>NC_089257.1:2979908-3284527 GCF_963930625.1 Muntiacus reevesi | reverse complement strand
CCCTCCCTCCCATTTCAGGGCACCAGGAGAGGGAGAAAGTCTCCCTTCCAGCCACGTGCTTCTCAAAGCATGGCTCCTCCAGCACCGTCTGGTGTGCGTGCGTGCCTGCTCGGCCCTGTCTGACTCTGTGACCCCTTGGACTGTAGCCCGCCCAGCTCTGCTGTCCATGGGATTCTCCAGGCAAGAATACTGGAGTGGGCTGCCATGCCCTCCTCCAGGGGATCCTCCCCACCAGGGATCGAACCCAGGTCTCCGGCTTTGCAGCTGGACTCTTTACTGTCTGAGCCACAAGTTCTATGGGACGACAGTGAGAAATATGCCACCTTGAAGAAGGCCCTCACCCACCCGTGCTGGCACCCCGATCTCAGACTTCCAGCCTCCAGAACTATAAGAAATAAATTTCCACCGATCCTAAGCTATCTTGTCTGCTATTTTGTTATACCAGTCTAAACAGACTCAGAAAGACTCTGAGCCAAAACCACCCCGCTAAGCCAGTCCCAGATTCTTGACTCTCAGAAACGATGAGATAATAAATGTTGTTTAAAGATGCAAAGTTTGAGGGTACTTTGCTACACAGCAGTAGATATCTAACACACCGGATCTATCTCTCCCTAACTCTAGAGTGTGGTCATCATAACAAAGGTTCTGGAACCTCCTACTAAAAGCTTGTGATCTTGAGTAAGTTCCTGAACCTTTCTGTGTCTCGGCTCCTCTGGGAAGCGAGCGTAATAATGTGTGTACCTAGCTCAGGGAGCCGGTGCAAGATTAAATAGGGCAATGCAGGTGCGCGGTGTACAGGCAGCGTTTACTGCCAGCTAAGCTCATTATTAAGGCAGCCACATGCCCCCTGGGTCTCAGTTTCTCATCTGTAAAATGCGCACGGGTCCCCCCTCTCCCAGGGCCCTGGGGAGATTGAAATAAAACACTGGATGTGAAAGCATAGGGCTGTCCCCACCCCGGGGCGGGTCACCTGGGAGTGGGGCCATCCACGCAGTCCTTGATCCTCCAGTCCATGACGTAGCCGATGAGAGGGCACGTGAGAAGGCAGAGCAGCTGCACGGCCCCAAAGACAGAGGAGTAGAACTCCACTGGGGGCGGGAGGGGAGAGGGCTCAGGGGCTGGCAGGCAGGAGCCGGCAGCCCAGCCTCAGCAGAGGGGGCAACGCCAAGATCTCCCCCCTCTGACCCCCAGATTCTCAGATCGCCCACACAGCCAGGCAGCCCATTGGGTACTGTCACCCGCCTCCAGCAGAGGCAGGAGGAACGCCAAGATCACCCCCTCTGACCCCCAGATTCTCAGATTCCCCACACAGCCAGGCCACATGACCCAAGGATGGGTGACCCACCGACAGGGCACGTGGGGGCCCGGGCCCAAGCTTCTGTTCTCCTACCTGTCTCTTTGGCCCTTTGCTTCAGGTCGTCCGTCTCTGTTGGGGGTGGGAGGGGAAGCCAGGGTGAGGGGAGCTCGGCCAGTGTGCCCCCCGCACCCGCAGCCCCCCGGGGGCTCAGCAGCACCTCACCATGCTCCTGGCCGCCGGTCACCAGGTACTCCAGCATCTTGTTCATGGCGGCCATGTAGAAGATGACCCGCAGCTGGGTCATGCCCATGGTGAGGAGGCTCCACAGGAAAATGGGGGAGCAGAGGCTCTTGCGCAGGGGCACAGACTCTGGGAGGACAGTGGGGGGCGCCCCTGAGTCCCTGAGCTCCAGCGTGCAGCAAGTCCCAGCGGGTACCCCAGTGGGCCCGGAGAGGGGCAGCTTTAGCCTCACCAGCTTCCGAGTCGCCCGACTCTGTAACTGTCTCACTAGGAGACATTTTTATTTTTTCAGCCTCGCTGTGTGGCTTGTGGGATCCCAGCTCCCTGACCAGGGATCAAACCCAAAACCTCCACAGGGAGAGCACGGAGTCCTAACCACCGGACCACCAGGGAATTCCCTCACCGGAACATCCTCAGGTGACCTCCGGGTGTGTGGCCCAGGCTTGGCATGGCAGCCACTCCAGCCAGTATTTACCAAGCACTTGCTGTGTGCTGCACATCTGACACGCATCATCCCATGTTACGAAAATGTGCTGTGTTCAGCCGCTCAGTCGTGTCCGACTCGGCGGCCCCATGGACTGCAGCCCGCCAGGCTCCTCTGTCCATGGGATTCTCCAGGCAAGAACACTGGGGTGGGTAGCCTACCCCTTCTCCAGGGCATCTTCCCGCCCCAGGGATCGATCCCAGGTCCCCCGCACTGCAGGCGGTGTCTGTCCTACAACCCAGTGGTCAGCACGTCAGGCAGATCGGGAACTGCAGCTCAGAACTGCCAATGACCTGCCCAAGGTCTCAGGGCTGGGAGCCGCAGGTGCTCGGACTCGGCTCATGCCCGTGAGAGCTCTGCCGGGGGGACCCATCAGCGGGGACCACCTCGTAACCTCACAGCATGCCTCAGTTTACAGAGAGCTCGTGATCCTCCCTTCCTTCAATCCTCCCAACTAACTTCCCTGTGAGCTGGGTGCACTTCAGTTCAGTTCAGCCGCTCCGTCGTGTCCGACTCTCTGCGACCCCATGGACTGCGGCACACAGGCCTCCCTCTCCATCACCAGCTCCCGGAGTTTACTCAAACCCACGTCCATCGAGTCGGTGATGCCATCCAGCCATCTCATCCTCTGTCGTCCCCTTCTCCTCCCGCCCTCAATCCCTCCCAGCATCAGGGTGTTCTCAGCTAGTTTAACGGACGGGGAAGGTGAGAGTGGGGTTAAGCGACCCACTCAAGTCCCGTGGCCTGGAACCGGGGAGCTGGACTCAAACCCCCTTCTCGGGACTCCCATCCTTCTGCCCGCGACCTCGTGGCTGACGCCCCGCCAAGCGGCCGGGGCGGGAGGCAGGCGCAGCTCCCCGCCGCGGCCGGCAGGGGCGCCCACCAACCCGGCGCGCGCGGACGCAGCCTGGAGGCCGGCTCCCGGGTGGCGTCTGACGCAAGAGGCTTGGCGGTTGCAGGGAGCCCCGCGGAAAGAAACCCGCTCTCCCACCGGCCTGGAAGGCAGCTGCCCCGTTCCGGGAGCGGCCGCCGGCTTCCAGGAACCCGGCCGAGGACCCGTGCACCCGAGCGTCCTGGAGTTCTAGAACTGGGAGGCGGGCCCACCTGTCCGGCAGGGGGTGGCGTGAGAACTCAGGGGCGAGCACGACCACCCAGGCAAGGGTGCTCACGCCCCGCGAGGCCCGTCCTCTCCCCCCGCCCCCCGAGGCCGGCCCCGGACGGACACTCACTCTCCGCAGAGCTCTCTGCGCCGCCCGGCACGTCCTGGGAGGAGATGAAGAGGACCCCCTCCTCCAGGCTGGGGGCCTTCTGGCTCAGCCGCTGGCCCACCGTGCTCACGTAGGAGTAGAAGCGATCCCCCGTCACCCTGTGGTCCAGGGCCAGCTCTCTGAGTTTGGTCTTCTCCCTGCCGGGAGCCGGGCAGCAGCTCGTGGGAAGCAGCCCCACGGAGCCCACCCTCCGCGGCCTGCCTCTGGCGGGTGCTGTCCCGCGGTGCCAAGTCCCCTCTTCCCAGCACTGACGCGCTCCCCAGCGGGGCTTGTGTCTGCGCGGCTCTGAGCCCAGGGCCGGCTCGCCACCCGCCGAGTGGAGGGGGGATGAGCCGCTTTCCACTTAGGAGGCCGCGCTAAGGACCCAGATTCTGGCGACGGCCGGGGCAGAGGGAAGGATAGATTAGGAGTCTGGGATCCACATATACACACTGCTCCACGTCAACATAGAACAGAGAGCCAGCAGAGACCCACTGCGTAGTACAGGAAAACACACCCAATATTTTATAACCACCTAGCAGGGAAGAGAATCAGAAAAAGAATATGTGTACATCTGAGTTATGCTGCCGTACACCGGAAACCAACACCTTGTAAATCAACTATACGTCAATAAACGCATTTTTCAAAAAAGAACTCCAGCCCTGAAGCTCTTCCTTCCTTTTGGCTGCACCATGCAGCTTGTGGGACCTTGGTTCTCCGACCAAGGGTTGAACTCAGGCCCTTGGCAATGAAAGCATGGAGCGCAGGGGAGCCCCGGGCTCTGGATCCCGCCCCCACCCCCGGCCCGCTCCAGTGGGGCGACCCCAGGAAGGTCACTGTGTGCCCCTGCGCCTGTTAGGAGTGGAGCTAACAGAAGAGCCCACGTCCCGAGCCAGAATGGCCGCTGGGCACAGGGCCTGGCACACGGAGGCCGCCCGGCCAGGATCAGCGACTTGACTGGAGCCGAGGGGCTCGGGTACGGAGCATCACCCCAGGGCCCTAGGGAACTGATGGGGCGGGGTGTGTGTGTGTGTGTGTGTGTGTGTGTGTGTGTGAGAACTGACAGGGGCGGGGTGTGTGTGTGTGTGTGTGTGTGTGAACTGACAAGGGTGGGATGCGTGTGTGTGTGTCTGTGTGTGTGAACTGACAAAGGTGGTGTGTGTGTGTGTGTGTGAACTGACAGGGGCGGAGTGTGTGTGTGTGTGTGTGAACTGACGGGCGAGGTGAGTGTGTGTGTGTGTGTGTGTGTGAACTGACAAGGGTGGGATGCGTGTGTGTGTGTGTCTGTGTGTGTGAACTGACAAAGGTGGTGTGTGTGTGTGTGTGTGTGAACTGACAGGGGCGGTGTGTGTGTGTGTGTGTGTGTGAACTGAGGGGCGGGGTGTGTGTGTGTGTGTGTGTGTGTGAGAACTGACAGGGGCGGGGTGTGTGTGTGTGTGTGTGTGAACTGACAAGGGTGGGATGCGTGTGTGTGTGTGTCTGTGTGTGTGAACTGACAAAGGTGGTGTGTGTGTGTGTGTGTGTGTGTGTGTGTGAACTGACAGGGGCGGTGTGTGTGTGTGTGTGTGTGTGTGTGAGAACTGACAGGGGCGGGGTGTGTGTGTGTGTGTGTGTGAACTGACAAGGGTGGGATGCGTGTGTGTGTGTGTCTGTGTGTGTGAACTGACAAAGGTGGTGTGTGTGTGTGTGTGTGTGTGTGTGTGTGTGAACTGACAGGGGCGGAGTGTGTGTGTGTGTGTGTGTGTGTGAACTGACAGGGGCGGGGTGTGTGTGTGTGTGAACTGACAGGGGCGGGGTGTGTGTGTGTGTGTGTGAACTGACAGGGGCGGGGTGTGTGTGTGTGTGTGTGTGTGTGAACTGACGGGCGAGGTGTGTGTGTGTGTGTGTGTGTGTGTGTGTGTGAACTGACAGGGGCGAGGTGAGTGTGTGTGTGTGAACTGACAGGGGCGGGGTGTGTGTGTGTGTGTGTGTGTGTGAACTGACACGGGCGAGGTGAGTGTGTGTGTGTGTGTGTGTGTGTGTGTGTGAGAATTGACAGGGGCGAGGTGAGTGTGTGTGTGTGTGAACTGACAAGGGTGGGGTGTGTGTGTGTGTGTGTGTGAACTGACAGGGGCGGGTGCGTGTGTGTGTGTGTGAACTGACAAAGGTGGTGTGTGTGTGTGTGTGTGTGTGTGTGTGTGAACTGACAGGGGCGGAGTGTGTGTGTGTGTGTGAACTGACAGGGGCGGGGTGTGTGTGTGTGTGAACTGACAGGGGCGGGGTGTGTGTGTGTGTGTGTGAACTGACGGGCGAGGTGTGTGTGTGTGTGTGTGTGTGTGTGTGTGTGTGTGTGTGAACTGACAGGGGCGGGGTGTGTGTGTGTGTGTGTGTGTGTGAACTGACAGGGGCGGGGTGTGTGTGTGTGTGTGTGTGTGTGTGAACTGACAGGGGCGGGGTGTGTGTGTGTGTGTGAACTGACAGGGGCGGGGTGTGTGTGTGTGTGTGTGTATTAACAGGGGTGGTGTGTGTGTGGGGGGGGCGGGTGGGTGTGTAAGCCGCCATTCAGGCTGCCCCACACGCGGCAGGACGTCATTCCTTCGCAGGCGCCTTCCCTGGTGCCCGTGGCACGCGGCGCTGTGGCCAGCGTCCCCGCTCCTCTGACCCCGTCCTCCAGCCTGGACAGCAGGGTGCCGCTCCCCAGGTCTGGCTGCCGGCGTGGTGACCCAGCTACACAGAACTCGATCCCGGTCGGATCGGGCCCGAGGCTCAGGTGGGAAAGCAGAGCTCGGTTTCCCTGACCCCGGGCTGCTTCTGCGCATCGCATCACCACACCCTGGCTTCCAGGTCTGCAGGGGGGGTCCCCTCCCATCTCCCCCTCCCCCACCGCCACGCCGCTCACTTGTAGTTGACTTCCTCGGGGGAGGGAAAGGCTTCCCTGGGCCAGTTGACGGCACAGTTCAGAAAGATGAGGCAGGCCAGGGCCGACCAGGCGAACATGATGGCCATGAAAGACACTCCGGCGTCGTAGATCAGCTGTGGGGGGAGCGTGGAGGCCCGTGGCGGAGGCTGCCCGGCCCCAGGCCCGCGCCCTCCAGCCAGAGTGGAACCCAGGCCCCAGAGGCCTCCGGGAAGGTCTTTGCGAGCCCACCCCTTGCGCCCAATTCGCAGATGAAGACACCAAGGCCAGAAGCTAAGACCAGAACTAGAAGCCCCACCGCCTTCTCCCTTTTTCACCCCCACCCCTCCCAAGAGACATGAGTTGATTCCAAGCAGGTGCCAAAGAGGCTGGCCACAAGCTCGACACAGTCTTTGGAATCTCAGTTTTTATCTTAAGAAGATACACTGGTGTTGCCTTTGACTGTACACATGTTCTCATTTTCACCAACACGTCGTTTCACTTCATGGACAAGAGAGGAGGGTGGAAGCTCCCAGCTGCGTTCCTCCTGCCCCTTCCCACCGCCCTCCCTGGGGGGAAGACAGACCCTCCACCGGAGAAGTCTTAGCTCGGCTCTCACAGGTGCGGCAACCCGGGGCGGCGGGGGGAGCGGGGCGCTGTGCAGCCTCAGGGCCAGCAGGCTCTGTCCTGACCGATTCTGTGCCACGGGTCAGTCCCGCGGGGGACACAGCAGGCGGGCTCTGCCCGGGAGGACCGCTGTCTGTCCTGGTCCAGGTCCCTGCTCCTAGCTCTGGCGCTGCCCGGGAAAACCGCTCCTCCTGGGCTCCAGCTTCAGGGCTCTTTCTTCCCCCGGAGCAGGACAGAGCTTCAAAGGGCCATACCCCAAGGGTCTGGCTCCTCAAATCGCTCTGCCTTAGTGGAGGGAAGGGAGACCCCCTCTCCAGGCCTGGTCCCGCCTGAACACCTGTCAGCACCCCCAGCAGTGCGCGCTGCACCTCCACTGGGACGGAGGCTGAGCAGAAAGTGAAGGCGCTCAGTCGTGTTCGACGCTCTGCGACCCCATGGACCGCAGCACGCCAGGCCTCCCTGTCCATCGCCAGCTCCCGGGGTTCACTCACACTCACGTCCTCGCGTCGGCGATGCCATCCAGCCGTGGCACCTTGCCTGCCCACTCGGTGCCAGTCCCCATGTGCCAGCTACTGCCCTGTCCTGTGGCGCTTTTTAAGCTACTGCACTGTAAGGTTAAAAATGGCTTTCTTTCTTTTCTGTCTGTGCTTGTTTTTTAATGTGTTATTTGTGTGAGAAGTATCATAAACCTATTACACACCTGTTACATTACTATACAAATACTATCAATCCTATTTCACGTACAGCCAATTGTACTAGTTGGCTGGCTAACTTTGTTGGCCTTGCAAACAAATAGGACTTACACACGTGCTCTTGGAATGGAACTCGCTCCTTTGCAGGGGACTTACTGTAATAAATTAGCTGCCCGGGGCAGACTCTGAAGCACATGCTCTGGCCCTGCTGAGAAGATGATTTATCAGAGGCGGGAAGGAGGCCCCAGACTTGTGCAGAGCGAGGATGCAGGCCCTCTGGCTCTAGGTGGACCTGTCTTACAGCTGGCCTCACCTGGACTAGCTTGGCAACCTTGGGACCCAAACCGCCCAGCCTCTCCAGGACAGGGAAAGGAGATGTGGCCTGAAAAGTGGGGTAAGGTCCAAGAGCCCAGGGCCTGGAAGGCTTGTAAAGGGGTTGTTTTTGATTCTGCAGGTGAAAGAGAGCAGGTGGGTGAGCTAGTTCTCCATCTAAGATCATTCTGGAAGTCATGCAGATGACCGCTCAGAGAGGGAAAACCTTGGAGGTAGGGAGAGCAGCTGAGAAAGCACTGGCCTGGGAGACGGGATGAAGGCCTGGACTCAGACGACAGGAAAGGAAAGAACAGAGACCCGCTGATCCGCAGCAGCGCCGGGCTCTTCCCACAGCGCCGCCAGGCTTGTCCCATTGGAGGCGGGCGCTGACGTCCGCCTGGCAGGAGACGTGTCACCAGACATACCAGCCACCAGGCACCCAGTTCTTGTGTCAGGGCAGAAAGAAGACCAAACAACCTCATGGACCACCACCCCCTCCCCGAGCAGCCTCATACCTTGATTCCTGGGTACGTGATGGCAGAGGAGGCGTAGGAGCCGATCATGAGGGCCATGAACGTGGAGCGCAGGTTCCCAAACAGGTTGGGCAGCTGAGAGAGGAGGTGGGTGCCCGTAAGCAGGGAGACCCTGACCCCCACCCAGGGCTCCCCTTGCCCCGCCTGGAAAAGCTTGGAAGCTTCTAACCCTGGCAGTCCTCAAGGCAAGCTCCAGGAACATGCGCCCCAGAGTCGCAACAGAAAAATTCTAAGCCAGAATCAATGAGGGAAGCTGCTGTAACCCCCTCCCACACCCAGCACGTGTGCTAAGTCACTCAGTCGTGTCCAACTGTTTGCGATCCTATGGACTGCAGCCCACCAAGCTCCTCTGTTCTTGGGACTCTCCAAGCAAGAATACTGAAGCGGGTTACCACAACCTCCTCCATGGAATCGTCTCAACTCAGGAATCAAACCTGCGTCGCCTGTGTCTCCTGCATTGGCAGGCAGATTCTTTACCACTGAGCCACCTGGGAAGCCCCCTCCCCCACCCCACCCTATACACACACACCCCACAGAAGTGCCTGCAAAGAGAAATTCTGTTTAACCCCAGGGTTCCCCAAGTTAGGCACTTACGGAGTCCCTTAATCATGACCTGCCTCTTAATAAGCCGTGGTTAGGTATTTAAAAAATACCATTCTAGAGCAACTCCTTTGATAGCTGAGCACTGGGACTCGGAAAGGGAAAGAAATGTACTTGGAGCTCATTAGTGACTTTCTCTCCAGTTCTGGCCATAGGAGCTCTATCCCAGACCCCAAGGCTGTGACACCCCAAGGATGGTGCCTTTTAACCTTCTCCGTAGCCCCAAAGGCCACAGTCCATGGTTTTAACTGAGCCAGGACAGGTAACAGCAGGGCTCGGGAGCTGAGGATAGCAGTGAGGGAGGGGATAGGGCCAGGGTCAGGCTTGTGTCCAGAAGAGGAAGCCGACACACAAAGCAAGCCCAGAATTCCCACCAGTAGAGAACTGGTCGTGCTTTTTCCGGTAAGTGGCCTGAGGAGACCTCTAAAAAATGGTGCGCTATTCCCTAGACCCAGAAAACCCCACAAAATCATGCAAATCAAGAGGTTCAGATCTGCAATTCACTTCAAGAACACTGGGGAAACTACTCAGGCCATTAAGGAAATGCACATCTGAAAACCCCCAATTATCTGAAGGATGTCACTTTAAAGAAACAATGTGTGCCATTCTGTCCTTACAATGGTGGAGTTGGTAGGTGTCCACGGGCCAAACGGCGGGGCTGGACTCGGGGTCGGTGGCCCCACAAGAGTGCTGAATTTTTACTGCACAAGCTCAAAAATGCAGAGTAATGCTGAACTGCAGGGCTTAGGTGTAGATTCTCTGGTCATTGAGCACATCCAGGTGAACAAAGCCCCCAGGATGTAGCAAAGGACTTACAGAGCTCCTGGTTGGATCAACCCATACACGAGCTCTCCTTGCCACACTGAGAAGATCCTTACCGAAAAAGAACAGATGGTTCCTAAAGCGGAAGAGGGGGCCGCACAGAAGGAAAAAAATATCCCAGGAGAAACTGAAGAAACAAAAGCTTATGGCCTGAGGAATAAATGCCACAAAAAATAAATGCAAATAATAGTTTTTAAAAAAAGAGAGAGAGAGGGAGAACTGGTCTGTTCACTGGTCTGAGCCAGGCCCTGGAGTGAGGGGAAAGCAGAGCCGGGTATCCCCCACCCCGACCCCTACTCCTCACTGCCAGTCGACAGAGCCCCCAGCTGGAAGAGTCTTAGACGCCACACAGAGCTAAAATCCTCTCCGCAGAGGGGAAAACGGAGGCTCAGAAGGGATCTGAAACAGCTCCGGAGAGGAAGGGGAATAAACACAGAGACATCCACGCTCTCCATCAACCTCCACGCGGCTGGGAAGCAGAGGCGGGGCCGGGATGACCCCACTCGGGCAGGGGTTTCCCCGGCAGCCTGGCTGTGCAAGGCACGCTTGCCAAGGACGCCAGGGAAAGCGCCAGGGCCGGGCAGGTGGCCGAGGCCGCGGTGCTCCTCGGTCGTGAGCCCCCACCCGCCTCCCGCCTCCCGCCAGAGTCCGAGCGCCTTCTCCGCCGACGCTGCACCGGTCTTCCGGCCGGGATCCGGCGGGCGGGCCAGCCCCCGAGGCCCGAGTCGGATTCCGGCCCTGCCATTGGCTGGAGATTACTAACGACGGGGCAGGGGCGTGGCCGGATCCGACCCTGCCATTGGCTGGAGAAAGAGGAACGGCGGGGCGGGGCGGGGCGGGGCGGGAGTCGGGCCCTACCATTGGCTGGAGGTTACTAACAGCGGGGCGGGGGCGTGGCGTCCTCTGGCGCGTGGCGTCTCCTGAGCCCAGGGCAGGGTTCGAGGTCAGGCCCCAGGCGGAGGGGAGGGGAGGGTTTCGGGGACCTGAGCCAAGCTGCACGGAGTGGAAGAGGGGCTGCGGAGCGCGGCGGGGAGGAGGGGACCCGCTTCCTCAGGGAGTTGTGAAATGTCCTGGGCTGGAATTAAAGGCAGCAGCTGGTTGCGGTGAAATTCAGCCAGAACACCCAGTCTGGCAGTCAGGCGCTCTCCGCGAAGATAAACAGCCGGGGGCAGCCCAGTCTGCAGCCCCTCCCGGCACCACTGACGCTACCCATAAGCCTCCATCCCTTCTGCTCACTCACACACACACACACACACACTCAGAGAGCCAGGCGAAAGGGCCCTCTTTGAAAGTCAAGCACGGACAAGCGTGGGCAACTTTGCATGGTTCAGTCTAACAGACCGATAAACACATTAAGCTGCCACGGACAGCACCGTACATACACCACGCAGCAAACACACACCCGCAGTCTCAAGCTGCGGCCCCCTCTTACTTCTGCATCACCCAGGTTTACTGTTTCCAGCACTCAGGACAGCATGCATTAGTTTACTTGTTTTTAGGGCTGTCTGTTCCCCCAAGCCCTGAATGTAAAGTTCCAGAAAGGGGACGTTATCAGTTCTGTCTGTGCCATGGCCCCAGTGCCTAGGATGGAGTTCGATAGATGTATGGGCTTGGGAAACACACACACATTCACACACACCCAGCATCCACCCTGACAGCCTCATCTGTACACACAGCCTCACACCCACCCTTCTCTGACACACACACACACACACACACACACACACACACACACACACGTGCCTTTGATCTGCGTCCCTCTCCACCCTCACCCTCGCTCGCCCCTCCCGCCCACCCAACTCCTGGGTGCCCTGCGGCCAGGTCAGGGCCTGTCATACTCACCGTGAGTGACGAGAAGGTTAGGCAGATGCCACCAAAACCATTCATGGACAATGCCAGGAATATCAGCGGAGACAGAACTGGGAAGGGAAGAAAGATGGATGAGGGCCTCTGGGGAGCTGGGGGAGGCTAAAGGCAGGAGCTGGGGCACCATCCACCTTCATCCCACCCATTTTCTTTCTGTGGGGGCACAAGATGCCAGACATCTCACCTTTTGTGTTCCAAGAGGCCAGGGCCATGAGGGAGCAGGATGCAGCGAAGCAGGCGCTATGGAGAAGCAGGGAAGGGGGAGCAGTTGCCTCCCTCCCCCTGCAGCACCATCCCACCCTCCAGCCCCCCGCAGCCCCTTCCAGCTCCCCCACAGCCCAACCGCCTCACCTGCCCATTAGCCGCGTGGGCCGGGGGCCGAAGCGGTCCATGAGGACCCCCAGCGGCAGAGTGGTGGCGCTGAGCACAAAGGAGCCGATGGTGAAGCCCAGGTTGAGCATCTCTTCCTGCTGGTTGCAGCTGGGCCACCCGCGCGGCTCGTCCTGGGTGGTGTTGGTGGTGTTCTCAGCTGAGGAAGGGGGAAGAGAGGCAGCACGTGACGGCGGGAGCCGCAGGGCCCAAGAGCGTGTGCTGGGATCAGGGGTCCGGCCCTTCAGTGCCTGGCCTCTGCTTGCCTGCTGACCGGAAGACTTTGGAGTCATACCTACTACTCTGATGGGGAAGGGGCTCCATAAATGGTAGCGACGGGTTTGGGCTTCCCTGGTGGCTCAGTGGTAAAGAATCTGCCTGCCAATGAAGGAGACCTAGATTTGATCTCTGGGTCAGGAAGATCCCCTGGAGTAGGGACAGGCTACCTGCTCCAGTATTCTTGCCTGGAGAATTCCATGGACAGAGCAGCCTGGTGGCCTACAGTCCATGCGGTCACAAAGAGTCAGACACGACTGAGGAGGCATGCATGCAGTATCTGACCCGGGCAGGGGGGCGGTCATACACCCAACCTGAGGCCTCAACTAACTCGAACAGGATAACAGACATTGAAGTATTTACTGCACTGAAATATTCACTCAGTGTCCAAGGTTAGGGGGTGGTAGATCCCCAACAGGAAGCACCCTTGAGCCTGGGACAGCTTCAGTGAGTGACGCTCGAATAATGTAACAAGAATTCTCTTAAAACTTAGAGGATCCTTTCCCCATAAATGACATTCTGATAAAATAATAGCTTGTATTTTTAGATTAATTAATTTGGCTGCGCTGGGTCATAGTTGCGTCATGCAGGTTCTAGTTCCCTGACTGGGGATTGAACCTGGCCCCCCTGCAGTAGGGGCATAGAGTCTTAGCCACTGGACCTCCAGGGGAGTCCCCCAAGAGCTAATATTTGTTAAGAATTTAACCATGTTCTAGGCATATTCTCAACAGTCTCTGTATTAACTCATGACAGCCCCAGGAGTGAGCTAATAAAGTTACCTCCACTCTCCAGATAAGGAAACCAAGACACAGAATGAGGAGGACAGCAGTGCCCTACAGGGCTCCTCCAGAGGTCACCCCCCAGGAAAGACGCCAGCTCGGAGCTGCGACAGGTTAGTGAGGAAGGCTGACGTGAGGGAAGGAGGGGGTTTCCATTTCATTCATGCTGATGGTGAGGGAAGGAGGGGGTTTTCATTTCATTCAACGCTCAATGAGGCTGGGGCTCCCCTCTGTCCTATTTTCACTTAGGCGTCGTGGCCAAGGGCAAAGTCAGGGTGTGCCTGGAGGACCCACAGACCAGGGTCTGAATTCCCACCCCCATCCCCACTGGCTGTGCAACTTTGGCCAAATAACTTCCTCTCTTTGAGGCTCAGGCCCCTTGCCTGAAACAGGGAGCAGAGAATGGCTAACCCAGGCTCCTGAGGAGATTGAGTTGGAGAAGGGGCACCAAGAGCTCTGTACACAGCCTGGCCCTGAGAAGATGCTCCCAGAACAGCTTGACGAAGGGGTCGATGGTGGTTCATGACCTGGGAGCCTCTCCTCTAGGTGCTGGAGACCCCACAGTGCATAAGACAGCTCAGCTCTCACGGGGTTTGTACTAGGTAACAGCCAAGTGGACGCTGACATACAGAAACCCCCCGACACACGAACCTCAAGTTGTGAGCGCGCGTTCCATAAGTGTCAGGTGTGGGTGGCCTTGCTCTCTGCCCTCTGTCTCCTTTTGCTGACGACCCTTCCAGTCTACCATCTCCCACTTTTTCTCCCTCCTCCATCAGCAGCGTTTCTTGCCTGCTCACTCGTTGCCAGCCCCTCCGTGCCGGCTGTTGCTCTGTAGTGCTGCACTTTTCAAGGTCACTAAGTCCCTTCCACTCGTGTCCGACTCTTTGCGACCCCGTGGGCTGCAGCCCACCAGGCTCCTCGTCCACGGGGCTCTCCAGGCAAGAGTACCGGAGTGGGTTGCCATGCTGTCCTCCGGGGATCTTCCCGACCCAGAGATCGAACCCATGTCTCTCACGCCTCCTGCATTGGCAGGCAGGCTCTTTACCACTGGCGCCACCTGTACTGTTTACATTCAAAATATTTTCTTTCTGTTTTGTATTTGTTTTTTACGTATTATTTGTGTGAAGAGTATTGCAAACCTGTTATACACAGTACTACATAGCCAGCTGTATTGGTTGGGTACCTTGGCTGACTTTTTGGACTTACTAACAAGTTCGACTTAAGAGCGTGCTCTCAGAACAGAACTCGTTGGCAAGTAGGGGGCTTACAGTAAAGAGCAACAGGTGCTATGCGTGCCAAGTTGCTTCAGTCGTGTCCGAGTCTCTGCGACCCCACAGACTGCAGCCCCCAGGCTCCTCCGTCCATGGGCTTCTCCCGGCAAGAATACTGGGGTGGGTTGCCATTCCCTTCCCCAGGGGAGCTTCCCAACCTGGGGACAGAACCCGCACCTCTGGGTCTCCTGCACTGGCAGCCGCTTGCTTTACCACTAGCACCTCCTGGGCAAAACAGGAAGATGTGATAGTGTGGACTGTATCTGCGCCCCCCACCCCACCCCCCTCCACCATGAGCACCGTGACCCCTGACTTTAGGAATCCAAAGGGCATGCAGGTGGCCGATGGCTGAGATCAGAAAGAGAATGAATTATTGTCCGAGCACCAAAGGACAAGCAGAGGAGGAAGTCCCTTGGGCAATGGGCTGCAGGAATGCTGGCGGATGAGCTGGGGCACCAGTGCGGCTACCTGGAAGAAGGGGTTGGCGGCTTAGAGCAGAGTCTCCCGGGGGTCAATGCGCGCGTGTGCTAAGTCACTTCAGCTGTGTCTGACTCAGCCCTATGGACTGCAGGCCACCAGGCTCCTCTGTCCACGGGACTCTCCAGGCAGGAGTACTGGAATGAGTGGCCACGCCTTCCTCCAGGGAGCTTCCCGACCCAGGGACTGAACCCGCATCTCTAAGTCTCCTGCATTGGCAGGCAGTTCCTCACCACTGGCACCACCCGGGAAGCCCCTCTGGGGTTCAGGCTGGCCCCCTAATTTAGTGACCTTCATGGTCTCTGTTTACTTCCCCACAGAGGCTGCTTTGCACCTGTCCAGTCCATCTCCACACACTTCAGTGACACTGACTTCACGACAAGCACTATGATCCGACAGTAGGTAAAACAGGAAGAAATGCGATGATAATTTAGACCGGAGGCTGCAAAGAGGTGATCAGCAACGAACCCTACAGGTATTTTGCTTGGCTTGCAAATTTTAATTGGGTGCCCGTCTATTTATCTATTTAGCTACACCAGATCTTCGTGGTGACATGTGGGATCTAGCTCTCTGACCAGGCATTAAACCTGAGGCCCCTGCATTGGAGGTGTGGCGGCGTCTTGGCCACTGGACCACGAGGGAAGTCCCCGGGTGCCAGTTTAAAATCAGGAGTTATCACCTAAAAATCACAAAGTCTGGCTTTTCTTTACTATGTCAGGAGATCTGGCCACTGCTGGAGGTGAGTGGCAGCCACTCCTTTTCATCAGGGCCTGCCCTAAGTCACCCAAGTCCTCACCTCGATATTAGCTCGCCACCATTCACCATCCTGTAGCTGCCCTGATTGGCCTAATTATTATTATGGTTTTTATTGAAGTGTGCTTGAGACACAATGTATCAGTTTCACATGTACAACATAGTAATTTGACATTTATATACACTGCAAAATGATCATGACCATGTCCAGTTACCATCCGCCACCATACAAAGTAATGTACTACTAGTAACTGGATTCCCCTGCCGGATATCAACGCCCAGTTGTTATTAACTGCCAGGCCTCTGAGTCTGCAGTCCCTGAATTAGACACGGGTTCTGCGCCGAAGTCTTTCACAATCAAATGATACTTTCTCTCACTAGCTCTCAGCTAATCCACTTTGTGCCAGGCTTTTCCATATAGTATATCATTTACTCTTCACCACCCTAAGAAGTGAGAGCAGTGACCCCTGAAGATAGATGGTGGCAGCAAGTCACACCGCTTCTCACAGGCAGGCCGAGTTCCGGCTCAAGACCTTCTCCAAAGTCAACACTTCCTGGTTGCTCCACGGGGCTGCTCTCTCCCAAACAGAGCAGCTTAGTAAGTCACCGAAGCCGACACTAGTGCCGGCAAGGACAGGCGTCCTTTCACAGGTGGAGAATTCTAGCCCAGGGACAGCAAATACCTGAAGGTCCACTAATGCATTCACTTCTCTGGTTTCAGTCGGTCCGCCTCTTGTGAGTCTGACTCACAGGAGCTAGTTCCTGAGGCCTGATCATTCTGGGTGGATGCATAAAGCCAGACCTTTTTTTTTAAATAATGTACTTTTATGGCAGTATAGCCGAGTTAGCTTCTGCTGTGTAACAAAGTGAACCAGCTATACATGTGCATATATCTGCTCTTTTCAGAGTGTTTTCCCATGTAGGTCATCACAGAGTATTGAGTTGAGTTCCCTGTGCTATATAGTAGGTCCTTGTTAGTTATCGATTTTATATATAGTATTGTGTATAAATCGGTTCCGATCTCCCAATGGACCCCCTGCCAACGCTTTCTCCCTAGTAACGGTGTGTTTTCTACAGCCATGACTCTATTTCTGCTTTGTAAATGAGTTTGTTTATACCGCTCTTTTAGATTAAGCCAGACTTCTGAACCAAGAGGGAAGCCAGTCCAGGATGCAAAGACCTCTTAGACCTCTGTCTGTGTCAGTTACAACAGGAGAGGCCTTTGAAATCTAATTTCTCCCGTTTTATAGACAAGCGAAGCATGAGGTGTGATGAAAGAAACATGTGCAGGAAGTTAATGATCGAATTGGGCTCTGAAGTCAGAGAAAAGAGTATTTCCCAAGTGAGGTATGCATGGCATGTGCACACTCAAGCTGGGTTTACAGGTACAGTTGACCCTTGAGCCACAGGGGGTTGGGGCCTCAACCCTTCCTCCTCACGTTAGAAAATCTGCCTGTAATGAGTCAGCCCGACCTACTCGGGGTCCCTCCGTATCTGCGTTTTTGCAGCTGCAGATTCAACCCACCAGGAAGTGTGTAACCTTGTCTGATTTACTATTGAAAACAATCCTGAGAGGTTCAAATCTGTGCTGTTCAAGAGTCACCTGTTCATTTTTCACAGTTATTAGTTATTTGAAAGTATATCTTTTTTATAGTTATTAGTTATTCAAAAATATATCAAACACATACATGTACATATGGATTGGAAATACATACCCCTTCATGGATCACAGCCTCATCGTGGGAAAGGGGCTTGTGTAACTCAGAGAAGCTGTGAGCCATGCCATGCAGGGCCACCCAAGACAGACGGGCGACCTGATGCCAAGAGTCGACTCATCAGAAAAGACCCTGATGCTGGGAAAGACCGAGGGTGGGAGGAGAAGGGGGTGACAGAGGATGAGATGGTTGGATGGCATCACCGGCTCGATGGACATGAGTTTGAGCAAGCTCTAGGAGATAGTGAAGGACAGAGGACCCTGGCGTGCTGCAGCCCACCAGCTCACAAAGAGTAAGAGACAACTTGTTGGCTGAACAAGAACACAGAAATATATATGTACGATGTGCATCTGTGAGTAACATCAAACCCAAGGTTCCAAGAATATCACACTTCAAGCTGAAGCTTTCTAGGGGGCTTCCCTGGTGGTCCAGTGGTGACAACTCTGCTCTTCAATGCAGGGAGTGTGGGTTCGATCCCTGGTTGGGGAGCCAGGATCCCACATGCAGCGTGGCCAAAAATAAATAAAATGAGGCTTTTTAGTATGTGTACATACAGCTGATTCACTTTGCTGTACATCGGCAACTACCGCAATCTTGTTAACAACTATGCTCCAATAAAACATAATTTAACAAAGGAAAAGAAAATGAGGCTTTTCAAACTTTGTTTCGTGTTTCTCTGTTTTCATGAGGCTTTTTAAGTGGACTGATTTAAAAGGAAACAGGAAGTAAATAATAGTACCTATGGGCACACAGAAATGGTAAGATCATGCAGGTGAACTGCAAATGACGAGGTCTGGGAAACACTGGGGAAGAGGATGATTCTCGTCCCACTAGCCGTGCGGCTGAAACCCTGAGGCTCTGTTATCCCATCTGTGAAATGGGTTCAGTGGCCGCACTGTAGGAGAGGAGGGCTGTATGCACTGCTGCACGCACACACAGTACTCACAGAGAGACCCCACTTTCTCTGTCTCCCGGGTCTGTGAGCCGTTCCTCACCATCACCCCCTCCCCCCAGTCCCAAGATTCGCCCTCCTGCAGCTGACACAGCCAAAGTTCCCCAGACACCCACAGGTCTGGGCTCTGGCTGGCTGCCTTGTCTGTAACAGGACTCCCCCAGGAGGACTCTTGAGCTAAAGGCAACAGGAAAAGGTTCTGGGGTCCGATCTGGGGCTGACCACTCACTCTGCTCCTCATTTATTCGCTGTGTGACCTGGGGCAAATTACTTAGCATCTCTGAGCTTCAGCTTTCTCCTGTTTGTTTTTAATATTTATTTTGTACTTGCATGCTCAGTCATGTCTGACTCTTTGTGACCCCGTGGACTATAGCCCTCCAGGCTCCATTTTCTCTGCCTGTGCCAGGTCTTAGCTGCGGCATAAAGGATATTTAGTGGCAGCATTCAAACGCTTAGTTGCAGTATTTGAGATCTAGTTCCCCGACCAGAGGTCGACCCAGGCTCCCTGCATTGAAAGCACAGAGTCTCAGCCACTGGACCAGCAGGGAAGCTCCAGCTTGCTCTGCTACACAAGCAGAGTTGCGAGGATCTCACAACACTGTGAGATCTCTAAAGATCTCACTAGCAACAGTCAGTGCTTGGTGAACGTTAGCTACTGTTTTATTATTGTGGCATTTATGCGGCATGTGCAGCTGAATCGCCTCTGCCTACCTTCTGAGTAACAGAGTCCTCTTGGCTGTGATGCCTCTACAGGCAGTGAGCCATCCACCAAAGCTGAGAAGACAGGAGGTGTGGTCGGGAACCCCAAAGCCGACGCTGATAAGCGCCTCGATAATGAGCTCAACGTCTGTTACACGGCATCACTGGTCCTCACGTCATTTCCCCAAAGCAAGAAGGATGAGGGTTGTGCACTCCGCTCTACAGACAGACATGGAGATCCAGAGAGGCCAAGGACCTCGCCTAAGGTCACGGAGCAAATGCTGGAAGAGCTGGGCGCAGAGCAAGATGATGCCCAGCTGGAGCCTGAGATTTGTGGCTGGCTTTCATGCCCCTTTCCCAGTAGCCTCAGGAGGTAGGTCCCGAGGTCCCGCTTTATATACAGTCATGGAGGTGTAACTGGGCTTCCCGGGTGCCTCCGTGGTAAAGAATCTGCCTGCCAATGCAGGAGATGTGGATTCGATCCCTGCGTCAGGAAGATCCCCTGGAGAAGGAAAGGGCAACCCACTCCAGGATTCTTGCCTGGAGAATCCCGTGGACAGAAGAGCCTGGCGGGCTACGGTCCGTGGGGTCGCAAAGGAGTGGGACGACGTAGGGATTCAACACAACAACAACAACAAGATTAAGAAAGGTAAGTAACTGGCGGCAACCCGCCGAGCAGCACAGAGCAGAACGGGAAGCCACGCCGTCTGTCTCCTTCCACACACAGCGGGACAGAGTCCCGGTCGAGTGTCGTCCTGGGACCCTGCAGAGGGAAGCTTCAAGAAGCAGAAAGCAGGTGTGTTGGACGGAGCCGCGGGACTGATGCGAAATGGACTCGCAGCCCCAGCAGCAGGTGTCTAGAGGCTGAAGTCCTCTGGATGAAAGAGAGCCCTGCTGTACCTGCTTATCAGAGTTCATAAAGTTCTAAAACAAGGAGGGTTCACTTTGGTCACCACTAGTGACCCCAAGTTACAGGCTCCAACACACACTCACGTCTGGGCAACCGAAAACACCTGATGGCGACCTCACACCGGCCACAAAACGTAAGTTCAAATGGATTAGAGATCGAAATGTAATAGCTAAAACTTTAAAACTCCTAGAAGAAAACACAGGTGTGAATCTTTGTGAACTGAGATGAGGCGATGGTTTCTTAAACATGACACCAAAGCACAAACGGCAAAAGAAAAGATGGTTTGGACTTCACCAGTATTAAAACCTTTCATGTGCCAGACCAAAGTTATGGTTCGGTTCAGTTCAGTCGCTCAGTCGTGTCCGACTCTTTGCGACCCCATGAATTGCAGCACACCAGGCCTCCCTGTCCATCACAAACTCCTGGAGTTTACTCAAACTCATGCCCATAGAGTCAGTGATGCCATCCAGTCATCTCATCCTCTGTCATCCCCTTCTCCTCCTGCCCCCAATCCCTCCCAGCATCAGGGTCTTTTCCAATGAGTCAGCTCCGAGCATGAGGTGGTCAAAGTATTGGAGTTTCAGCTTCAGCATCAGTCCTTCTAATGAACACCCAAGATGGATCACCTTCAGGATAGACTGGTTGGATCTCCTTGGTTACCCATAAACTAAATTTAAGGTTGCCAAAGGGGAATGGGGAAGCGGGAAGAGGGATAAATTAAAAGAGGGTGGGATTTAAAAAAAAAAAAAGAGCATGGGATTAGCAGCTACAAAATATTACCTATAAAATAAACAACAAGGACCTACTGTATAGCACAGGGAACTATATGTTGAATATCCTGTAACAAACCATCATGGAATATAATATAAAAAATAACTATACATGTGTGTGTATGTATTAACAGATAAAACTGCATCACTTTGCTATACACCAGAAACTAACAAAACACTATAAATCAACCATACATCAGTTTAAAAAAAAAGTTCTGTTCTCCGAAAAACACCATAAAGAATGTGAAAAGAGGGCTTCTCTGGTGATTCGGGGTAAAGAATCTGCCTGCCAATGCAGAAGACATGTGTTCGACCCCTGGGCGTGGAAGATCCCACCTGCCAAGAAACAGCTAAGCCAGCGTGCGCGGTGACTATTGAGACTGCTCAAAGCCCAGGAGCCCCAGCTGCTGAGCCCACACACCCCAGAGCCTGTGCTCTGCTACATCACTGAAGTGAGAAGCTCCCATATCTGGTGAGGGACTTGTACCTGTGATACAAGCAACTCTTACAACTCAGGAATAAAATATAACCCACTTCAAAAATGGAGAACGGATCTAAACAGATGTCTCCAGACAAAGATACACTCGTGGCCGAGAGGTACATGAGAAAGATGCTCAACCGTCATTAGCCACTGCCGCTGCTGCTGCTAAGTCACATCAGTCGTGTCCAACTCTGTGTGACCCCATAGACGGCAGCCCACCAGGCTCCCCCGTCCCTGGGATTCTCCAGGCAAGAACACTGGAGTGGGTTGCCATTTCCTTCTCCAGCGCATGAAAGTGAAAAGTGAAAGTGAAGTCTCCCAGTCGTGTCCAACTCTTCGCAACCCCATGGACTGCAGTCGACCAGGCTCCTCCGTCCAGGGGATTTCCCAGGCAAGAGCACTGGAGTGGGGGGCCATTGCCTCTTCCCTATTAGCCACTAGGGAAATGCAAATCAAAACCACAGAAAGATAGCAATGTCCAGAGTAAAGCAGGTGAGAAATAACAAATGTTCTCTAGGACATGGAGAAGGCGGAACACTCCTGCACTGCTGGCAGGAATGGAAAATGGCAAACAGCTAGCAGTTCCTCAAATGTCAGAGTTACCCTACGGCCCAGCAACTCCATATGGAAAGAAAGTACATGTCCACCCAGGACTTGAACACGAGTGTTCACAGTGGCATCACCGTAATAGCCCCCAAAAGGAGACAACCCAAATATCTAGCAACTGTTTGATGGAGAGATAAACTGTGGGAGCAAAGGACTTGGAAAGGAACTGTGTCTTGATACCCTTGCCAACACGGATGAACCTTGAAAACATCATGCTAACCCTAACACAAGAGCACCTGTTATAAGATGCAATTTACATGGGACGTTTGTCATAGCAAACCTGTAACAGAAAGCAGACGAGGGGCTGCCTCGTGCTGGTGGGTCCAGGGTGACTTTGGGGGGCAAAGGAAATGTTCTAAAATGGGTTGTGGTGATGGTGGAACAACTCTGAATAGATTAAAACCCATTAACTTGTATCCTTTTTTTCTTCTGGCCATGCTGGGTCTGTGTGGCTGCATCGGGCTTCCTCTGGATGCGGCGAACAGGGGCTTCTCTCTGCAGAGGCTTCTCGCGTTGGGACCAGAGGCGCTAGAGTGTGCAGGGTTCAGCAGTTGTGGCCCGCAGGCTCACCTGCCCTGCGGCATGCGGGATCTTCCCAGACCGAGGATAGAACCTGTGTCCTCTGCATTGGCACATGGACTCTTAACCACTGGACCACCCAGGAAGCCCCAACTTGGGTACTTTCAATGAGTGAATTGTAAGGTACGATACTTCTATCTTAACCAACCTCTTACCCCTATTTTTTAAAAGCTGGACGATGGGCAGCGAAAGGGAAGGAGTTTTGCAGGTGACGGAAATATTCTAAATATTGAATGTAGTGATGGTTCGTAAGGTGTATAAATTTGTCCAACCTCATCAGAATGTGTGAGGTAATCTTCAATAAAGTTGATATAAAAAGAAAACAAAACAGGGGGGCTGGAAGAAGCCACTGGACAGGCAGAGACAGGCATCAAGGCCACGAGGCAGCAAAGGCCAGGTCTCCCCGGTGTACAGGGCAAACAGCTCAGCAGAGACCTGGACTCCTGGCCTCCCCTGGCACAGGGATGCCCGGCCCTCTGCCTGGTTCTCCCAGCCACCCTGGGACGCCCAGCACGCCACCCCAAGCCAGCGCCTCCTGAGCCAGCTGCCAGCTTGTATCCCCACCTCCTCGGTCCCCCCATCAGGCTGTGAATGCCCACACATCCTGCACCCCACCTGCTGCTTACGGATTAGCCGGGCAGGGAGCTGAGAGGGTGCAGAAATTAAGGGCGCCCCAGTTCCACCCCCGCGAGGGCAAGCGTTTTCTCCCACAGCCAAGGCAGACGGCTGCAGGGAGCGAAGTCAGGAGCTGGGAGAGGCCAGGAAGGACACTCACACGGATCACGCACTGTTCCCTCTCACCGCATAGACACTGCTCTTCTTCCCACTTTGCAGACCAGGCGTCTGAAGCTCACGGTTTAGCCTGCGTTCGCGCTCTCTACAGTCATGCCCTACTCTTTGTGACCCTGTGGACCGAAGCCCGCCGGGCTCCTCTGTCCACGGGATTCTCCAGGCAAGAATACTGGAGTGGGTTGCCATGCCCTCCTCCAGGGGATCTTCCTGACCCAGGGATCAAACCACTTCAGACTCCGGCATTGGCAGGCGGGCTCTTCACCACTAGTGCCACGCGGGAAGCGCTCAGCGCTGTGGAGACCTGGCCACAGTCAGCCAGCTCTTGGGATTCTAACCCAAGCTGGCACTCCTCCAAAGCCTGTTCCTCGGCCGGGCGTTTGGAGGAAGAGGATAAGCAGGCCAGGAACAAACTCCACATCCCTCCAGCTCCTTGGGCTGAGCCTGTCAGCTCAGCGCCCTCCTTCCCAGAAAGGAAAGATCCCCGTGTCAGACAGCAGGAGAAACTCAAGTCCCAGGCAGCAGGAGGGGCGACTCCTTGTCTCCGGGCACTTGAAGACTGCCAGGGTTCCCCAAGATTGCCAGAATTCTCACTCCAGCCTTCAGAGCCCCTCATACAAAGCCCAGGTGACCAAAATGGAAACAAAGACCCCCATGAGCTGGGGCCCTAGACGAAATGAGGCTACTAATTGTATAAGAGGTGACCCTCCAAGGGCCTGGAAAAGAAGGTGCACCAACCCCCCCACCTTGACGATCAAACCCAGCTTGAAGACTGTCCTCTGCCTCCTTCAGCCTGACAATAGCCCCAGCAAGAAAACCCTCATCCAGCTAGCAGCTGCGGTGCGTCTTGCTCTAGACCTGAGGTTGCCAAAGGCTCCCACCCCGAACCTGAGATGCCGGCAGGACGCTTGGGTTTCAGTGCAAACTGAATTCAGTGAGTGGGTTCTTCTCTAGAGAAAGTATGGTGGAGAGTGGGGTGCCCAAGCCCCTGCGCGGTGCTCGGTCTCCGACCTCGGAGGCGCCCCCCGCCCGCCCTGCCGCTGGTCCCTTCTCGGGGTACCTGAGCACATGCTGGAGTAGAAGCCCTCGTTCTTGAGCATGATGAGCAGGGAGCTCCAGCCCAGGAGCACGGCGGAGAAGAAGAGGTTCTCCAGGACCGCGGTGCTCGCCATCCACCAGCGCCGCCGGTACGCCTGCTCCAGCGTGGGGGCCATCGCGGCGGCCAGCCTGCCGGGGCACAGAGTACTGAGCCTAGCGCCCAGAGGACCCCGAGAAGCGTCCTTTATCGTGGGGGCTCTAGAGACGCCCCTCGAGCCTGCCCGCGACGGAGCCCCCATCGCGTCCTGGGCTTCCCAGCGGGTCCCGCCGGGCTGGCTCTGGGCGCACGGGCAGCGCCGGGGGCACACGCGGCGCTGGGGTCCCCCCCGCCCCCCGGGTCACTATTAGGGGCCGGAAGGTCCTGTCTGCGCGCACGGACTCCTGGCGCACCACCAGGCTCCTCCACCGAGGCCCAGGCACGCGGTGCCCGGCTCCCGGCGTCCAAAACCGCGCTTCCCCGAGTCCCCAGAGGTCAGCAAGCGGCAGGGCGCGCTCTAAAGCCGCCGCCGGCCGCCAGCCAGCCTCCAGCTCCAGGAAGGACCCCCCGAGGAGAGCAGGAGGAAGGGGAAGTCGGATGGCAGCCCCAGGACACTCCCCGCCTCCCTCCGTCTTCCCGTGGCCCTGGGGACACAACTCCTCTCCCCCGGGGCCGGGCTCCCGCGGGTCCTGCCCCTTCCCGCGCCGGGCGACCCAAGCGCCCGCGGGCTCTTGCTCCCTGCCGGCAGCTGCCACGTGGAAGGGGCCCCAGGCGGGCCCTCCGCGCCCCCGGCGCCCCCCGCTCACCCGAGGCGCCTGCCCGTCCTCTCCGGTCCGGGGAGGGGGCTCGGGTTCCCGCAGGAAGTCCGGCGGCCGCTGACTCAATAAGGGCCGGGGCGGCGGAGGGGCTGGCGGGCGGGCGTGTTTACCAAAGGGAGACAAGCCGCCCGCGCTCTCCGCCCACATCCCCCCCCCCCCCGCGCCCGCCCCAGCCTCGGGCACGGCCGCCGCTGCGGGAGGGGACGGCATGCGGGCGGCGCCGGCGCGGAGAGCAGCCGGGGGTGGGAGGAAGGAAAGCCAGAGGAGATCGCAGAGGAGAGGGGCGGGCCGGGCCGCAGAGAAAGGGTGGGAGGGGGCGGGGGGAGGCGCGAGTGCCTGCGCCCGGGAGCCTCAGTATTCCCATCTGTGAAATGGGCCTGGGCCTTCGGGCGCACCCGCAGGTCCGCACGGCCTCCGACACTAGCGTGCTCCGAGCGGGGGAAGCGCGGCCGGACAGGGCGCAGAGGGGCCAGACCCAAGGGGCGGGAGGACGCGCTGGGGGAGGCGGGAGGCGCGCGCTCGGTGACAGGGTTTCTTGGGGAGCCTGGAAGAATCGGTAGGAGCTACCCGGGCGGCTCTCAGGGACCCCCGCAGCCCAGCACCGCCGGCCGCTCACCTCTGATGCCGGCAGACGCGCCTTGCGTGGCCGGACCCGTCGGCGTCCGGCGTCCGGCGGGCCCAGCTCGGGACCGTCCCGGCGCTCGCGGCCTCGGAGATTCCGCCTGGGGCTCTCACCGGCCCTGTTCCATCGGAGGAGGTCGGGGGACACGACGCCTCCGAGCGGTCCCAGTCCGCGCGGCGAGGCTGGGACGAGGTGAATCGACGGAGCGAGCCAACAGCTTTATTGACGCCCGTCCGGAGCTGCGCCCCGAGCTGGGGGCGGGGGTTCCCTCCGCAAACCCTGCCCCTAGGTCGAGTTTCACGCGCACGTGACTCGATCCCGGATACCCAGACACTCTCCCCAGCACACGGCCCTGCGCTTAAAATGTTCACCCATCTCCCTGGCCCTAGCCTCTGCCCCGGCCCCCCAGGAGAACTGGGCAGCCCTCTCTGTATCCTCGGCTGGAGCGCGCTGACGGCGATGCCGGGCGGACGGGTGGGGTTTTCAACTGTTTCCGAGAGAGAGGCAGAGTGACACGGATTCCCTTGCAGAGGTGGTCGGATCGAGCTCTGAGAGTGCCGTGAACACTGCCCTGGGCTGCCTTGAGCGAGTCGCGTGGCCTCTCTGAGCCTCGGTTTCCGTCTGTAAGTTGCCGTAACAACAGCACCTACTTTAATGTGGTACCGGCAGTAGGACCGCTGGAGAGCTGGGGGCTGGAATTGGGGGTTCAGAGGCGGGCAAAACGCTCTCGGCAGCGCTTGGCACAAAGGAAGCATAATCAGCTGTTCACTGTGCTTGTTACTGCTGTCATCATTACTATTATAGAACATGTGGTGATAGGAGCCCTCCAGATATTTACTGATTCCTGGGAAGTCTCTGGACCTCCCGGAGCCTCAGTTTCCTCATCTGTAAAGCAGAAGGTCAACTGTGTGTGGACTCACACTCATCCTGTGGATGAGGACGAGGGCCCATCAGTACAGATGCCGAGTTCATCGTGGTGTCTGGAGAGTGATGTTGATGATGTTCACGAGGCTCTTTGGGTGTGTGAGCAACTGCCCAGGACGTTCCAGGCCCCAGGCAAAAGGGACTCTCTAAACAGATGAGCTGCTTCGCCATGGGAGGAACTCACATTTGCTGAGTGGCTAACACGCTGGGCACTTTCCAGGCAAAGTGTCTGTCGGTCGCTCAGTCGTGTCCGACTCTTTGTGACCCCCTGGGCTGTAGCCCTCCAGGCTCCTCTGTCCATGGGATTCTCCAGGCAAGAACACTGGAGTGGGTATCCATTCCCTTCTCCGGGGGTCTTCCTGACCCAGGGATCAAACCAGGGTCTCCCACATTGCAGGAAGACTTTACTATCTGAGCCTCCAGGGAAGCCCATATTTTTCCAAGCAAAAGTAATCATTAAATCCTCAAAACATCACAGGCTCATTTATGCCTCGGAGCTTGTCACAGGGGGACAGGCCTGGGGGCTAGCAGCTGGAAAATGGTAGGTCTAAACGGGATGCAAAGTCAGGGCTGGCTGGCTTTGAAGTGTGGGCCTTCCCATTCCTCCAGTTCCGGAGGAAACAGCGAAAGCAGAAGCTTAGCAGCTGAAAAGGCTCAAGGACTTCTCTGTGGCAGGGGTGCAGTGGGTGACAGGCGCTGAGGGTTTCGTTTCTCAAAATTCACGACTGGCTCCCAGAACTTCCAGATCAAGGTCAAACTCCTTAGCTTCGCACCAGGGGCCCTAGAATAAGGACCCAGTGACCCAAGGCGGTCATGGACAGGTCGCTTCGAGAATATAATAAAGTGCCATGAGGCCTCTCCCTGTGAAAAGGCCTGTGTGAACATGCACACACACAAACATCTACATTCAAATTCCAGGGGGTTTGTGGACCCAGCTCCATAAACTTTAGGGGTCCACGGGCTCCCCTGTGGCTGTTAATGCTTGCCTTTCTCTCCAACCTGCATGGGCATCTTTTCCTCTGGGGAGCTGTCAGCTGCATGGGGACAAGCGACAGGTGGAGGTGAAGGTGGGCCTGTGGAGTCTGCCTTAGTGAAGAATATGTCCGTAAAGTCATATTTCATTCAACAATATCTCCAGTTGCCTTGCCACGTGAGGAGAGCTATAGAAAGTGTACAAAGTGAATTAGCTAGGTTGCTGCCTTCAGTGGTGTTGGAGAAGACTCTTGAGAGTCCCTTGGACTGCAAGGAGATCCAACCAGTCCATCCTAAACAAGATCCATCCTGGGTGTTCATTGGAAGGATTGATCTTGAAGCTGAAACTCCAATACTTTGGCCACCTGATGTGAAGAGATGACTCACTTGAAAAAACCCTGATGCTGGGAAAAATTGAGGGCAGGAGGAGAAGGGGATGACAGAGGATGAGATGGCTGGATGGCAACACTGACTCGGACATGGGTTTGGGTGGACTCCGGGACTTGATGATGGACAGGGAGGCCTGGAGAGCTGAGGTTCACGGGGTTGCAAAGAGTCGGACACGACTGAGCGACTGAACTGAACTGAATGCCTTCAGTGAGGGCGTCCCAGGTGACGCTAGAGGTGAGGAATCCCAGTAAGAGATGCGGGTTCAATCCCTGGATTGAGAAGATCCCCTGGAGGAGGGAATGACAACCCTCTTCAGTATTCCTGCCTGGAGAATCCCACGGGCAGAGGAGCCTGGCGGACCCCAGTCCATGGGGTCGCAGAGGGTCAGACACGACTGAGCGAGTTGGCACGCACGCTACCTTCAGTGAACAGCATGCGGGGCGGGAGGGCAGGCGTGGAGAGGTGATCAGACCCGTGGAGGGTGGTGGACCAGGCGAGGCCCGCCTTCTCTGCCGAAGAGAAGGGTCAAAAGCTCAATCCTGTGTGCGGTCACTAGGCTGTCAGTTTTACAAATCAAGGAATGTCTCAGGAAAAACCAGGACTTTGGCTTCTTTTGAAAAGCTAGATCTGACATGTTAGCCTCCATTCCTGCTTGGCGGGGTCTGCTAGAGGATGGGCAGAGGCTCCGCTGTCCAGCAAACATTCCGTCACCCAGTTTCCTCCCCGCCTCCTCAGCTGCTTGCCCCAGAGGCCTTTGGGCTGCTCCAGTGGACGCTGAAGGAGAAAACGTGTCATCCTGTCCGGGAGCAGGCAGTCTCCAAGGTGGCTCCTCACCACCCGCTCAGCTCAGGCCTGTTCATCCCCAGGACAACCTCCTTCCCTTCTACACCTGAGCTCGAGAGAGACTTTTGGTTGTTGGATATTTTTTTTTTCCTTTTTTAACCTTTTTATTTTGCACTGGAGTATAACTAATTAATGGGCTTCCCTGGTGGCTTGGGGGTAAAGAATTGGCCTGCCGATGCAGATGTGCGTTTGATCCCTGGATTGGGAAAATCGCCTGGAGAAGGACATGGCAACCCACTTCAGTCTTCTTGCCTGAGAAATCCCATGGACAGAGGAGCCTGGAGGGCTATGTAAAATCCATGGGGTCGCAAAAGCACCAGATGCGACTTAGCAACTAAACAACAACATAGCTGGTTAACAATGTGGGGATGGTCTCAGCTGAACAGCGAAGGGGCTTAGCCGTACACAGACGTGAGTCCACTCTCCCCTAAATGCCCCTCCCATCCAGGCCCCATCACACGGGCGGAGTTCCATGTGCTCCACAGTAGGTCCTTGTCGGTTATCCATTTTAAATACAGCAGTGTTCACTCCTCCTAGTAGAGGCTTGCATCTAACAAACAGAACACAGTAAAGGTGACGAAAACTGTGTCCAAGGTTCGGGGACAAAAGATCGTCATGGCCGTCCTCGTAGTGCTCCTCTCGCTCCCCGCCCTCCCCTCTATCCTCCCCCTCTCCTCGTGCTTGCAAACCCTCAGGAGGCAAGCTTCCATGTTGTCAGCTGCCCTAGGAAGAGACCTGCGTGGTGGGGAACTCAGGGCAGCCTGCAGCCCACCGTCAGCACGGAACTGAATCCTGCCAGCGCCCGCCTGAGTGAGCTGCGACGCAGATCCTTCCCCAGTCGAGCTGTCAGATGACTGCAGCCCCGTGAGAGCCCCTGAAGCAGAGGACGGAATGAGCCTGCACCCTGACTCCCAGCCGAGAGGAGCTGAGATGATAGAGGTTGCTTTAAACCATTATTTTCTGGGGTCATTCGTTACGCAGCCAGCGTTAACAGCCACTGCACAGATAGTTCTCACAGCCGTTACGACTGTCAGAGAACGTGCCTGGTGGTTCTCCACCCACGCCTGGGAGGACTGCGGCGCCACTCCAGGCATTTGCAGCACACCGGGACAGGACAGACAAGGATCCTTGCCAGCGTGGAATTTACATTCTAGGGCAATGGTTTTACACAGGCATCACGCTATTTTGAAGGAAAGAAGGTTCTTAACCTTTCAACTCTTGGACCACTGTGAAACTCCCAACAAAAGCCACAGACTGGTTCTTCGGAAAATTGTACGCGCACATAGAGTTTTGTATGCAATTTCAGGAAGTTTCATAAAAATTCTTGTGGGCTGACCTGAGGGAAATCTTGTGACAAGCATCAGTCTGAATGCTGGGACCTAGTTCCCTGACCAGGGATTGAACCCTGGGCCCCCTGCATTGGAAGCGTGGAGTCTTAGCCATTGGACCGTCGTCAGGGCAGTTCCATAATATGCGTCCCTCTTATAATTGTGAGAAGTGCTATGTGAAGGGATGAGCCTCCCCCCCCAGGTCCGAGTGCTCAGAGAAGATGGTCACCCTGAAAGCGATCCGGGAGAGAGGCACCTGAAGATTGGGCAGGAATTTGCCGGGGGCGGGAGGTGGGGGTGGGGTGGCTTCTGCGTTAAGTAGCAGGTTACTGGCAGTGGTGGGGGCAGTGGGCGCTGGTCCCGGTCCGCCGGCCCACACAGTCCATCAGGGGAGACACACGTCGTGATGAGACATATCACAGGGCTGCTCAGATGTCGCATGAGTCATTTAGCAGAGGGGCTTATTGTTGGAGTCAAAGAGCCTTCCTGTAGGAACTGACGGTTAAGTAAATATCTGGAGGATCAGGAGATAGACCAGGACAGAAGAATGTTCCAGGCCCAGGGGGGAGAACACGGGATGTTGATGGATGAGGACAGGGAGGAAAGATGCCCGAGGTGGGAAGGGGCGGCAGCAGGGCCCAGAGGGACCAGGAGGCACTGCTGGGAGCCTGGATGCTTGCTCCCCAGACAGGAGAAATCTCCGAGGGGAGTGGCCTGCTCCCCCGGGAAGGTGGACTTGGGTGTATGAGTGAAATCCGGAAGGTCAGGGTGGAAAGGCTGCAGGAGTCCACGTTGGATCTGCCGAGCCCCAGGCTTTTGGGACAGCGGTGGGTGGAGAAGAGATCTCTCTCTCTCTCTCTCTTAAATTGTTTGCCCATGTCACTCACCACCAGGGATGGAACCCACGCCCCTGCAGTGGAAGCGCAGGGTCTTAGCCACGGGGCCACCCGGAAGTCAAGCATCAAAGGTGGGAAACAGGCCCACCGGTGGACGGCGGGGCTGGGCGCAGAGACCGGGTAACTCCGGTTTGGGCTTAAACGACTGCGTGCCGGGGGCGCTTTTACAGACCCGGGAGCAAGGGCGGAAGAGCAGGGAGGTGGGGCAGGGCCCTCCTCCGTCATCACTGAGCACCCGTCGAATTAGAGGATCCCGCACCCCGGGCCTGACTTTACTTTTCCAGCTGCGGCCTCTCGCCACAGCCCACCTCCTCCTGCCTGCGCCTGCGGCCGGGCTCGCCGTCCGCTCCCGCGATGGTTCGGGCGTCCTCCCCCGCTCCGTGTCCTGCTCTTGCTGTGGTTCAGTCGCTCAGTCGTGTCCGACTCTTTGCGACCCCGTGGACTGTAGCCTGCCCCAGCTCCTCTGTCCTTGGGATGCTCCAGGCACGAATACTGGAGTGGGTTGCCATTTCCTTCTCCAGGGGATCTTCCGGACACAGGGATCAAACCCGCATCTCCTGAGCCGCCTGGGAGGCCCGTCTTCCTTTCCAGCGTTGATAAATTAGAGACGGGAAGTCTTTTATCTTCCGATCTCCGCACCGCGGCCTCTTTGGGGACTCCGTCCTGCCTTCTAGTCTAGATCGACCCCCCACCCCCAACCCCCGGGTGATTCACAACAGCACAGAATCTCTGTCCCCCAAGGCACTTCCTTCAGATGCAATTACACTTGCTACGTGACAATTTGATTCATCGTGGCCTCTCCTCCACTGGACTTCATGTTCTCTGAAGATAGACTCCGTGTCTTATTCATCCTCCAATTCCCTAGTGCCTGATGCTTGTGAAAGTATTTAAAAAATTTTTTTAAACTGAGACATCATTCACAGGATGAGAAAATCCACTCTTTTGAAGTGTTCAATTCAGTGAATGTTAGTACATTCACAAAGGTGTACAGTCATCACCACTATTTAATTCCACATTTTCTTCACCCCCCAGAGGAAACCCCACACTCGTTAGCGAACACTTCCCACTTCTCCTTCCCCTGTTGTTGGCTTTAATCGTTGTTGGTTTTTGACGGCTAACCCTCAGTCTCAATGTATCTGCCTGTTTTCGGCATTTCGTATGCACGCAGTCCTATGATATGTGATGTTTTGCATTTGGCTTCTTTCCTTCGGCATGATGTTTTCAAGTTTCATCCATGTAGCATATATCAACACATTTTTATGACCAAATAATAATACATTGAATATTACTTATGCATTTTTCATTTTATTTTAGTTTTGGTCACCGTGCAGGGCTTGTGGGATCTTAGTTCCCCAACCAAGGATCAAACCCAGGCCCTCAGCAAGGCATGTCCTAACCACTGACCCCCTGGGATCCCACGACACATGTTTTTTTTGTCCATTTATTCCTGGACAACTGAGCAGTTTGCACTTCTTGACTTTTATGGATAACAAGGCTATGAACATTTGTGTCTAAGTTTTTGTGTCCACATAATGGTTTTGGGCTCCAAAAATCACTGCGGATGGTGATTGCAGCCATGAAATTAAAAGACACTTACTCCTTGGAAGGAAAGTTATGACCAACCTATACAGCATATTAAAAAGCAGAGACATCACATTGTCAACAAAGGTCCATCTAGTCAAGGCTATGGTTTTTCCAGTGGTCATGTATGGATGTGAGAGTTGGACTCAGCTTTCTTAAGCTGAGCTCCGAAGAATTGATGCTTTTGAACTGTAGTGTTGGAGAAGACTCTTGAGAGTCCCTTGGACTGCAAGGAGATCCAAACTGTCCATCTTAAAGGAAATCAGTCCTGGGTGTTCACTGGAAAGACTGATGTTGAAGATGAAACTCCAATACTTTGGTCACCTGATGAGAAGAACTGACTCATTGGAAAAGACCCTGATGCTGGGAAAGATTGAGGGCAGGAGGAGAAGGGGATGACAGAGGATGAGATGATTGGATGGCATGACCGACTCAATGGACACAGGTTTGGGTGGACTCCGGGAGTTGGTGATGGACAAGAAAGGCCTGGGGTGCTGTGGTTCATGGGGTCGCAAAGAGTCAGACACGACTGAGCGACTGAACTGAACTGAACTGAATGTTCTCAGTTCTCTGCAGTATACACCTAGGAGAGGAACTGCTGGGTTTCAGCGCTGACTCTGGAACTATCCGAGGCTCAGCCAAACCATTTTCCCAAAGTCGCTGCAGCATTTTATTTACATTCCTCATGCAAAGGTTTACTGTGACTATTTGTGGGGCTGAATAAATCTTCTCTCTGCTGTGAGCTGGATACTGTTATCTCCAGCACACGACAGCCTGCAAGAGGGAGGCTCAGCACTGCGAGTGCCTCGGGCAAACCCGCACACATGACCGGCTGCAGGGCCTCGGGCAAACCCGCACACATGACCGGCTGCAGGGCGAGAAGGGGACCCCGGCTGTGACCCGGGAGCCACTCCTGACACCCCAGCGGGAGGGGAGCGAGCCAGCAGCTCACAGGACATGCAACCCAACAGCCCTGTTGTCCTCACGCTCTGGGACAGAGTTTAGAGAGGGGTTGCTATGGGGCGGGAGGAGGGGCCGGTGAATCCTATGACTCTGATACGGGAGTGGGTCTCTTCTCTGAGGCTCTCCCAGGGGGCCCCCGTGGTGAAGGCTTCCCCTGGAGGGGGCGGGGGTTAATTCCTGGTCTGGGAACTAGGATCCTACATGCCATTCCCGTGTGCTCCCCCCCGCCACCCCCCCGAAAAGTCTCTCTCTTTTCAAAATGTAGTTATTGATTTGGGGCTGTCCTGGGTCTCCACTGCTGTGAGCGGGCCTTCTCTGGCTGAGGCGAGCAGCAGCTACTCCCTGGTTGTTTTAGGGCTTCTCATCACAGTGGGTCCTCTTGTCTCCGAGCAGCTGCCTTGGGCACGCGGGCTTCAGCAGCTGTGGCCCAGGGGCTTGGTTCCTCCTTGGCGAGTGGGATCTTCCCGGACCAGGGATTGAACCTGTTTTTCCTGCATGGGCAGGCAGGCTCTCGACCCCTGGACCACCAGAGAAGTCCTGTTTTCTAAAAATTATTATCTGAACCATTACAGTGGCTTCTTAACTGCTCTCAAGTCACTTTCCTTTCCATTCCTTAAACACACAAACCCAACCATATCTGTCTCCTTCCTTAAAAACAAACTAAACCAAAAGAAAACAAAAGTCGGGAGTTCCCACCGCCTATCTCACAAGAGAAGACTCTACACATGGACATCACCAGATGGTCAACACCGAAATCAGATTGATTATATTCTTTGCAGCCAAAGACGGAGAAGCTCTATACAGCCAGCAAAAACAAGACTGGCAGTTGACTGTGGTTCAGATCATGAACTCCTTATTGCCAACTTCAGACTTAAATTGAAGAAAGTAGGGAAAACCACTAGACCATTCAGGTATGACCTAAATCAAATCCCTTACAATTATACAGTGGAAATGAGAAATAGATTCAAGGGATTAGATCTGATAGACAGAGAGCCTGAATAACTATGGACGGAGGTTCATGACATTGTACAGGAGTCAGGAATCAAGACCATCTCCATGGAAAAGAAATGCAAGAAAGGAAAATGGCTGTCTGAGGAGGCCTTACAAACAGCTGTGAAAAGAGGAGAAGTGAAAGGCAAAGGAGAAAAAGAAAGATATTCCCATCTGAATGCAGAGTTCCAAAGAACAGCAAGGAGAGATAAGAAAGCCTTCCTCAGCGATCAATACAAAGAAATAGAGGAAAACAACAGAATGGGAAAGACTAGAGATCTCTTCAGAAAATTAGAGATACCAAGGGAACTTTTCATGCAAAGATGGGCTCAATAAAGAACAGAAATGGTATGGACCTAACAGAAGCAGATGTAGGTCAGGAAGCAACAGTTAGAACTGGACATGGAACAACAGACTGGTTCCAAATAGGAAAAGGAGTACGTCAAGGCTATATATGGTCACCTATTTAACTTATATGCAGAGTACATCATGAGAAACGCTGGGCTGGAAGAATCACAAGCTGGAATTAAGATTACCGGGAGAAATATCAATAACCTCAGATATGCAAATGACACCACTCTTGTGGCAGAAAGTGAAGAGGAGAGAGAAAAAGTTGGCTTAAAGCTCAACATTCAGAAAACTAAGATCATGGCTTCTGGTTCCATTACCTCATGGAAATAGATGGGGAGACAGTGGAAACAGTGTCAGACTTTATTTTTCTGGGCTCCAAAATCACTGCAGATGGTGACTGCAGCCATGAAATTAAAAGACGCTTGCTCCTTGGAAGGAAAGTTATGATCAACCTAGACAGCATGTTAAAGAGCAGAGACATTACTTTGCCAACAAAGGTCTGTCTGGTCAAGGCTATGGTTTTTCCATTGGTCATGTATGGATGTGAGAGTTGGACTGTGAAGAAAGCTGAGCGCTGAAGAATTGTTGCTTTTGGACTGTGGTGTTGGAGAAGACTCTTGAGAGTCCCTTGGACTGCAAGGAGATCCAACCAGTCCATCCTAAAGGAGATCAGTCCTGGGTGTTCATTGGAAGGACTGGTGTGGAAGCTGAAACTCCAATACTTTGGCCACCTGATGAGAAGAACTGACTCATTGGAAAAGACCCTGATGCTGGGAAAGATTGAAGGTGGGAGGAGAAGGGGATGACAAAGGATGAGATGGTTGGATGGCATCACTGACTCAGTGGACGTGAGTTTGAGTAAACTCCTGGAGTTGGTGATGGACAGGGAGGCCTGGCATGCTGCAGTCCCTGGGGTCACAAAGAGTCAGACACGACAGAGTGGCTGAACTGAACTGAACTGAACTGGCCTGGCGGAGGTCCTTCTAAACTGACCCCAGCCGTCCTTTCTCACTCCCCTCTCCCCATTATTGGACAGACGTTTACCACTGGCTGTTACAGGTCAGGTCCTGGGATGGGTTGCAGGTATAATACAAACCAGCCACAACGTGGTTCCCACGGTGCCTGCCCTCCAGAGACTTCTAGCTCCTGGGGAGGGAGCAGACAGCGATACTGCTGATTCCAGATCAGGGTGAGCACTTCATCTCAGGGTAGAATAGTGTTGAGGGGGATGGCGGGGGTCAGGGGGAGCACCTCTAACCCAGCCTAGGAGAGCAGAGCTTCCAGCCAAAAGGGGAAACTGGAGGAGAGCTGTGAAGGACGAATACACTGGAGATGAAGGAGGGAATCCGTCTTTCCCACAGGAAGGAATCACAGACACAAAGGGAAGGCGATGTGGAAGCAGCCGCCTTCACATTTCATTCCACAGCTGGAGTGGGTAAAAGTGGGTTCTGGGGTCTGAATTTGCTGCAGTCCTGCCACTTGCTTGTTCTAGGACCCTCAGGAAGCTACTTTTTGGAGCCTCAGCTTCTTCCTCTATGAGAACCATCGTACCTGCCTCAGAGCTATGATCGGATCTTAATGCAATAATATACTCACTAGCACAGTGTGGCAACAATAGGTTGTTTTTTTTTTTTTTTAATTTCTTGTTCTGAGCCGTGCTGGCTCTTGGTCGCCCGTGCAGGCTTTCTCCAGCTGCGGCCGGCAGGGGCCCCTCTCTGCTTGCAGCGCGCCGGCTCTAGTTGCCCCCGGCGTGTGGGATCTTCCTGGTCCAGGGATCGGACTCGCGTCCTCTGCTTTGCAAGATGGACTCTGAACCTCTGGATCCCCAGGGAAGCCCTCAGCAGGTACTTGCACTCGAATCCACACACACAGACACACACGAGCACACACCCATTTCCTCACTGGATCCTTGGCACGCCTCCCCTGAATCCATGTCACCTCTACCGCGACCCACCCGGCTGGCAGCTAGAGGGAGCCTTTGAAATGCAGATCCGTCATTTTCACCGCCAGGGTTCACCTCCTTCCAGTTTGCTGACGCCCTTCGGAGACCACCCAGCCTTTTAACACCGCTCTTCAGGTTCTTCGGAGCTGCGCGCGCCCGCCCGGACAGTCCTCACCTCCCACCTCCCATCCCACTCCACACTCCACCATGAGCTTTTCTGCAAACTCTCTAGCTGAAACCTCTTCTCTCCACCCCGACCAGTCCTGCTTCTAAGGTACGCTTCAGCGATGCGCGCTGGAAACTCCTGACCCTTCCTGCTAAACCTGCGGGCAGGCACCGTCTGCTTGCCTCACCACGGACCCTCCCTGGCCCAACCCCCGCCGAGGGCCCGAGGAAGGCCCGCGGACCGGCCGCGGCGGGCGGGCGGCGCCACCCGCTGGCCCACACCGGCACTGCGGCACCCGGACGCGGGCTCCGCCCACCCGGACGGTGATGCGCGAGGATTTCTAGCTTTTCTGGGAGTGGATCTCATGTCTCCTTACATCCAAGTTAGCAATTAAAAAAAAGGTAACATTATGAGTATTTAACATGGGAAAGGGAGGCACTTTCCCAAGTGCCCTAGTTATTATTAACACATTTAGTCTTCACAACGACTCGATGAACTGGTTTTATCACTTGCTAGACAAGGTAACTGAGCTGGTGCTGGCAGTAAGGAGCCTGCCTGCCAGTGCAGGAGATGGAAGAGCCGGAGGTTCGACCCCTGGGTCGGGACGATCCCTTGTAAAAGGGCACGCAACCCACTGCAGGCTCCTCGCCTGGAGAAGCCCACGGACTGAGGAGCCTGGTGGGCTGCAGTCCACGGGGTCGCCAAGAGTCGGACACGACTGAACACACACAGCTGAGGCACAGAGCGGTCAGATGCCGCCCCAGCGGCACAGACACGTCCACCCCAGGGGCCCTGACTCCAACCTGGGCTGTTTGTCTCCCGGATGCACTGTGCAATTTGTGGGATACTAGGTACCGGCCAGGAAATGAACCTGGGCCCGTGGCAGCGAAAGTGACAAGACCCGACCGCTGGGCGGCGGGGAACTCCCGAACCTGTCCTCTGCGAGCCTGACACGGCTGCCTCCACTTGTCCTGTGCGCCCAGCGGCCCGGTGAGGTTCCGTGCCGGACGCCGCCCTCTGCCATGAAGCCTCTGCCACTCCGCGGCTTTAGGGTCACCGAAGGTCCCTGTGCAGAGAGCGCCCTACCCGAGACCGCAGTTCTCCAAGGGCACCCTCAGCACAGGAGTCGCTGCGCCTCTCCTCTGCGAGGCAGCACGTGCAGCAGTCCATCCTGGCCTCCAGGCTACTGCTCCTCTCCTGTGACTCAGACACCACCACCTCTCGGAGCCCCCATTTCCTAAGAGGGCCTCTAGCCTGCTGGGTGGATTAGACCGCAGATCCCGCGAACGGTGAGGAGTTCGGTCCCCAGTGTGGACTCAGGTGAACCCCGAATGGCTAATGACAGTGATCCCTCAGGCCCTCCCCTGGATCAGACAGTGCGTGACGCTGGGTCCCTTCACATGTTCCGCTGTGGCCGTTTGGAACCAAGACGTTGTGGCTACTTAAGTTGCATCGACTTTTCACCCGCTCCTCTAAAATCATTCCTATTCCATCGTTTGGGAAAACACCGGCCTGCACTTAAGCTGTTAAAACATAAAAAGCTGGCCCCTGCCAATGCTGGAGACGCGGGTTTGACCCCTGGTCCGGGAAGATTCCCCCTGTCGCAGGGCAACTGGGACCGTGAGCTGCAGCTGCTGACGCCCCCGGACCTACAGCCTGTGCTCTGCGAGAACCCCACACGCCACAGCCAGAGAAGGCCCGCACCAGCAACGACGGCCCTGCGCATCAAGATCAAAGCACATGCTTGTTAAGAAAACGTGTCTCGTGAACCTTCTCTGGCCGTCATTATTGTAAGTGGTTTGTTCACGTTAACTCTCTTAACCTTCACCCCAGCCCTGTGACTGTCCCCCCACATTACAGATGAGGAAGCCAAGCACAGTGAAGCGACAGTCAGGATCCCACAGCGAGCGGCTGCCGGGGACTGCCCACCTGAGCCATGGGACCATCTCTGCTTTTAAACACATCAGACTCCCTCTGCTGGTAGAGGCTGTGTCTGCCGCCCTCACTCCCAAGTGCCAGGCACACTGCTTTGCACACTGCGGGTGTCAGTAAATTTGTTTTAATATATAATATATACATATACACTCACACACACAGTCACAGCCCAGGGTGACAAACACCCTTCTGCGCCTGGGAAACGGCTCCTGGAGACTCTCCGGAAGGAGCCCAGGCCTTGCAGTCTTCACAGATGACACCCAACGGGGGCACCTTTATTAGACAAGTGGGAAGGGATGGGGTGCTCCTTAGGGCGTACTGTCCGGCGCCTCACACAGGCCCAGCACTCTGCTGCACCCTCTTCATCAGCTCCTCATCCTGCATAGACAGCTCTGTCAGCTTCTTGCCCATCCGCTCATGGATGTCCAGGTACTTGGAGACACAGCGGTCCAGGCACACAGACTCACCCTTGGACAGCTCTGCTTCCTTGTAGTGGGGAGGCACGCACTTCCGGTGGCAGGCGCTGGTCATTCTAGAAGGAAGGGCAAGGTCGTATCAGCAGCCTGCTGTGGCAAACCAGGAACTCTCGACCACTCCTGCCCTGCGGCCCTCTTCTCACCCGCCAAGAAGGCGGTGTAAACCCCCAATCTGCATCCCCACCGTCTTGGGAGGGCCTTGTCTGAGCCCACGTTTGCCCCATGTTTTTGACTCATCAGACAGGAACCATCAGTTGAGTGTTGGCTACATTCCAGACATCATGCGAAGTGCATGACATGGGCTGTCATGCAGTCCTCATGATAACTCCGTGCAGTGAGCACGATCGTCATCCCCTTTTACAGAGAAGGAAGTGGAGGCACAGCCAGCCTCGAGATCACGTAAAGCTGGGCTACGAACCCCGGGAGCTGACTGGGGGCCTCCTGGGTGGCCCTAGTGGTAAAGAACCCACCTGCCAATGCAGGAGACGCGGGTCCGATCCCTGGGTGGGGAACATCACCTGGAAGATGGTAACCCACTCCAGTGTTCTTGCCCAGAGAATCCCACAGACCGAGGAGACTGGCGGGCTCCATGGGGGTCGCCGAGTTGGACATGACCGAAGCAGCTTACATGCACGCATGAAGCCTGACTTCACAGCTTACTTTAATAAATTATTCTCACGTATAGCCTCCAAGATAAACCCAACTAATCAAGAGAGGATACCAGGGTCTTAGCCAATAAAAATAGCAAATACTGTTGACTGCCTACTTGTGTTGGGCTTGATAAGTCTATCTTATATTTTAACATTTAATATTTATAACGTCTCTGTGAGGAAGGTACTATTATGAACTCTACTTTATAGCTGCGAGAACCACCAGTCTACAAGTCCAAGTAACTTGCCCAAGGCCACTGCAGTGGTGGTTGGTGTGGCTGTGATTTGTTCCCAAACCGCCAGGTGGTCACGGGCACTAGTCAGGAGTCAGACTGAGGTCCGGAGGTTGCTACTGACAAGCTGTGGACCCTGAGCAAGCTACGGAACCTCTAGAGCCTCAATGTCCTCACCTTAAAAGTGAGACAAGGGAACTCGGTGGAGAGTATTAAAAAACCATGCCTAGAGAGTGCTCCACACGTGACTGGGATGGAGGAACCACTTCAGAAACGCTGACTGCTAAACGGGTTACTTGCGGTCTGTCAAAAGGCAACTAACTGCTCTACTGTGCCCAGAACCCAACCAGAGCCAGGGCTGGGCTTTCTCTTCCTGCTCGGCTCCGCCATCATCAATTCCATCCCAATCCCAATGTCCAAGTCCTTCTAGTGAGTCCGCCCTTAACCATGGGGGTGGGTGGAGAAGGAAACGGCAACCCCCTCCAGTCTTCTTGCCTGGGAAATCCCATGGACAGAGGAGCCTGGCTGGCTACAGTGCAAGGGGTGGTGACTGAGCCACCAGGCATGCATGCGTAGGGGTGGGTGCTGGGAAGGTAAGTATGGACCTCAGTTTATCTTATTATCTAGATTGAGACGAAGATTATTCGGAAGTCGCCCATCTCTGCCCTTGGAAAGGATGACCCGGGAGCCTTCTCTAAGACAAGGGAGCGGCAGGATCGGCCTTACCTGTTGTACATGTCGGCCATCATCTCTACCTCCAGCTCCGCGGCCAGCTGCTGGGCCCTGAGTGGGTCCATCTCAACCGTGCGCCCTGGAAGAGATCTCCTGCGGACCTCCTAGTTCCTGGGGGAGGAGGGGGACATCACGGTCAGCAGCCAGCCCTCCCAGTCGCTTTCCGGGCGCAGGGGCTGCAGGACATGGAGGAATCGCAAGGGGCATTCGACCAGGAGGGGCCGCTAACCTCGGGGAGCTCAGGCACCCCGCGACGGACGTGGGAACCGAGGCCCCGAAGGAGAACGCGGCCCCGCCCAAGGTCGCAGAGCCGGCGACGGCGGGCCTGCAGAGCGGGTCCCGGCGCCTTGACGCCCGGCCCCTCGAGGTGGCGTCTCTCCGGGAGAAGAGGGGGCGTCCGGAACTGGGCCCCAAACGGCCAGCACGAACGCGCGGGGCCCTGCGGATCCGATGCGACGCGGCCCTGCGGGGCCGGGCCCGGGGCGACGGCCCTTGAGCGGCGGCGCCGTCGTCGAGGTCGCCGCGCGCTCTGAGCCTCTCCCCGCGGCCCGGGCCTGTCCCCGCGCCCCCGGGGCCCCCGGCGTAAAGCACACGCCACACACTCACCGCGCGCGCGGCCGGGGCAGGGCGGAAGCACGTGGGGCGCGGCCAGCGGGAAGTCCCGCCTCTCTTCCGCTCAGGCCGTGCTTCCGGAGTGAAGACCCCGCCGCGGGCGGCGCCGGGAAATCCGCCACCATAGAGAGGGAGCGGCCGGCTCCGGCCGGAGGCGAGGGAGTCCTCCAGGTGCTAGAGAGGACTGCAGGGTACCATAGAGGCTGCGGCGGGGCGTAGAGCGCCCGCAGCCCAGGTAGAGTTCGGGCCCCTAGCGGGGATGGCAGAGCGATTTGAGTTTATCGGTTCTGTCAGAGCGGGCAGGGGTACCGAGCTCGGTGAGCCTCACCCTCCGCCCCCGGGGGTGCTGAGGTCGGAGTGCAGGTCTGGTGCAGAGAAGGAAGGACGTCCTCACCCTGCAGCTCTCAGATGCGTGTAACCCCACCTGGGCCGCCTAAAATCACCCCAGTGTCCAGGGCCCACCTCGCACCAAATAAATCGGAGGCCCTGGGGCTAGGACCCAGGCTTCGGCATGTCGTGGGAGTGTGTAATTTCCTCGGTTCTGCCTCGTAACAGCAATAATTTGAAGCGACGGAGGTTAAACCCTTGGATAACTCCGTGTTACAGCTGTTTTATTTAGAAAATAAAGGAAAATACATCTTCCGGGCGTGAGGGAATGCCGATCCAAAGGGCGCGAAGAGCGGAGAGAGGAGGAGAGCTCCGGCCCTTTGGCTCCTCTTAAGTCCCCCCCGCCCCCGGGCCTGCCCTATGTAAATTGGGCTAGCCAGGAGTGCTGTTTGTTCTACCTGAGGTCCTCACTCTGGTCCTCAGACTTCCCTTTGTTCTATTTTCGCGGACTTTTCCCTTCCTTGTGTTTTAGCCACCGCCATTCTGGGCTCATTTTTCCTATTCTAACTACCTAACAGGTCCGTTGTAGAATTCCCCAGCGATTCCCCTGTGCAGCCAGGTGTGAGAACCAGAGCTCAAGAGGGCTTTCGGGTGAATACAGCTGTGCGGAGGTCCCTGAACCATCTCTGGGGTTGCAGCGAGTGCGAGGTTCCTTCTTGCACAAAGAGGAGTCAAGTACACAGTATGTTTAATTCAACTCCTGTTAGACGCCCGGGACCATCTCTGCATAAGATGATTAGGCAGCCATTACAGCTGCCGCCAGAGCTGACCTAGTATTTTTGGGTGAAGAAGAAGGGTATTTGTGAGTGTATGTGAGTGGGAAGGGTATTAGTCGCTCAGTCGTGTCCAACTCTTGGCGACCCCATGGACTGTAGCCTGCCAGGCTCCTCTGTCCATGGGGGTTCTCCAGGCAAGAATACTGGAGTGCATTTTCATGCCCTCCTTTAGGGGATCTTCCCAACCTAGGATCAAACCCAGGTCTCCCACACTGCAGGCAAGTTTTTTACCATCTGATCCACCAGGGAAACACAAGAATACTGGAGTGGGTAGCCTAGCCCCTCTCCAGGGGATCTTACCAACTCCGGGATCGAATCCGGGTCTCCTGCATTACTGGCAGACTCTTTATTGTCTGAGCCACCAGAGAACAAGACAATGTGTTTCTCCTCTGCTTGCCTGTCTCCTGTCCCCCACCCCAAGAAAAAAATCCACCTCAATCCTGGATTTTTCAAGGGACGTCCCAGTAAACAAAATATAAAGATGCAGGGGTACATTACCCATAGGAGAAGTTGGGTCAGACACTTTATGTGGTTGGTCACAGTATACTTCCCTGAGAAAGTCACAATTTTAAATATTGGGTCTCGTTACAGCACTGCTCTAAGGACTGAAACACTTTGTCGATCCCCGTGCTCTGATACTTTAAAATTGAGGTATAGGACTTCCCTGGAGGCACAGTGGATAAGAATCTGCCTGCCACCACACATGGCATGGGTTCAATTCCTGGTCTGGGATTATTCCACATGCCTTGGAGCAGATAAGCCCTGAGCCACGACTACAGAGCCTGAACACCTACAGCAGATGCTCTGCAACCAGAGAAGCCGCTGCAGCGAGAAGCCGGTGCACCACGGTGAACGGGAGCCTACCCTCTCTGCAACTAGAGAAAGCCGGCATACAGCAACAAAGACTCAGGGCAACCAAAAATGAATAAATTTTTTAAATAGAGGTATAAAATTCAGACAGTAAAGTAACATGCAGAATCTTAAGCTTAATTTTTAAACAGATATTCATTTTAATAACCACTACCCAGATCAAGATAGAAAATACTTCCGGCACCCTAAAATGTGACCTCACGTCCCTTCCCCGTCCACACCCCTCCCCTGCAGTGAGCCTCTAGCCTGACTTCTATCAGCATCAGTTGGTTCTGCCTGCTCTTGAGCTTCATGTAAGCGAGATTCCACATTACTTTCTGCGTGGGCCTCACCTCTAACTCAATGCAGTGTCTACGATTTCGGCCACACGATCATGTGTCTCTTATGCACTTTTCTTTACGGCTGTCTAGTGTATGCTTGTATAAATCAGCCGTAGTGCATTTGTCTGTGCTCCTGTTGATGAGCTTGTGGGTTGTTTCCAGTTTGGGCTATTATGATAACACTGTGATGTATATTATTGTACATATGTTATCCTGGTTTTTGCTTTTGAAAACATTATACATATATGGAATATTAAGAAATTACATGGAAAAGGAAATGGGTTCTTAGAGAAGAATCTGCTTCCTGGATGGGATTTTTTTTTATTAGATTTTATGAATGATTGTGTAACTGCATGATTCCACTTAAATCACATTCTGAAAATGACGAAATTATAGCGATGAGAGAAAGGATTAATGAGATTGCCTAGCGTTAGAGTTGGTGTGGAGAGGGAGGGAAGTGTGCCTGAGGGAATAACACAAGGCAGATCTTTGTGTGGGAGAAATGGTTCCCTGCCCTGATTGTGGGTGGAGGTTTTACACAAATCTAAGCTGTCATAATACCATACAAGCCATCATGTCAAGGCCAATTTCCTTGTTGTGCTATTGCATATGGTTATGTAAGATTCAGCGCTCAGTGGGTAAATCTTGGGTGAAATGTAACCTTCAGTACCCTTTCTGGGCTGCTTATGTAACTTCCTATAAACCCAGAGTTATTTCAAAGTGAAGTGTTAAAAATCAGTACAAAGCAAACAGAAAAAAATAACATTTTTAATACACCTAATTCATGACAGTTGCTCAATAACAACGAAGTGTTGTTTTCTTTTTAGATTTCTATTTATTAGGGCAAAGTTTAAAAGTATAGAAAACTTCCTGCTGGAGCCGCCGGGTTGAGGAGCGTGGCCTTCTCCTCCCCCCACGACGGCGTGTGCTCGTCCACTGACAGCCGTGTACTCCGAAAAGGGGGGGATCATCTGGCAAAAAATGCCGCTTTGCCTGCTGTGTTCCAGGCTCCCATTAGACCCGATGTCGTGAACTTGGTTCACACCAACTTGCGCAAAAGCAACAGACAGCCCTCTGCTGTCAGTGGCTCAGCAGCTCATCAAACCCTCGGGGTATCGGCAGAGCTGTGGCTCGAATTCCCAGGGTTCAAGGTGGCGGGACTCCCCATTCCGGCCAGGGTGCTTCTGGAAATATGGGTCGTGGGGGCTGCCTGTTTGCACCAACCAGGACCTGGCGACCTTGGCACCGCAGAGCGAATACATCTGCGGTGTATTCCATCTGCTCTGCGCCGCCTGCCTCGGCCCCACGAGCGCTGGTCATGCCTAAAGGTCATCGTATAGAGCGAGCTCTTGCACTCCCTTTGGTGGCTGAAGATAAAGCTGAAGGCTACAAGAAGACCAAGGAGGCTGTTTTGCTTCTGAAGAAACAGAAGATCTGGAATGATATCACAAAAGTCTGCGCCGCGGGGCGAATGGGAGCTGGCCAAGGTGAAATGAGAAGCCGTATCCAGCGCAGGGGCCCCTGCCTCATCGATAACACGGACAATGGTATCATCAAGGCCTTCAGAAACATCCCTGGAATCATTCCGCTTAATATAAGCAAGTTGAACAATTTTCAAACTTGCCCCTAGCGGTCATGCAGGACATTTCTGCATTTGGACTGAAAGCGCTCCCTGAAAGTCAGGTGAGCGGTATGGCACTTGGCGTCAAGCAACCTCCCTCAAGAGTAACTGCAACCTCCCCATGCACAAGATGCTCAACACAGGCCTCAGCAGGCCCTTGAAAAGTCCAGAAATCCAAAGAGCACTCCAAGCACCACGCAAGAAGATTCATCGCAGAGTCCTGAAGAATCCACTGGAAAACCTGAGGCTCCTGTTGACGCTTAACCCACAGCAAGGACCGTGCGCCGGAGCGCCACTGCTCGGCAGGCCGCGAAATCCGCCTGGGTGAGGCAGCGGCAGCACCAGGAGCCACATCAGATCAGAGGAGGGCTCAGGGCAAGGAGCCTGCGGTGGGAAAAAAGGCTGCAGGGAACCAAGGAACCAACAGCCGAAAAGAAGCCCGCCCCAGAGGAAAAGAAGGCTGCTGCACACACTTACATTTGCTTATTCCATAAACGCCAACTCTTTTTGGGCAGCTGATTTTTGAATGAAGACCTAAACAGAGAGGCAAGGCGAAACATGAAAAATAAATAAAAGTTCAGAAAAATGGCGAGCACGGTGTACTGAACCTTCACATACCAATCACCTATCAGCAGGAGTTGACCATTGTCAGCATTTAGCTGTATTTTCTCCATCTAACTGTATCTCTGACAGATGAAATCTTTTTTCCACAATGCAATATTCACGCCCTTAAAGTTATAGACATCTTCACACTAAGAACGGCTGGCAATCAACAGCATTGCACTGTTCAACCACTGGTACCCAAATCTGGCTTTCAGATCATGCCAGGCATAAGCCCCCAAGTTTTCATTCTATATTTAAGCTAACTAATTAAAATGTTTGCTTATTTAATCTCTAATTATTGAGCACCCCATGTGACCCAGGCAATTTGCTGGGCCCCGGGCGTATAACCATGAACAGAAAACGTAAAACTGCTACCCTCGTGGAGCTTAGAGTCTGGAGAGAAACTCCAGTGACAAAGAAATAGATAAGGTGATTTGGGATTTCAACAAATGGTATACAAGAAGGAAATAAAATATGCGGAGATGATGGAGAGGAACTCAAGGTGATGTGAGGCCTCCAGGAGGAAATGACATTTGAGAGCAGAAAGTCTTGCAAAGAGCAGGAGCGGAACGGTGGTAGTCCTGAGTACGGAAAGGAATCAACTTATTGAAGGAATTGGAAGGAGGCCAGGGTGGCTGAAGTGGTGGTGGGTGGTGGCTGGGGGAGCCCCCAGCTTTGTCACAGCCCCCGTCACACATTCTCCGAAAGCAGTACCCTTCTTAGACCGCAAGATCCCCGGAGAAGGTAAAGAAAGGTGTTGTTTTTCGGAGCAAAACTCTCAATTCAGCACAAAAATTTGTTCCGCACCTACTACGTCCCAGTCACTTGGCTCGAAATAGAGCTCGGTTTGGTATCATCTGGACTGGTGAGCCGTCAGCTTGGACCATCTCCCTTCTCTCCGCCCCTCCCCCACTGCATCCATCGGGCCCCGAAGCAGGTCCCCAGGCAGCTGTCCCCTCGCCCCCTCCCTCGCCCAGCCTCCTGCAGCTGCTTCAGTGCGAGGAGGGTAAAGGGGCTGTTGGAAGGCACGCGGAGGGCAGGGAGGTGCAGGACCTGGGCTCTGCACGGTCGGGGAGGCCGGCCAGCCGGCGGCCACGCTCCACAGGGGCCCGCAGACGCCGTGGGGCCGCCGGGCCAGGCGAGGACGCGGGGAAGGAGACGGGCGCAGGACGGACGCGGGCCCGGGCAGGCGGGAGGGCCCGGCGGTGATTGGAAGGTGCCACCTGTCGGCGCTCCTCCGGAAACCCGAGCCTCCCCGTCCAGGGGGAGTGTTGTACCAACAGGATAGTAAACAATGCTGGTCGTGGCCCCAGGCCCTTGCAGTGGGGGGGTGTGGGGGGAAGCTGGGGGCTAGAAGCCCGGGGGCTTAAAGACAGCCCGGGAGAGACCGCTCAGCTCGAGGAAGGAGGCGGCTCCAGGACCCCAGACAGAGGCCCCGCAGGTAGGTGAAGCCCTGCTCCCCTCTCCAAGCGGCCCCTCCGCCTGCCGACCCCTCTGCCCACCTCCAAGGGCAGGAGCCTCTGAGCAGCGCCCCCCAGTTGGAGAAATCCTCTCCGACTGTCCATCACTATGTCGACTCTTTTGAGCCGGAGGTTGGCGACTCAGCCCTGGGGTGTTCGGCAGAGTCGCCCGCAGGTGGCCACCCACCAGGACCTGATGGGCAGAGAGGGCCTCGCAGACTTCCGAGTCCAGTTGGGGTGGGAGGCGGGCATCTCCGAGGGATGTCGCTGGCTGGAGGACCCCCGGGAGGCAGGCCGAGCGGCAGAGGTCGTGAGGTGTCAGCAGAGCCGCCAGCACTGTCTCCACTCTGTGGGGCGTGGAACTCGGGCTCCTGGCTACTCTGCCTTCCCTTCTGCCAAGACGAACAGGAAGAGACGGGAGCTGCCGCAGGGGACACAAAACCGGGGCGGAATGAAGGCTCCCCGGGCAGGGCAGGGGGACGGAGGCTACCGCGTACTTGGAAGCGAGAGCCGACCTCCTCAGCCACGTCTGACTGCCCTCCTGGGGTCCCCCTCACCCCCACCGGGCGCCTCCCACGGGACGCTGGCTGAGGAGCTGGTAGGGGGCAGCATCTCCGGCAGAAGCTCTGGACTGGTCCTCAGGGGACCTGGGTTCTACATACAGTTTGGCCATAATTGTCTTAACCACCACTGTAGTCAAGGGCCTTCCACTCCCCAAGCCTCAAGTTCCTCCATCTGTAAAATGGGGCCAGTAAGGCCTATTCCGAGGGGTTAGAGTGAGGAAGCAGGGAGGCACAGGAGGGTGCCGCAGTGAGCTGCAGAATTGTTCATGCTGCGGTGTGTGTGTTAGTCACTCAGTCGTGTCTGAATCTTTGTGACCCCGTGGACTGTAGCCCTCCAGGTTCCTCCGTCCATGGGATTCTCCAGGCAAGAACACTGGAGTGGGGTGCCATCTCCTTCTCCAGGGGATCTTCCTGACCCGGGGATCGAACCCAGGTCTCCTGCACTGCAGGGAGATTCTTTACCATCTGAGCCATAGGGAAGTCACTGCTGGGGTGGGTGGTGTTATCCTAGCATCTCAGTATTCTGCACTTCTTCACTCCTTGACTGTTTCTGACAGGCCTGGAGAGTGGAGAGCTGAGGTGAGGAACACACAGGATGGCTGAGGGGTGGTGTGCGTGTGTGTGTGCGTGTGTGTACACCTGCCCTTCCCCTCCACCGGACTGTGTGTGGAGCCTGGATGAAGGGTAAGACAGCTGCGGGGCTCAGCTGTGTCTTAGCCTCTCACTGCCACACTTTGAGGCATAAAGAGGGCTCATCATCTTACCGGTGTTCAGTTTTCTTTGCCTTGTCTTACCAACTAAATGCCCTCCTGGCTGAGTCAGGACCTTAATCTGGCCCAGGGCAGGGCAGAAGCCAACCTACACAGTTCAAGCTGATGTAGGCTGAGTCCTCCTTCCATGCCAGGAACGCCCTCAAATACGTTCTATGCACTGGCTTTCTTAACCCTCCACCATCCCTGTGAGGTGAGACCTATTTTTATCTCTAGAAGTCAAAACCCAGGCAGGGTAAGAAGCTTGCTCAAGGTCGCAGTGGGAGCTGGGAATCCCCTCATAGGAAGCTGAAGAATCAGTGATTCCCAACAAGAGCGCAAGGCAGGGATGGGGTGTATGGACCATTTAGACCAGCATCCGCTAAAGTTTCTTCTGCTAAAGGGAGCTTTGCTCAAGAGGGCAACAGATGCATCTCAGGGTGGTTGTTCAGTCACTCAGTCATGTCCGACTCTTTGCGACCCCATGAGCCACAGCACGCCAGGTCTCCCTGTCCTTCACCAACTACCAGAGTTTACCCAAACCCATGTCCATTGAGTCGGTGATGCCATCCAGCCATCTCATCCTCTGTGGTCCACTTCTCCTCCCGCCTTCAATCTTTCCCAGCATCAGGGTCTTTTCCAATGAGTCAACTCTACGCATCAGGTGGCCAGAGTGTTGGAGCTTCAGCTTGAGCATCAGTCCTTCCAATGAACACCCAGGACTGATCTCCTTTAGGATGGACTGGTTGGATCTCCTTGCAGTCCAAGGGACGCTCAAGAGTCTTCTCCAACACCACAGTTCAAAAGCATCAATTTTTCAGTGCTCAGCTTTCTTTGTGGTTCAACTCTCACATCTGTACCAGGGAAGCCTGTGGAAAACTAGGGCCTCCTAAGACATCAATAGGGCTTCCCAGGTGGTGTCAGCGGTAAAGAAGCTGTCTGCCCATGCAGGAGGAGAAAGAGACTCGGGGCGGAGACTACCTCAGGATAGATAAAGCAAAATGAAAAGAAAGCATGAAAAAGAAAATCCAAGGCCAAGTATGTTTGGAGAAAAATGAGTTAAAGGAAGCTAAACAAACGTAAGATTTCTTTACCGTGGGGTATCTGGACTCTAAGTGCTAATGAAGCTGTAAGACTCTAAGATGGTTAAGAGTAGGCTGTTTTTGGAAGAATCATAGCCAGTGAACACCCTCCTGTCCCTAATGCAGCCCTCCTTAACGTCTTATTCACTCACTCGGTCACGTCCGACTCTTTGTGGCCCCATGGACTGCGGCCCCCATGGACTGCACCAGGCTCCTCTGCCCATGGAGTTCTCCAGGCAAGAATACTGGAGTGGGGTGCCAGTTCCTTCTCCAAGGGATCTTCCAGACCCAGGGATCAAACCCAAGTCTCTTTCGCCTCCTGCATTGGCAGGCGGGTTCTTTACCACTGGCACTAGCTGGGAAGCCCTATGAATGTCTTAGGAGGCCCTAGTTTTCCACAGGCTTCCCTGGTAGCTCAGCTGGTAAAGAATCGACCTGTAACACAGGAGACCCGGTTCAATTTCCTATGTCAGGAAGATCCCCTGGAGGAGGGAATGGTTACCCACTCCAGTTTCTTGGGCTTCCTTGGTGGCTCAGCTGGTGAAGAATCCGCCTGCAATGCGGGAGACCTGGGTTGGGAAGATCCCCCTGGAGGAAGGCATGGCCACCCACTCCAGTATCTTTGCCTGGAGAGTCCCCGCGGACAGAGGAGCCTGGTGGGTTACAGTCCATGGGGTTGCCGAGTCGGACGCGACTGAGCACAGCACAGTTTTCCACAGAGCACAGTTTGCTGACTCAACCTCAACCAGTCCCGTCTGTGTTGGAAATGAAGACTCTCCAGAGAGGCAAGGAGATTCGCTCCGGTCCCAGGCTTGGGGCCGAGGTCAGGGCAAGCCCCTAGGTCCCTGCCGATGGGCGCTCCGTCTCCCAGCTTCATTGATTTCCCTCCAGCTTTAATTCACTGCTAGAGCTGTGAACTGTGGGCTGTATTAGGAACAGTGGAATTGAAGGGCAGCGTGAGCATCTTTGAAAATCCCAGCCCGCTTCCTGGGGAAACGGTAGGAGATTAAACCAAGGACCCCAGGACCCGAATGGCTGACAGGAATAGGGCCCTGGCCCTCGTACCCGAGTCTTCCTGCCTCCGTCCCAACTGCTCAGGTGCCAGGGGTACTGTACCCAGAGTGACGGCCCTGCAGACAGCGGGAGGTATTTTTAGCCAGTGACAGCAGTGTCTGCTTCTTTTACTGCCTGAGTCATGCTCTGAACATTATTCGGGGATTATTTTCTCTGTAAACAGACCCCCCAAGAAGGGCAGAAGGAGGAAGGAGCTGGCCCTGTCCCCCTACCCAGCTATTTTCGTAGACTGGACAGCATAACCATCCTTCAGTGTCTGTGGGGAATCAGACCCAGCCTCCCTGGAGGACACTAAAATCTACAGATGCTCTCGTCTCTTCGATGAAATGGTGCAGCATTTGCTGTTAACCGACACAGTCCTTCCTCATACTTTAAGTCAGCTCTAGATCGCTTGTAACACCCAGGACAATGAAAATGTTATGTAGACAATTGTTAATAACAATGTAAATGCTATGTAAATAGTTGGAGCGGCTGCAGATTTAAGTTTTGCCTTTTGTACTTTTTTGGTTTTTTTTTGTTTTTCAAATATCTTCCATCCGAGGTTGGCTGAATCCACAGAACCCAAGGATATGGAGGGCTGACTGTACATACAGTACTTGAAGAGGAAACCTCACATTAAAGTGTCACGCGCTCCCTTTCCTCCCATCCCTGGCAGCTGGAGGATCAGACTTCCCTGCGGAGGTTAATCAAGGAGAGCACATATCTCTTCTTCACAGAAGGGAACTCTGCCACGCCCAGGGCCAGCTCTTCGGAGCTGGCAGAGACCCAGACCCCATGCAGACCCAGTGCTCCCCAAATCTCAGGCATCTTTACGCCATCTCCGCAGCTTAGGTATCTTGTATCCTGCTTTCCTGAACATATTCCTTCGAATTAGCTGATTTTAACTTCAATAAGTGTATTTATAACAGAAACTTTATATCACTACTGGAAATGGAAACTCCGCATCATCGGCCAGAAATAGAACGTAACTGTAAAAATAAATCCAACTGGCATCAAAGCAGTCTTATTTGATTCTATCTAGAGATTCCTGTCTGCTTTGGGCTCTGAGCCTGCAGGCCATGCGGACAGCTATCTCCATCGAAAGGGACGAGGAGTAACTGTCCAGGGATGCGAGTGTCAAACTGTAACCACCCCGCTGACTTATCCAAAAAGGGGCCAAATCATTGAAAAGGCATTAGGTGACTCAGCGTTCTTGTTTTTTTAAGTGTTTTTGTTTATTTATTTGCCTTTAGCTGTGCTGGGTCTCTGCTGCTGTGCCCAGGCTTTCTCTAGTGGCAGCGAGTGGGATACTCTTCCCTGCGATGCCCAGGGCTTCTCTTGTGATGGCTCTCGGGCTCAGGAGCGCGGGCTCAGTAGTCCTGGTCCAAGGACTTAACTGCCCCTCAGCACATGGAATCTTCTCGCACCAGGCATCAAACCCGGGTCCCCTGCATTGGCAGGCAGATTCTTAACCACTGGACCACCAAGCAAGTCCTGACCCAGTGTTCCTTAAAGCCCAAGTCACAGCCTGCAGAGGACCGCTCGGTGGCAGCAAGTGAACACAGCCGGCCCAGCACCGCCTTTGGGGGCAGTGGTGACGTCCCCCTCTCTCAGCCAGACGGAAAGTGGGTGCTGGTGTCTCATGTCCAAGCATTGGGGACCCCGGGACTGAACTGAAGGTGTCCAGACTCCAGGGCCTTCACCTGGAGAAAGGGGGCATGACCGGCTGTGTCTGTCTTCTCTTTCCAGAGATGGAGCAGAAGGCGGGGAAGCCCTCTGAGGACGGGGCCACTGTCCCCCCAGCCGCGGAGGCCCTGGAGGCCGCGGGAGGTGGCGGCTCTGCAGAGGAGGCGGCCGCAGGCCCCGCCGAGGGCACCGCCAGAGCGGGCCAGCAGGAGCGGGCCCCGGCCGAGGACGGCGTTCCCGCTGAATGCCAGGCAGACGGGCTGGCTGAGGTCAAGGCGGAATCCCAAGGGGAGGCTGGCCTTCAGCAGGAAGGCAGGGGGCAGGGAGAGACCACCGCGGCCCCTGGGAAGACCGACAGGAGAGACCAGAGCCACTCTGAGCCCACGGGGGCGGAGAGAGAGGGGGAGACCGCGTCGGCGTCTGAGAAGCCGAGGGCTGCCGAGAAAGAGGCCAGGCCTGGGCCTAGGGAGAGCGAAGACGCTAGCGGAGAGGCCCAGGCCGAGCTGAAGCAGGCTTCCGGGGCGCAGGAGCCCGAGGCTGGAGGCAGGGAGGCCGAAGGGAAGGGCGAGGCCGCCACGGCCCCTCAGGAGGAGGGCAGCAAGGCGGAGGAGCCCCGGGCTGCAGCCCAGGAGGAGGCCGGCGCTCCAGCGGCCCGGCTGGACTCTCCGAAGAAGGCCGCCAGGCCGGAGGAGGCCACGCCCGAGCCACAGGAGGAGGAGGCGACGGAGGGGGTGGTGAGTGCGGAAGCGGGGGGAGGGAGGGGGCCCCACGGCGACCCAGAGTCCCCCCCAGAGCCCCCGGCCCGCTTTATTCCTCCAGGAAAGTCCCGGAGCCTGGGTGGGAGGCGGGGGCCGGGGGAGCCGCGCTCTGGCCCCGGGCTGCCTTCCAGATCTTTCTGAAGTGCTCGCAGAGCCTCGGGCAGGCACGAGCCCACGCAGCGCGTTCCTTCCAGGAGCCGGGCGGTCCTGCTGATGAGCAGGACGAGGGTGCAGAGGCCGAGGACGGGGCAGGGGGGCCTCCCAGCTCCCCAGAGGGATGGCCCGAGAGCCCCACGGAGGAGGGCGGCAGCGCCAGCCCAGGTGAGGGGGCGCCCCCGGGGTTGTGGGGGGCGTCCTGGGCGTGCGGAGGGGGGGTGCCCTGGGGCCCACCTGCTGCAGGGTCCGCCCGGGGGCGTGGGGGGCGTCCGGGGGCGGGGGCCAGGACCCCACCTGCTTCAGGGCCCCCCCGGGGCGTGTGGGGGGCGCACCACGATTGCCCTGCTTCCCTCCCTCCTGTTCCTCTCCTTCAGAGGGGCTGAGCCCAGACACCGCAGCTTCTGAAGAGCCAGGTACTTCAGCCAGGTAATGTCCAACGCTGGAGCCCCGGCTCCCCCCAACCATCACCACCTGCTCCCTTCAGAGCCTGCTGTCCCCTGAGACAGCCTCCAGCATCTGGGCTCGAGATATGCCAGAACATTGCTGCCCCCTAGCTCAGGGCAGAGCTGGGGAAATGAGAAGCGCTGGAGTGGGGAGCAGTGGGCGGTGGGGCCTCCCTGGTTGCCCCCCGCCCAGTGCTGAAGGAGCCTCCTCCCCAGCACCCCCAGGACTCTTCATGGGAGCCCCCAGCCTTGTCTGTCCCTGCAGTCTCAGCATCACCGGTCGGGCGTGATCAGCAAGCCTGCGTTTGGACAGCGACGCTGCCTGTTGCCGTGTTGGTCGCTAGGCTGGTCGTGTCTGACTCTTTGGGACCCCGTGGACCCTAGTCCACCAGGCTCCTCGGTTCATGGGATTTCCCAGGCAAAAACACGGGAGAGGGTTTGCCATCTCCTCCTCCAGGGGCTCTTCCTGACCCAGGGATGGCACTCGAGTCTCCTGCCTTAGCAGACAGATTTTTTTTTTTTTTTTTTTTTTTTTTTACCGCTGAGCCACCAGGGAAGCCCCGGCTGTGTGACTGTGGCTACATCACTTCCCCCTCCTCCCCTGGGAAGTGGGCACGGTCAGGGTACCTGCCTCTTAGGCTTCTTGTGAGGCTCAAATGACGTCTGTGTGTAAAGCACTCAGCTGACGCCTGATGCCTGAAAGGTGCTGGATGACACGAGAGCCTTCCTCTTACCAGGGCACAGATTTTGTCGTTAGAAGCTGCTGCCCCCGCTGCTAAGTCGCTTCAGTCGTGTCTGACTCTGTGCGACCCCATAGACGGCAGCCCACCTGGCTCCTCTATCCCTGGGATTCTCCAGGCAAGAATATTGGAGTGGGTTGCCGTTTCCTTCCCCAATGCATGAAAGTGAAAAGTGAAAGTGAAGTTGCTCAGTCGTGCCCGAGTCTTAGCGACCCCGTGGACTGCAGCCTACCAGGCTCCTCCGTCCAGGGGATTTTCCAGGCAACAGTACTAGAGTGGGGTGCCATTGCCTTCTCGTCATTAGAAGAGTCTTCCTTTATTTGGAGCTGAACGTCACCTCCATGTGACCTTCTTAGGGAAAGGTACCTGGTGAGCGTTCACATTCCCCTTCTTACACAGCCTTAGACCCTCCTTGCCAGGTACCTATTCCCATTGTACAGACAAGCAAGCTGAGGCTCAGAGAAGTGACATCACAGTCCCAAGTTGTTGTTCAGTCACTACGTCTCACCTGACTCTTTGCGACCCCAAGAACCGCAGCGCGCCAGGCCTCCCTGTCCTTTACAACTCCTGGAGTTTTCTCAAACCCATGTCCATTGAGTCAGTGATGCCATCCAACATCTCATCCTCTGTCATCCCCTTCTCCTCCCGCCTTCAATCTTTCCCAGCATCAGGGTCTTTTCAAATGAGTCAGTTCTTCCCATCAGGGGGCCAAAGCATTGGAGTTTCAACTTCAGCATCAGTCCTTCCAAAGAACATTTAGGGTTGATTTCCTTTAGGACCGACTGGTTTGACACTCCCAAGATTACATGGCAAATAAGAGTCCTAGGCAGGATTCGAACTCAGGTCAGACCTCAGGTGTGCCCTAGTTCTAACCTAGGCAGTGGGACTGAACCTGTCTTCCTTCTCAGCGCCTCCCAGGGCTGGCCCCGAAGGCACGTGTGTGAGGCCGGCCGTAGCTCGGTAGCCTCTTGGGCCGGTAGGGACCACTGCCCAGCCAGCCTCCTCCCTGTAGGGCGGGTCCCAGCGGCTCTCACGCTCCTCTGAACGTTTCCAAGCAGTGACTCTTCGCCCAGTGACGTGCCCCAGAGCCCCACGGAGGCCCCTCCGCCAGAGGAGAAGAAGAAAGAGAAGGCACCGGAGCGCAGGGTGTCCGCCCCTGCCCGGCCCCGGGGACCCCGAGCTCAGAACCGCAAGGCCATCGTGGACAAGTTCGGGGGGTAGGACTCGGGCGAGGGGCTGGCGGGGCGGAATTGGTGGGAGGATGGGGTGGGGGAGAAACAGCCCGAGCCCCAGAGGGACATCTGATGCCCTCCCTACCCGGGGAGGACTGCCGTCTGGTGGGAGTCCCCCCTCCCCCCGGGAGGACTGCCGTCTGATGGGAGTCCCCCCTCCCCCCGGGAGGACTGCCGTCTGATGGATCCCCCGCCCCTGCGCGCAGGGCGGCCGCGGGCCCCACGGCGCTGTTCCGGAACACCAGGGCGGCCGGCGCGGCGGTGGGTGGCGTTCGTAACATGCTGCTGGAGTGGTGCCGCGCCATGACCAGGAGCTACGAGGTGCGCGCGGCTTGACGGCGGCCGGGCCGGGGACGGCGGGCCGGGGACGGCGGCCGGGGCGGGGGTCCGGCGGGCCGGGGACGGCGGCCGGGGCGGGGGTCCGGCGGGCCGGGGACGGCGGGCCGGGGACAGCGGCCGGGCCGGGGGTCCGGCGGGCCGGGGACGGCGGGCCGGGGACGGCGGCCGGGCCGGGGTGGTCGTGGGGCCGGGGGTCCGACGGGGCGAGGCGCAGGCCCCTGATGCGGCTCCCGCCCCCGCAGCACGTGGACATCCAGAACTTCTCCTCGAGCTGGGGCAGCGGCATGGCCTTCTGCGCGCTCATCCACAAGTTCTTCCCCGACGCCTTCGACTACGCGGCGCTGGACCCCGCGCAGCGCCGCCACAACTTCACGCTGGCCTTCTCCACCGCAGAGTAAGCCGGGCGGGGGCCGCCGAGCGCCGGGACTGGGGCCGGGGCCGGGAGGGCGGATCAGGCCTCAAGGAGTCCGTGGCCACACCTCCTTGAATCCGACAGGTGCTTCTCGGGATGCGGGGAACTGGCTGAGCACGGGGCAGTGGGCGAAAGCCACAGAATCCCCGCTGCCCGTGACGCCTATTCTATTTTATAGTATTTTATTTTTGGCCGCGCCCCGTGGCATCTACCTCAACCAGGAACCAAACCTTCACTCTTGGCGTTGGAAGCACAGAGTCTAAATCACTGGCCCACCAGGAAACTCCCGTGACTCACATTCTAGAGAGACAGATAGCAAATACACATACATGCAGAATAAACTATGAGGAGACAGGCAGGGAACATGCAGGCGGGTGAGAGACAGAGGAGGGGAAGACTGGGAGTTTGCGGTAGGCAGCCCCTATCACAGTGCCTAACCGTGGCAAACGTTTCAAATAAACAAGAATCTTAGCTGCTGTTCTGTACTAAAATGAATGATATCACAATTGTTATGTATTTTTAAAATCTACTTATTTTTGGCTGCACGGACTTTCTCCAGTTGCGATGAGCAGGCTTTCCTCTTCCTCATGTGCACAGGCTTCTCTTGTCCAGGCTCTAGGCTCTTGGGCTTCAGCAGTGTGTCTGGCCCACAGGCTTAGTCGCCCTGAGGCATGTGGAATCACCCCAGACCAGGGACTGACCCCATGGTCCCTGCACTGACAGGCGGATTCCCAATCACAGGACTGCCAGGGGAGCCCCTGTGATGATCCTTGCTATTCGATATGGGACCCAGAGGGAGATTCATTGCTGAGGTTCGCACAGCTGGGTGCCAGGACTAGACAGGCAGGAGGGGCGTGAGGAGCAGCGGAGCCCAGGGAAGACCCTGAGAGGCGAACACAAGGCAGCCGGGCGGTGGGGAGCGGAGGCACCCTCCCTACCAAAGCCCCAAAGCCGGACTCGGCCAAAGGCTTCCACCTCTCCCCCGGGGAGGCCAGCCGGTTCCCCAATGGCCTTGAGGCTCCCAGGGGGCTCATCCTGGGCCACTCTTCCTTTCCTGCCTGGGGGAGGCTTCTGGGCCACCCGGTCTGGGCAGAGGGTGTCATCCATGAGGACAGCTCTGGGGCCTGGGAAGGGGCGGCTGAGGGTGTTTCTGAAGGCCTGGAGGAGAGAACAAGTCCCTGGGGATGCTGGCAGCGTCTTGGTCCGGGAGGCCGAGCCCTCTGAGCGAGTTCAGGCCTGGCCACCAACCCGCGGGGAAGCCCGGGGCAGCCACCCTCCCCTCTCTGGGTCTGCGTGTACCCACTGGAAAACCAGACGGCTGATACTGACTGGTGCTTTTCAAATGGGTCCCCCACCCCACCGGCAGCTTCCTCAAACAAAACAGTAAGTGGATGCCCAACACAGGAAACAGATTTAAGGGCGGCCTTTTTAGGCTGGGAGGGGCTCCCGGGACACCCCAGGTCAGTCCAACCCCCTTCCTAAGATGGTCCTGAAGCACGTCTCCCGGCCCTCGGGCACCAAGGATCCCATCTGAAAACTCCCAGACCTGGTGCTACAGAAGGGCTTCCCAGGTGGCTCAGTGATCTTAAAAAAACCTGCCTGCCAGTGCAGGAGACGCCAAGAGACCCGGGTTCAATCCCTGGGCCGGGAAGATCTCCTGGAGGTGGTGGTTTAGTCTCTGAGTCGTGTCCGACTCCTGAGACCCATAGACTGTAGCCCACCAGGCTCCTCTGTCCTTGGGATTCTCCAGGCAAGAGTGCTGGAGTGGGTTGTGGTTTCCTTCTCCAGGGGATCTTCCCGACCCAGGGATTGAATCCGGGTCTCCTGCACTGCAGACAGATTCCTTACTGAAATGGCAACCCACTGCAGTACTCTTGCCTGGAAAATCCCATGGACAGAGGAGCCTGGCGGGCTACAGTCCATGGGGTCACAAGGAGTTGGACATGACTGGGCACGCACGCGTGCATGCAGAGTTGGTGCTCTGGAAGGCCCCTTCAGTTTCACGTTATCCTGCCCTGGGCTGGGGGTCGGGGTGAAGGGGTCGGGAGCCCTGTGTCCTGCTCTGAGCTCAGAGCACCTTTAAGGGCCATGACAAGCCATGGGAACCTAGCGTGATCAGACGCCAGGCGTCCTGCTAAGCGCGTTTCTTGGATCGTCTGATTTGACGGTCACAACGACGCGAGTGTGGCTGCAGCAGGGAGATATGGGAGGCTGCTGCAGGAGGGTGTGGCCGACCCGGCCCTGGAGAGGGAAACTCCTGGCCGGGACTGCGAGCTCTCGGTCACCATCAGAAGGGCGTGTGGCTTGGCCCTGACAGGCGTCCCTGTCCTCTGGGCCACGGGTCACTGTCCTCCTGCAGCTCAGGCTGTGCGTGTGTGGCCATGCTGTGAGGCGTGCGGGATCTTAGTTCCCTGACCACGGGAGACCGGGGGTCACACGTGCGCCTCCGCCCTGGGAGCTCCAAGCCCTGACCGCTGGACCACCCGGAAAGTCCCCCTGCCTCGCTCTCTGACCCTCGGCAGCTGACGGAACCTCTCCTAGGGCTGGGTGTGCAGACGACGTGTGCAAAGTAAGGGGCCCGGCCACAGCTGGCTCCCTTCTAGAAGGCTTCTCTGACTCCTCTGGAACAGTCCCGCCCTGGCTCTCCAGGCCCAGCCTCTCCCGGGTGGGAAACCGCACCCGGACCCAGAGCCGGGAGCCGACAGCAGGCGTTGGTGGCGGGGAGCTCGTCCTGTTCCTCGAAGCCCCTCAGTCTGCGCTCCTCGCCTGCGCCCAGGCCCGTCTGGCTTGGCTGTCGGTCCAGCTGACTCAGCCCTGAGAGGACGCCCGCCAGAACATGGTGGCCCCTCCCGCCGGTACCCCGGCGGCCTGCTGGGACCCAGCTTCAGGGCTGGGATGCCAGGCGTGTCCGACAGGCCGGCGGTGGAGTCCCCGCTGTGCCGCTCGCTTTGGGCAAACCACCAAGGTGCTGCGTGCGAGTCTCGGCTCCCCTTCTGCCGGCTGAACACAGAGGAGTGGAGGAAACGAGACCAGTCGAGAGAAGGCATTTGGAGCTCCCTGCCGGCCCAGGGGTTCGGACTCCAGGCTTTGCCCTGGGCTGGGCTGGCTCAGTCCCTGAGTTGGGGAGCTGAGATCCTGTAAGCTGTGCAGAGCGGCAAAAAAAAAAAGAAGGGTAGAGGAAAACACTTGATGAGCCTCCTGGCATGTGGTGGCAAGGCCCCGACAATGCTCAGATCAGATGGTCGGCCTCGGCAAAGCCAGGAGTAGCCTGTGGTCCCAAAGAGCAGCTGGGAAGTTAGAGAAACGGGACTTGCTGCTAAGTTCCATGCAGTTGCTCAAGCACTCCTGCCTCAGGACGTTTGCACCTGCTGTTTTCTCTGCCTGGAACCCCCTTCCTGCAAATATGTACCCAATTTACTCTCTTTAGAACTTTCCTGAGCTTAAAAGTCCTCTTAAGAGAACTTTTCCTATTAAAAATCTCTTTGAGGAACTCCAGGCTTCCCTGGTGGCTCAGATGCTAAGCAGTCTGCCTGCAGTCTTGGAGACCCGGGTTTGATACCTGGATCAGAAAGATCCCCTGGAGGAGGAAATGGCAACCGACTCCAGCGTTCTTGTCTCGAAAATCCCATGGATGGAGGAGCCTGGTCAGCTACAGCTCATGGGTTGCAAAGAGTCAGACACGACTGAGCAACTTGTCTCTTTCTCTCTCTCTCTTTCCGGGGAACTCCCTGGCGGTGCAGTGGTTAGGACTCTGCACTCTCATTGCCGAGGGCCCAAGTTCAATCCCTGATGGGGGAACTAAAATCCCAGAAGCCGCGAGGCACTGACAATAAATAAGTTAAATGCCATCACCAACACAATATTACAAAAGCAAACCCCCTTGAACACAGAAACATGTCCTTTCCTTCCCTGCCTTCTTTTTCTCTATAGTATCTCTCTTCCTCTGATGTACCATCAATTTCTATTTGACAACTGCCTGTTTTCTGCCTCGAGAACGTTGATGAGGATGGGGGATTCTTATTTTGTTCAGTGTTGAACTCCCCAGAAGAACGCCTAGCACGCGGCGCCCCTCAGTACACACACATAGCCTGCAGAAGCTGGAGGAACTGAGGCTGCACGCCCACACTCCAGCCGGGATTAGGGGTCTGTGCTTTTAACTCTTCCTGCGGGGCCTGTCCTTCTGGGTGCCGGACACGGGCGCACATAGAAGGGTGGTTCACGTGGAACCCCAGACCAGAGGGTCGCGCTCCCACGTGCACACACGTGGGGCAGTGAAAACGCGGCCTTGGAGTCAAGGCACGCTGAGTCTGAGTCTTGACTCTGCTGGACCGCAGCTGTCTCATCTGCACAGTGGGATGGTTGCACCAGACGAAGTCCCAGCGCTGCTGCACGCAGTCCTGTGGGCTTCATCCTTGGGGGGCTGCCCCACCCCACCCCTTAGCCCCCCACTTCTCACCCCGCCTCCTCTGCCCCTCAGGAAACTGGCCGACTGCGCCCAGCTGCTGGAGGTGGACGACATGGTGCGGCTGGCGGTGCCCGACTCCAAGTGCGTCTACACCTACATCCAGGAGCTGTACCGCAGCCTCGTGCAGAAGGGGCTGGTCAAGACCAAGAAGAAATGAGGGGCCGGCCAGTGCTGGCCCGGAGGCTCCCTCAGCTCCGAGGAGGCGGCGGGGCTGGGCAGGCGGCCCCAGTCTTAACTGCATTAAAGGCTGTTTTGTAAAACCCCGTCTGGCTCCTCGGGGCTCCCTCCCTACCCCGCCGGGAGCCTCTCTCGCTCTGGGATAAGCAGCCCCGGCCTCCCACTTTCCTCACCCGATGTGATTTTCTCAACAATTGTGACAGGCATCTGGGACAGGAGTGTGCAGGGTCTCGTCGCCAAGAAGCTGTGTGTCCCTGGGCCACTGAGAGAACCTCTCTGAGCTTCAGTTCACCATCTGAACGGGGATAATCGCGGCTCAGAATCCCGCAGGTGCGGAGGGTTAAATGGAATCACGTAGACAGTATCACCGGCTCAGTGGTGGTGATTTTGAGCAAACTCTGGGAGACAGTGGGGGACAGAGGAGCCTGGCCTGCTGCAGTCCAGGGGTCAAAGAGAGCCAGGTGCGACTTAGCAGTCTAGCGACTAACAACAGACGACAACAAAGGCCAAAGGCCTCGCCTGCGGCCTGCCTCACAAACGTTCTCTGAGCGGTGGCCCAAAGGAACGACATCCTCACGTTTCCAGCCACGGGGGGCACTTGCCCACAGCTTTTCCCCTCTCTCCACACCTCTCCTAGAGTAGGGGGCTCCAGGACCGGGGCTGCTGTAGAAGATTCTCTAGAACTCCCACTCAAACGAGGCTCGTGGGACCCGGAGGTGATGTGTTTGACTCAAAGATACTCCACGTTCTGCCTCTGAAAAGCCCGTGGTTTGGGGATTTCCCTGGCAGTCCAGTAGTTAAGACTCCACACATCCACTGCAGGGGGGCACGCCTTCAATCCCGAGTCAGGGAGCTAAGATCCTGCATGCTGTGTGGTGAGCCCCCCCCCCAAAAAAGCAAGTGGTTTTAGAACCACCGCACCCGGAAGCTCGTCCCTTGTGCTCAGGTAACCCCTCAACGCTGGCTGAGGTTTTGACTGCTTTCCCGCTGCTCACTAGAGATGAGTGCGCTGCTGCAGCTGCTTAGGCATTTCTGTCGTGTCTGACTCTGTGCGACCCCGTGGACTGCAGCCCGCCAGGCTCCTCCGTCCACGGGATTCTCCAGGGAAGGATACTGGAGTGGGTCGCCATGCCCTCCTCCAGGGGGATCTTCCCGACTCAAGGATGGAGCCTGGCTCTCCTGCCTTGCAGGCAGATCCTTCACCCCTGAGCCACCGGGAAAGCCCGGAGCTGACTCTCATTTACTGCTAACAATCCTGTCTGGCTTTATTGGCTGTTGGGAGCATGTGCGCTGATGAGAACGGCTCATGAAAAACACAGAAATGGAAACCCGCCAGCTTGGCACTGCGGCCAGAGGTGCGGACCCTGCCCAGACGAGCGGGGTGGACGCGGCAGCCCACCCGACGGCTGCGCTAGCCTCGGCTGCCTCCTGCCTACACGGGGCGTCACTCCTGTGGGCGGGCCGACGACCCCTGTGGCTGAGCGTGGCCGGGCCCCTCACAGCCAGCCTTCCCCCAGCGCTCGGGGTCGCACAAGGCTCCGCGCCTGCGCGCCCTCCGTTGAGGCGGAAGCAAGCTAACCCCAGCCTCCTCCCGCTGAGCCACTTGCCCCTGAGTGAAGGCGCAGGGGGACCCCTGTGTTCAGCGGCTGCGCAGACACGCGGTCCCCACGGCTGCCCCTGGCCTCGAGCTGGACGGGAAGCCCCTGGGAACCCGCCACCGAGGGGGCCAGCAGCGGCTCAAGAGCCACGTGGGCAGGGCCCTGGAGGCCCAGGGGTTAAGGCGCCGCCGTGCAGTGCCAGGGACCCCCGCTCGACCCCCCGTCCGGGAAGAGTCCCCGGGCCGCGGGGCAACTCAGCCCGCGTGCCGTAACTACCGAGCCCACGCGCGGCAGCCACTGAGCCCGAGCGCCTGCAGCCCGTGCTCGGCAAGAGAGGCGACGGGCAGCCCGGGGCCGCGGCCCGCGAGGAGCGCCCCCTTGCCGAGACCCCAGGCACCGCAACTGGCGCGTAGCTCCCCCTGGTGGACACTGCGGGAAAGCCAGCACGACGTCCCCGGCACAGCCAGAAAGCGAAGCTCGTGAGTCAGTCTCGAGAAAGAAAACGAAAGGCCACAGTCAGATTTCTGGGCTGGAGAGGAGAGCCTTCACTTTATGGGTCATCAGGGGAAACGGAAAGGTTTTGCACCTAAATCTATACCTGGCTATGATTAAACCGCTCCGTCCCCAGAGCGCTTTGTAAGAGGCGCTCCTCCCCCGACCCCTCCTCGCCATCCCACCTGACCTGCTGCCCCCCAAGCAGGGCCCTGTGGGCGGCGGGGACCCGGGTCGGCTACTCCTCCGGCTGGGAAGCTCTCTAAGATGCACCAGTCGGTGCGACCAGGAAGCCCCATCCCAGAGCACTGGAGAGCTGGATTTCCAGTCTGCAAACGGAAATGCTTCTGGCTCCGGGGCAGAGAAAGGGGCTGGGGAAATCACAGCTGTGGCCAGTGGGTCCACACTCATAAGGGCAGTCCCCGCCCCTACACACACACACACGCACACACACGCACACACACGCACACACACACACGCACACGCACACGCGCACGCACACACACACGCGCGCGCACACGCACACACGCACGCACTCACACGCACACGCGCACACACACACACACACACACACAAACCTAAGAAGGAAATCTTGGAAGACACCAGCAGGTGCAAAATCGCCAAGGGGCTCTGGCTGCCCCCCCACCCCGTCCACGAGGGGCGTCCATCCGTCACACAGAAAGCAGCGGGTCAGAAGCCGGGTTAGCAGGGCCGGTCCACTCCAAACTGGAGGGTGAACTCTTGGGCCGTCCGGTCAAACAGCTCTGGGTCCTGTATCAGCTGCTCCGCAAGCTCCAGCCGAACGGGCTCTCCCGGCTCCGGTTGATTCACCAGCACGTTGAGGGCCTCCAAGACTGGGGAGAGAAGTCGGATCAGGACATCAGGAGGGAGAGAAAAATCTCCTGGGAAGGGAGCGATGCTGCCCACTCCCAGGTCCCCCCGACACCCACACCAGCCCTCATCTTAGGACGGCTCTGCGACCCAATCAGATGCCACTCTGTCCCCGACGACGGTGTCCAAGGCTCTCACGAGCAGTTGCCTCGGTGGTTTCCAACCTGTGTTCCATGGTGCCCCAGAGACTGTTCAACAACCGCCGTCGCGGGGGCCGGTGAGATCAACGCGGTTTCTGGGTTCTGTTCCCTTTTCAGCCAGAGCCGCTCTGCTTTTGTTGCGTCTGACTCTGAGACCCCGAGGACTGCAGCACGCAGGCGCCTCTGTCTTCCACTATCTCCTGGAGTTTGCTCAAATTCATGTCCGTGGAGGCGGTAATAGGATTCCAAAAATTTTTTTATTTGGGGAAAAAATGGTTCCGAGGCTCAAGACTGGAAACCACTCCTGCCCCGTGGCTCGAAATCTTTCACAGGTGACTTTGGCAGCCTGGCGAAACCGGTGCCGCCCTCTCCCCCGTGCACGTCGGCATGCACACAAACATGGGTTTCCGGGTCAGAGCGCTCTGCTCACCGAGGACCACGCCTCCCCCTCTCCCCAGCACTCTGCTTTCCAGGGTTAAGAACTCCCGAGCTGATCCAGAGGTGGGATTTTTTTAAAGTATTTATTTGGCCTCTCTGGGTCTTCGTTATGGATCTGTAGTTGCAGCCTGTGGGATCTAGTCCCCGACCAGGGATCAGATCGAGGCCCCCTGCGTGGGGCGTGTGGCGTGTCAGCCACTGGACCGCCAGGGAGGTCCCCTGACACAGGACTGATCACATGCTGATCACGTCCGCAGTCTAGGCCCACAGCGCCCGGCATGTCGCTGCCAGCCATGTGTGGTCATCTCGATTTAAGTTAATTGAAACTCACGACAATAGGGATGCAGTTCACGGTCACAGCAGCCACGCTGCAAGTGCTTGAAAGCTGCACGGGGACAGTGTCTGCGGCATTGGACAGGGCCGCTGTGGACCGACTCCATCAGTGAAGAAAGTTCTGCTGAGCCGCGTGGTTCAGAGCCAGCCAAGGCAGGCTTCCAATCCCAGCTCTGCTGTCTGCCCGCTCGGGTAAGTGCTCACCTCTCATGCCTCAGTGTCCCGATCTACTAAATGGGGCCAGTGAGACCACTATTTCAAGGGGCTTCTCGGGGGCACTGAATGAGGTCAGTGTGTTAGAAGTGACTGATTTCCCTGGGTTACAAAGTTCGGGTTCTCAGTGGTGCAGGGACGTATCTGAGACCAAGTCCTCAAGGGCCACCCGGCTCCACTTGTGTATTCCTGAATTATGATTAATCCATTGTCATTTCAATGTGTCATCCGTGGATGTATACAAAAAGTACCATATGGAATAAAAAAGTGAATTTTTAGGCTGGAGAGGGTGGGTGGCAGAGAAAACTCCCCTACACTGTTGGTGGGATGTGTAAATTGGTGCAGCCACTATGGAAAATAGTATGAGGTTCCTTAAAAAACTAAAAAATAGAGCTGCCGAACGATCCAGCAATCACACTCTTGAGCATATACCCAGAGAAAACGCTAATGCAAAAAGCTACATGTACCCCAGTGTTTGCAGCAGCTCTGTTTACAATAGCCAAGATGTGAGTGCAGCCTAAATGTCCATCGACAGGGAAGTGGACAAAGAAGATGTGGTAGACAGGTACAGGGAAATATTAGTCAGCCATGAGAAAGAGTGAAAGGATGCCATTTGCAGCAACATACGGACGGACCTGGAGATTACCGTATGAAGGGAAGGAAGTCAGGCAGAGAAGGACAAGTACCGTGTGATATCACCTACATGTGGGATCGTAAAAAGATACAAGTGAACTCATTTACAAAACGGAAACAGACTTACAGACCTGCGGGAAAGCAGAAGAGGAGGGCTACACTCGGAGTTTGAGGTGAGCGGATACAAACTACTGGAAGTAAAATACAGAAACAGCGGGCCCTGCTGTGTAGCACAGGAGACTGTACTCAATACCTTACGATAAACGGCAGTGGGAAAGAATACGAAAAGCATACACATGCATATGTACACCGGGGTCCCTTAGGTGTGTGCCATAAACGAACACAACGTTGTAAGTGAGCCACAAAAGCAAAGTGAAGTCGCTCAGTCGCGTCCGACTCTGCGACCCCATGGACTGCAGCCCGCCAGGCTCCTCTGTCCGTGGGGTTCTCCAGGCAAGAGTACAGGAGTGGGTGGCCATTTCCTTCCCCCCAGATTAACCATACTTCAGCAAAAAAAAAAAAAAAAAAAAAAGTGAACTAAAAAGAGCGTGTGAAACTTTTAGCGCAGTGTCAGAGTACCTAATGAGGTGATGTGCCTATCGTCATCAGGCCCGCCCCTTCGGCTGTCTTTACAGCATCGGACCTTGCTTCCCTCACCAGTCACATCCACAGCTGGGTGTTGATTCTGCTTTGGCTCTGTCCCTTCTTTCTTTCTGGAGTTATTTCTCCTCTGATCTCCAGTAGCATGTTGGGCACCTAACGACCTGGGGAGTTCATCTTTCAGGGTCCTATCTTTTTGCCTTTTCATCCTGTTCACGGGGTTCTCAAGGCAAGAATACTGAAGTGGTTTGTCATTCCCTTCTCCAGTGGACCACATTCTGTCAGACCTCTCCATGACCCGACCATCTTGGGTGGCCCCACACGGCATGTCTTAGTTTCATTGAGTTAGACAAGGGAATTCAGCTAATTCAGTCATTCAGTGGTGTCTGACTCTTTGCGACCCCATGGACTGTAGCCCACCAGGCTCCTCTGTCCATGGAATTTTCCAAGCAAGGTTACTGGAGTGGGTGGTCATTTCCTTCTCCAGAGGATCTTCCCGACCCAGGGATCAAACCCGGGTCTCCCGCATTGCAGGCAGATTCTTTACCCTCTGAGCCCCCAGGGAAGCCCTAGTAGTTTTTTGCCCGGGAAATTCCATGGACAGAGGGGCCTGGAGGCTACAGTCCCTGTGGTCACAAAGGAATCTATGTAACTTAGTGACTGAACAACAATAAACAAGAACGACCGACACAGAAGTGGTCCCGTGACTCCATCCCCCACCGCCCGTTCAGTCCGGGCCCTATCCAGGCACGACCCAGCCTCACCTTGGCAGATCCTGGTGCTGGCTTTCCAGTTCTTCTTGCTAATGATGGGCAGGCACACCCTCCCGTCCCTGTCCACGTTGGGGTGGTAGATCCTGGTGGTGAATTTCACCGTCGGGGGCTGGAACGGGTACTCCCTGGGGAAGCTGATGCACACGCTGAAGGCCTTGAGGTTGTAGGGTGGCCTCTCCTGTATGAGAGGGGGGTCACGCTCTGGGCCGAGGCACAGCTGCCCTCTTCCCCCATACCTGGGCCTGGTGTCCCCGCTCCCCGCCCCGCCCCAGGGCCCGGGTTTCCTCTGCTCCACTCCAAGGAAGGACCGTGAATGTAGACACAGATGGCCCCCGCATTCACTTAGCAACTGGGCTGTGGGTCAGTGGGGCCCTGCCCTGGGGCCCGCACGAGTCGGATCCTGGCTTCTGCTGTGCGCCCGAGGGCCGGCTGCCTCCCACCCCTAAGCCTCAGCTTCCTCCCTTGAAAATCGGGTACAGTTTCACTGGAGGCGTCCTCAGGACCTCCTTGGCTTCTTTTCATTATGTCGGTAATTAACATCTTTCCAGTTTTATTGAAAAATAACTGATACACATCACTAAGCTTAAGGCGTCGAGCTTGATGGTTAGATTCACATATGCTGTCAAAGAATTACCAAAATAGGTTCAGCTGACACCCATCTTCTCACATAAAGAAATGAAGAGAAAGAATGGGAAAAAACTTCTCCTTGTGATGAGAGCTTTCAGGCTTTACTTTCTTGGCCATTTTTCTAGGACTCGCCTGGGGGCCCAGTGGTTAGGAATCCACCTGCCAGTGGGGGGGATGTAGGGTCGATCCCTGACCCAGGAAGATCCCGTATGTCCCAGAGCAACTAAGCCCATGAAAGCGAAGTCGCTCAGTCGTGTCTGACTCGTTGTGACCCCATGGACTGTAGCCCACCAGGTGCCTCCATCTAGGGGATTCTTCAGGCAAGAGTACTGGAGTGGGTTGCCATTTCCTTCTCCAGAGGATCTTCCCGACCCAGGGATCGAACCTGGGTCTCCCGAATTGCAGGCAGACACTTTACTAAGTTTACTAGTTTACTAAGTCAACTAAGCCCGTGCGCCACAAGTACTGAGTCTGTGCTCTAGAGCCCGGGAGCTGCAAATACCGAAGCCCCCTCGCCCTAGAGCTGTGCTTCACGACAAGAGAAGCCACTGCAGTGAGGAGCCTGAGCACAGCAACTGGAGGGTAGCCTCTGCTGGCTGCAACTAGGGGAAAGCGCTTGCAGCAACAGAGACCCAGCAAAGCCAAAAAAAGACAGTTAAGACGGTACATACTGTTATGGGGATTTTATCATCTTAAAACAACAATTCGGAACTGGAGTGCCTAAGCGTTGCCAGGAGCCAGCAGAAGACCCTCTAGACTCTAGCAACTGGAGGGCTTTCCTGGGATCTGCTCTGTGCTGCCTGCTGCTAAGGTTTGACACGCATTAGCCCACGCAGTACGGTGTAGGGGTTACATGGACTTCCGGCCACGTGGCTTCAGTGTGGATCCTGGCTCTGTCCCTCCACACCTGTGTGACCTTAGGCAAGCAGCTGAACATCTCTGTGCTTTTCCATACAGAAAGAATCACAGCCTTCTTCACACGGCCTGCGTGACGATTACATGAGTTAATTCACTTTTTTTTTTAAGGTAGTGAAGAGTGCACCCGCTTTCTTTCTTTCTTTTTTTTTTTTAACTATTTATGTATTTGGCTGCCCCTAGTCTTAGTTGCAACGTGTGGGATCTAGTTCCCTGACCAAGGATTGAACCCAGGCGCCCTGCGCTGGGAGCACAGAGTGTTAGCCAGGGAAGTGCTGAGTTAATTCACATTACGGACCTGGAACATGGCCAGGCACATGGCAAGGACTCCATATGTGCAGCTGTTCCGATAAGTATTACGAGAATTCATGGTATTAGCATCGGGATTTCCAGATGAAACAAGTTCAGTGCATACAAGTAACCTGCCCAGGGTCACAGCAACCGTGCCTGGATGGAGGCTCAGCATGGTCAACTGGACTGTTCCACACGGGAGCATAACCCACACCCCTAGCGGGGGGACCCCGGGACTCGGATGAGCCCAGCACAGCACACAGGGGCCTCCAGGCTGCTGCAAAAGCTCCAAACCCTTTCAGAACCTTCGTGACAGAGCAGGCAGGAGGATGACCGTCAGAATGCCATACGTAGCATTAGCCCCGTATGGGTGGCTATGGGTGGCTATGGGTGGCTATGGGTAGCCCAGGAGCTAAGACTCGGTGCTCCCAACGCAGGGGGCCCGGGTTCGATCCCTCATCTGGGAATCTGACCCCACAGACCGCGCTAAGACCCGGCACAGCCAAAGAAATGAAGCTTTTTAAAAAAGAACGACACACGCGAGTTCAGAGTCAAGGGTTTAGGAAATTTCCTCTTCCTGAGCAGAAGGCAGAAAGGAAGCTTCAGTGGTCACGGGTGTGTCTGAGCAAATGCTGGGCAGATAAAGAAAACGTGCTCTCGATAATGTGAAGAGGCTGGGGCTGGGACGCAGACCAGGACGACGGGTGCGGGTCAGCCAAGGGGGGCCCCAGGGCGCTGGGCTTCAGCAGTCGGGGCAGGTGGGCTCCGGCATTGTGGCCCCGGGCTCTGGAACACAGGCTGAGTAGAGTGGCGCACGGGCTTGCTTGCTCCCGGGTAGTGGGATCTGCCCGGGTCGGGACTGAAGCCATGTCTCCTGCAGTGGCAGGCGGATTCTTTACCTCCAAGTCAACAAGGAAGCCTTTTTGTGTTTGACGCTCTTTGTCTGCGGACGCTTCCATGATGGGCTCAGTAGTTACTGCTTGAAGAAGGGGTCTCCCACCGAGTCCGACAGCCTTTTAGCCTCTTCATCAGTCGGCTTGGACCTCAGAATCAGTGTAGAGACACCCGCCCTCTGCCAATGATCACCTCCAGTGGGAAAAAAGAATCCTATGACTTCCCTGGTGGGTCAGTAACTAGGGCTCCACCTGCCAATCCAGGGGACGCGGGTTCGATGGCTGGTCCCGGAAGATCCCATATGCTGAGGGGCAGCTAAGGCGCTGTGCCGGTTGTTGAGCCCGGCTCTGAAACGAGAGGAGCCGCTCCAATGAGGAGCCTGGGCACCCCAGTTAGAAGGAGCCCCAGATCGCCGCAACTAGAGAGAGCCCGCGTGCAGCCAAAAATAAAAATAATAACGAAGAAGGATTCTGCGGCAGGGAAAATCCTCGCCCGGTCCAGCCCTCCCTGCCGGGCCCCTGCCTGCGTGGCGCGGTCCAGCGGCGCCCCCGCGGACACTCACCGGCAGCAGGAGCGCGCGCCACACCAGCACGTCGTCCTCCTCGCTGCGCAGGTTCCGCAGGTACTGGGGCAGCTGCCTCTGGAGCTCCTCCAGCTCCTGCCGGGGCACAGAGCGGGCAGTCGGCCGAGTCTCCCCGCCTCCGGCGCCCTCCCGCTCCCCAGCAAACCGTCCCGAGTGCCAAGCAGGACAGGGGCCGGCAGAGCGGGAGCTCATCCACTGCGCACTCAGAACCTGTCCGGCCCGGTGCTGGGGCCTCAGTGAATCCCCGGATTCTCAGCTTCACCCAGCTCCGTAGGCACCAGCCGGAGGGTGATGCAAATCAGCGGGTCTAAATACTGTAATGTGGGGGTAAACCTCAGCGCTTCCCAGGTGGCTCAGCGGTAAAGAATCCGCCTTGCAATGCCGGGGACACCAGTTTGATCCCTGGGTCGGGAAGACCCCACGGGGAAGGAAATGCCAACCTGCTCCACTATTCTTTCCTGGAGAATCCCATGGACCAAGGAGTCTGGCGGGCTACAGCCCACGGGGTTGCTCTCTGAGGAGCCTCTTCTCCAGAAACCAAGGTGCTTCCCGTCTGTCCCCTGGTTCTTTCCTAGCGAGCCATGACACCCGGCCTCCCTTCTCCCCGCCGCCAGCAGCATGGCGACGCGCCCTCATCGGGCTCGGCGCAGGGCGGGCGGCAGGGTCATCAGCGGGTCCCGGTCAGACTGGCCCAGGGCAGGCCCGGGGAGGGGGCACCGCTCAGGCAGACGGGCAGAGGACAGCGCCACAGGCCGGGCGGAGAGACCAGGGGACAAGCGACGCTCGCCTCCCCAGGAAGGCGGCCCCGCATCTGAGCATCCCTTGTTCTCCCAGCAGCGTCTGCCACGGACACGTCGCTAAGACACGGCCGCCCTGGGGACGTCACTGGAGTGGTGGAAGAGACACGCGTGATTATGTGAGTGAAGTGTGGACACCCAGCAGGGGGGGGAAGTGAAAGGTGGTCACCGAGTCATGAAAGATGCCGGGGTTCCTGGCCTCGAATTCAATCCAGGGCCTGTGACCAGGCTTGATTGCTCAGAACTCTGGCGTCATAAAGTTTTATTAAAGCATAAAGAGGTAAACCAACTTCTGAGATAGACATCAGAAGGTTAGGAAAGAGTGCCGCCCTGCTAGTCTTTAGCAGCACTATACTCCGATCAGCAGGCTGTTACCCAGAGAAAGGAGACGTCTCAAAACTCAGAGTGGCACCAGGCCCCTCACCCACAGCATGCATTTTGAGATGACCTTGGCACCAGGGGAGTCATCCCGGGCCCTAAAGCGACTGGCCTGAGTCTTGAAGAAAGACAGGTTTCCAGGTAAATACATAGCTTCATTAACATCGATGAGGAGAATGATGTATGAGCAAAACATACAGGTTTGTTGAGCCCTTATCGGTTCGGAGTCTTAAGCGGAACCGACTTGAAGAAAGAGTCCAGGGTAAATACATAGCTCATTAACGTAGCTTAAGAAAAACATTTCCATAAGAAAATGCATTGGTTAGCTCAAGGTTTGAGAAAAGTTAACTTCAGGTGGAGCCAGGGGTCCTCATGTCAACATAGAATTTTAAGAAAAACCTCCTTTTAAATTTGTATAAAGAAGGGGGAAAAAAATCTCACACTTGTTTGTTTCCTCCTGCTGCTTAAGAGAGAGATAAAAAACGCCTGACGCTTGCAGCCTGCTTCCTCCGTTTGGAGACCTCTGGCCTTCCTGCCTGTTACCCTCGCAAAAGGCGAAGCGAGGAGAGGGGAGGGGGGCAGGAAAGCTTCACACGGGCGACAGCACGCTGGGCCCTGCAGTGTGAACAGGAGTCCGCCGTGCAGAGAGCTGGCGAAGCACCAGGGCGGAGGGCCCAGTTAGAGCAGGGGTGTGCGGCGTGTCCTGTGCAAAGTTCCCAGTTGTTACGGGAAAAGGATTCCACGGCCCAGCGCACTGGGAAACACCAGGCGACGCCGGGTTCTTTCCCGCAGGACTTTCCAGAGCCTTTAACGCTGCTGCGCGCGGCCGTTCTCCGAGAGTGTGCCCAAGTACACAGCACATCTCAAATTTAGCATTAGACCGAGGAGTCCCGCTCTCCATTTTGGGGTCCTTTCTGTGGGACAACAGACCTTTTTAAAAGTGTATTTTCTTATCTTTAAAAAAATTTTTTTAATTGAAGTATAGTTGCTGGGCAATATTATATGTTACGATACAGTGATTCACAATTTCTAAAGGTTATACTCTGTCTATAGCTATTATAAAATGTTGGCTATATTCCCCGTGCTGTACAGTATATATATCCTTGTGGTTTATCTTATACCTAATAGTTTGTACCTCTTACCCCGTACTCAATGCTGCCCCCTCCCTTTTCCCTCTCCCCTAGGCAATAGACCTTAAAAAAAAAAAAAAAGATAAAAAGACCTTTAGGGAATTCTCCGGCTGTCCTGTGCTTAGGACTCCACGCTTTCATGGAGTTTGATCCCTGGAGGGGGAACTAAGATCCTGTAAGCCACATGACAGCCAAAAACTAAATAAACGTGTTTAAAAAGAGGCCTTCAAGGGCAGGTCATGTTTTCCTGGGACTCTGAACGGGCCTAAACCAGAGGCTCTCAGCCGGGGGTTCCTTTATCTACCCGCGCCCAGCACTTCTGGCAATGTCTAGACCCATTTCTGGCCGCCGCATGTGGAGGAGTGCTGCTCCGTCTAGTGGGTAGAGATCCGGGGTGTGATACACATCCTTCAGAAAATGATGCAGCCTCAAATATCAGTGGCGACAAAGTTGCGAAACTCTGGTATAAACAAAGGCGAAGAGAAAGGTCCCCAAAGCCCTTCCACAGCTGGGGGAACCCTTCACACTGTGCCCCCCCTAAACTTTCTCTGAGCCCCAAAGTACAAGCACGCCATTATCCCCTGTTTCTTCTCTTTCTACACTCCACCTCTGTTCATGCCCACAGACGGCCCAGAGCCTACGACCCCTCACTGATCTGTTACCCCAAACTAGAAGCATCTCCTGCTACCAGTTCCAGGATCGTCTGTGACTCCTGAGCAAGAAGGAAGCCCCATGCTGCACAGAAAAGCCCTGGAAGAGACATTTTCCCAACTTTACCAAAACTGGAGGAACTTGGACTTTACCTGTCATGCATGAGTTCTGTCAAGACTTTCGCAAAGCCTGGGGATGTTGAAACCCACACTAGAACACAGCTGTTCCCCAAGGTCTGCTCAGAAATCATCTGACTCAGAGGAACAGAAAATGAAAGTAGAGAAGCCACTGAAAGAACCTCTGGGTTGGAGCCTCACCATCCCGGGCTCAAATCCCAGCCCCCACCATTCCCTACTGGGTGACCCAGGACAATCAAGTTAGTCTTTCTGAGCCTCAACTTCCCCATCTGTGAAATGGGGGCAGAGGACTCATCTCTCAGGGTTACTGAAATGACTGATGTAAACTCCCTGACAGTTAATGGTGCCGGGGAGACAAATACTGGCTCCCAGCTTTCCTGCTTAGTTGGAAAAACTCTCTGCCTCATTTTGCTGCCAACCTCCAGAGTTCAATCCTTCTGGGCTGAGCCTTCTCTGGGTGCCCCAGCCTGCGATCATTTTCTTCCCAGAGGCTGAGGGTAGCACCCCCTGTTCACCCTCCTCACGCCTGCACACAGGAGGGGCAATTCTGAGAGACTCAAAGCCTCAGGGGTATCAGACCCACCTCCCCAGAGCTGCTCCACCATCAGGGAGATTCTTTACCATCTGAGCCACAGGGAATCCTCCCCCACCTTCCGCATTTATGTCCAATCCCAGCCACACCCCAGTCCCCCAGATGCCCTGGGTTTTCCCTCCTGGGGAAAATCCCTCCCTCCCCATCCTTCCCGACCTCACTTCAAATTGTGTCCCTGATCAAAATGAAGAGAAGACTTTTTTGGTTTTCTCTGCCTCCCCACTTCCTAGAGCAGGAACCAGCATATGGGAGGCATTCAACAACATCTGTAGACCAGACGACTGCACTCCATTTACTCCAGGTGACCTTCTGGGTTTGCCCTGGCGGCTTTTCTTCAGGAGGAAACCTTGAGAACTTTGCTCTCAACTCCTGCTCAGCGTCCCATACTTCTTGGGCTTTTTTTTTTTTTGCAGGGGGCGGGGTCTCTGCACGACTTGGGGATCTTAGTTCCCCGACTGGGGATCCAGCTGTGCCCCCTCCAGTGGCAGTCCTAAACGCTGGACCACCAGGGAAGTCCCCCTTCTCGGGGCTCTAAAGTGGGCACCAAAGCACGGGGGTCCTGGTTATCTCTGCTTAAAGGCACCTGCCACCACAGCGCCTGGCTCCAGGAAGAGGCCAGGGAACAACCCTTCCCGCACCTGAAAGTGAAGGCCGCTCAGTCGCGTCCGACTCTTTGCGACCCCGTGGATATACAGTCCACGGGATTCTCCAGGCCATGAGACTGGAGTGGGTAGCCCTTCCCTCCTCCAGGGGACCTTCCCAAGCCAGGAGTCGAACCCAGGTCTCCCGCACTGCTGGCGGATCCTTGCCCAGCTGAGCCACCGGGAAGCCCCGCCCCGGGGCGCACGTAAGTGTCCCAAGTTTCTGGCAGGAGAAATGAAACTGAAACCAATGCCGGGGGAGGCGGCTCATCCCCCAGCACAGCTCAGGGAGCCGGCGACACCCCCATTCATGTCCTCCCACCGCCCGAAACTGCAGACCCTCTCGCAGCGCCACTGATCCTTGGGGAGGGGGCGGGGACGCATGGACTCAGCAGGCCCGGGTCCCCCAAACGCGCTCGGGGAGCGGAGGGCAGGATGCGGGGAACGGAGCCCGGGAGGGCGCGGGGAGCCGGGCGGGAGGGGTTACCTTCGCCACTCGCTTGCTCGCCGTCATCTTGGCACCGAGAGCTGGGCTCCGGGGGACGAGCCAGACTGGGGAGCGGCCCGCGGTCTCGGCGCGCCCGGCCCCGGGGCCGCGCCCCCAGGCGCCCCGCCCGCGCTCCGCTCCGCTCCGCCCACCGGGGCCGGGCCACCGAGGAGCGCGCGGCATCGCGGGGCCCGGCGGTCGCGCTGTGGGGCGCGGGGCCCGGGCCCGCCCATCCGGGCTCTCCGGCAGCCCCGCCGCCCGAGGCCGCGCCGGGGGCTCCTCCCGCGTCTTCTGCCCGCTCTGCTCCGGACGCGCGCGCCCCGAGTAACACGCGATGCTCGCCGCGCGCGCAGCTCCCGGACCGGCCGCCTGGGGTCCCCACCGGCAGGCCGGCGCCCTGAGCCCCGCCAGCGGATTCGCGGAGCCCGCCCTGGGCAAACCGCTAACCCTCTCTGGGCGCCGTGTCCCGACTCTACAAATGGCCGGGAGACACCGGAGACGACGTCCGCGCTCAGGGCCCCCGCCCTGGGAGCCTGGTCCCTTGTGCCGTCCGGCACTGGTTGGGGAGGCAAAGACGCCTCCCCCGGTGACCGCTGGGTGCAGGCCCGCGAGGGGCGCGCTCAGACGCATTCTCTGGCTTCGGGGGTCTGGTGGGCCTTCGGTCCTTCTCTGCTGCTGCTGCTGCTAAGTCACTTCAGTCGTGTCCGACTCGTAGCGACCCCATAGACGGCAGCCCACCAGGCTCCCCTGTCCCTGGGATTCTCCAGGCGAGAACACTGGAGTGGGTTGCCATTTCCTTCTCCAGTGCATGAAAGTGAAAAGTGACAGTGAAGTCGCTCAGTCGTGTTCGACTCTCCGCGACCCCGTGGACTGCAGCCCACCAGGCTCCTCCGTCCATGGGGTTTTCCAGGCAAGAGCACTGGGGTGGGGTGCCATGGCCTCCTCCGTCAGTCCTTCTCTAGGTTTTGTATTTGGTAGTCATGTATGGATGTGAGAGCTGGACCATAAAGAAAGCTGAGCGCCGAAGAACTGATGCTTTTAAACTGTGATTTCGGAGAAGACTCTTGAGAGTCCCTTGGACGGCAAGGAGATCCAGCCAGTCCGTCCTAAAGGAAATCAGTCCTGAATATCCATTGGAAGGACTGATGCTGAAGCTGAAACTCCAAATAGTTTGGCCACCTGATGAGAAGGATTGACTCATTTGAAAAGACCCTGATGCTGGGAAAGATTGAAGGCAGGAGAAAAAGGGGACGACAGAGGATGAGATGGTTGGATGGCATCATCGACTCAATGCACATGAGTTTGAGTAACTCTGGGAGTTGGTGATGGACAGAGAGGCCTGGTGTGCTGCAGTCCATGGGGTCGCAGAGTCGGACACGACTGAGCGACTGAACTGACTGACTGAAGTACCTCCTACCCTGGAGGAGGGCACACGCAACCCACTGCAGTGTTCTTGCCTGGGGAATCCCGTGGACAGAGGAGCCTGGTGGGCCACAGTCCCCGGGGTCACAGAGTCGGACACGACTGAGCGACTAAGGATGCTCACTGCACCTATTAGGGGCAGATCTGGGAGACAGCTCGGTGGCGGCGCCCCGGCACAGACCTCAGGGGCCTCCCTTGTCTTACCATCGGTCCAGTACACGCTGCGGGCCTACTGTGTGCCCCAGAACGCAGGCAGGGCTCTCCGCCCCTGCGCAAAGGCAGGGGCTCTTTCCGCCAGCATGAAGGTGAGGCCCCCGAGGGCTTGAAGCCCTAGAGCACGGAGCAGCGCCTGGGGAACAATCGCCTGGTAACGATGAGCCTGGTAGACCTGTCTCCCTTACCCTCGACTCTTTTAGCTCAGAGGAGGAAGAAAACCAGACAACATTTTGGACACATATTTTGAGTTCTGAATTCACTGCCTCACTTACTGTTTATCTAGGTGTCTTGATACTAAACAACTTCTCTGCTGGTGTATAGGATGTGTTTGCAGAATGATTTATTCTGTTTCATTGCATTCAGTAAGTTTTAACTGAGAATCTTCTTGTTTTCTTTCTCTCGCTCTCTCTCTTTTTTTATGTAGTTCCCTGAGCAGGGATCAAACCTGAGCCCACAACAGTGAAAGCACAGAGTCTTACCCACTGGACTGCCAGGGAATTCCCAAACAGGGCGTCTTCTCTCTGCCAGAAATGAATGGGACGCCATCCACAAGCTCTTAGCACAGGTAGAGATGAAGGAGCTGAGGCCTTTGAGCCCATCTCTGGTCGCTCATCTCAGTTAATAAGCATTTACTAGGGAGCGCCAGGCAGTGACCGCAGTGGGAATATGGGGTCCTTGTACTTGAGAAGCTCTCCTACTACTGAGATGGAGAAAGAATACAGTCCCTGCATTTTTAATGCAAAGTGATAAGTATTAGGCTACAGGCAATCATCTGATGCTGTGGGAGCCTGCAAGAGGGTCCCTGGATCCAGCCTCAGAGAGGGGCAGTGGTTTCCTGGAAAAGACAAAGATCCAAGTGAATTGCAGACATTAGCCTATGAAATTACTCAGCCCATAAAAGCTAACCACACCAGGTTTCAAGGACACTCTCTCCTGAGACGGCTCCCACTCTGTCTGCGGAGTGTGTTGCTCTCTAAATAAATCCACTTCCTACCTATCACCTTGTCTCTCTAAATAAATCCACTTCCTACATATCACTGTCTCTCACGGAATTCTTTCTGCGATGAGACATCAAGAGCTTCGTTAAGTCTTGAAATCAAGGTGTGTGATCTCAGTTAAAAGACCACAGGTTCAAGTCCAAGTCTGAGTCACAAGTTTTCGGAAGAACTGTTTTTACTTTTCTCTAATGTAGTTGGCTTGTATTCATTTCTTCCACAAAATTTATCCAGCGCCTGCTTCTGTGAGGCCCATGCTGAGCTCTCTGCAGACGTGGAGAGGGCTGAAGCCAACCTTTGTCCTCACCATCGGGTCAGAGACGTGTGTCTGTATAGAGAGCAAAAGGCTGCGGGAGAAAGGCCTCTAAGTCGCTTCTCTGTGGGATCTAGACTGGCAAACCAAACACCAAACTCATAGATACGGAGAACAGATAGGTGGGTAGAGGTGAGGGGTGGAAGAAGGGGGAAATAGGTACCAACTTCCAGTTATAACTAAGTCTTAGAGAAGTGATGTACAGCCCAGTGACTAATAGTTAAAGATACTGTATTTTATATTTGAAAGTTGCTTAGACAGTAGATGCTGTTGTTCAGTCGCTCAGATGTGTCCGCCTTCTTGTGACCCCATGGACTGCAGCAGGCCAGGCCTCCCTGTCCATCACCAACTCCCGGAGTTTACTCAAACTCGTGTCCATTGAGTCAGTGGTGCCATCCAGCCAACTCATCTTCTGTCGTCCCCTTCTCCTCCTGCCCCCAATCCCTCCCAGCATCAGGGTCTTTTCCAATGAGTCGGCTCTTCACATCAGGTGGCCAAGGTATTGGAGCTTCACCTTCAGCATCAGTCCTTCCTATGAATATTTAAGGCTGATTTCCTTCAGCATAGACTGGTTGCATCTCCTTGCAGTCCAAGGGACTCTCAAGAGTCTTCTCCAACACCACAGTTAATTTCTTTGGTGCTCAGCCTTCTTTGTGGTCCAGCTTTCACATCCATACATGACTACTGGAAAAAACACAGCTTTGACTAGACAGACCTTTGTCAGCAAAGTAATGTCTCTGCTTTGTAATATGCTGTCTAGGTTTGTCATAGCTTTTCTTCCAAGGAGCAAGCATCTTTTAGTTTCATGTCTACAGTCACTGTCCTCAGTGATTTGGAAGCCCAAGAAAGTAAAATCAGTCACAGTTTCCACTTTTCCCCTATTTATTTGCCATGAAGAGATGGGACCAGATGCCATGAATGTTGAGTTTTAAGCCAGCTTTTTCACTCTCCTCTTTCATCTTCGTCAAGTGGCTCTTTAGTTCCTCTTTGCTTTCTGCCATTAGGGTGTTATTATCTACATATCTGAGGTTACTGATATTCCTCCTGGCAATCTTAATTCTAGCTTATGATTCATGCAGCCTGGCTTTACACATGATGTACTTTGCATGTAAGTTAAATAAACAGGGTGACAATATACAGCCTTGACCTACTCCTTTTACAATTTTGAACCAGTCAGTTGTTCCATGTCTGGTTCTAACTGTTGTTTCTTGACCTGCAGAGATTTCTCAGGAGATAGGTAAGGTGGTCTTGTATTCCCATCTATTTAAGAATTTTCCATGGTTTATTGTGATCCACTCAGTCAAAGGCTTTAGTGTAGTCAATGAAGCAGAAATAGATGTTTTTCTGAAATTCCCTTGCTTTATCTATGATCCAACAGATATTGGCATTTTGATCTCTGGTTCTTCTGCCTTTTCCAAATCCAGATTGTACATCTGTGATTTCTCAGTTCATGTACTGTTGAGGCTTAATTTGGAGGATTTTGATCATTACTTTGCTAGCATGCGAAATGAGCACAATTGTACCGTAGTCTGAACATTCTTTGGCATTGCTCTTCTTTGGGATTACAATGAAAACTGACCTTTTCCAGTTCTGTGGCCACTGCTGAGTTTTCCAAATTCGCTGGCATATTGAGTGCAGCCCTTTAACAGCATCATCCTTTAGGATTTTAAATAGCTCAGCTGGAACTCCATCACCTCCACTAGCTTTGTTCACAGTAATGCTTTCTAAGGCCCACTTGACTTCACATAGGATGTCTGACTCTTGGCGAGTGACCACACCCTCATGGTTATCTGGGTCTTTAAGACCGTTTTTGTACAGTTCTTTTGTGTATTCTTGCCACCTCTTCTTAATCTCTTCTGCTTCTGTTAGGTCCTTACTGTTTCTGTCCTTTATTGTGCATGAAATGTTCCCTTGGTATCTCCAATTTTCTTGAAGAGATCTTTTTCTTTCTTGAAGAGAGGGCTTTCCCATTGCATTGTTTTCCTCTATTTCCTTGGTCTTCTTTGATATAAACAAGGATATGCTCAAGGGACTTCCGTGGTGGTCCAGTGGTTAAGAATGCCACTTGCAATGTTGGGGTCTTGGGTCTGATCTCTGGTCAGGGGATGAAGATCCCAACAAGCTGCCCCAGCTCGGAGCACGCAGCACAGCTGCTGGGCCGGAGCCCGTTTGTCCCAACCAGAGAGTCCATGTTGGGCAACAAGGCATCCCACGTGATGCAGGGCAGATCCTGCAAGCTAAAAAAAAAGGAATATAACCAAGACTGGATTTGTTCTTGTATTTATTTTTTGTCCTGATTTTAAAAAAAAATCATCAGAGTGTAGCTGATTTACAGAGTTGCATGAGTTTCTGCCTTACAGCCAAGTGTGTCAATTATCCGTTACACATATCCACTCTTTTTTAGATTCTTTTCCAATATAGGTCATTGCAGAATATTGAGAAGAGATCCCCGTGCTATACAGTAGGCCTTATCAATCATGTTTTATGTACAGTAGTGTGTGTAGGTCGATCCCGACCTCCCAGTTTATCCACCCCCCAACCCAGCTTTCCCCCCAGGAGCCATAGGTTTGTTTCCTACATCTGTGACTCTATTTCTGTTTCTTCCTTCTGATTTTAAAAGAAATTAAAATGAAAGCCTTTTCATAGGCCCCTGAAAGCATTCTGGGCTCAAGTCCCTGTGTCTGCTTGGCCCCAGTTCATTCTGTCTTTGGTGAGGGCTACTGAGTTTCCATGTACAGAGGCAAGGTCAAGTTTTGCTTTTACATACGTGTTTTCAAGTCTAAGGGGTCGCACAGAGTCGGACACGACTGAAGTGACTTAGCAGCAGCAGCATTCAAGTAAGCAAACTGAGTCCCTCAGTCAGCTCAGGCTACCGCAACAAAACGCCTTCTTCTAGGTGGCTTAAAGAATATAAATTAATTTTCTCATAGTTCCGGAGGCTGGAAGTTCGAGATCAGGGCGCCAGCATAGGAGACGTTCAGGGAGGTCCCGCTCTGTGTCCTCAGGGGAGGAGGTGTGTCTGGGTGTCTCTTCCTCTTCTTAGGAGGCCTTTGTCCTATTGAAGACCTCACCCTCAGGGCCTCACTGAACTTTTTTTTGGCCTTGAGACATGTGGGATCTTAGCTCCCCGAGCAGGAATCAAACCTGAGCCCCCTGCATTAGAAGCAAAGAGTCTAAACCACTGGACAGCCAGGGAAGCCCCTCACTGAACTTTATCGATGTTGTTTAGTCACTAAGCTGTGTCCAGCTCTTTAGCAGCCCCATGGACTATCGCCCACCTGGCTCCTCTGTCCGTGGGATTTTCCGGGCGAGAATATTGGAGTGGGTCATGGAACTTTAATTACCTCTGTAAGATTATCTCCAGATTCAGTCACACGCAGGTTAGGGCTTCAGTGTGGGAATTTGGACGGCACGAGGCAGAAACAGTTCTGTCCACAGCAAATATGCAAGTGCATACTAGTAATGCGCTGAGAAAACGTGGGGGGAAAAGAATGTCCAGTGTTTGACAGATGAGGAGGCTGAGGTCTGGGAATGTAAATCCTTGTGGAGCCAGGCTTCCCAATCCTCCAGGACGGTTCGTGGCAAGGCACCTTGTGGTCCAGCTGGTAAAGAGTCCGCCTGCAACACGGGAGACCTGGGCTCCATCCTGGGCTGGGAAGGTCCCGGGAGAAAGGAGCGCTGCCCGCCGCAGTGTTCTGGCCTGGATGCCATGGCCTGCATAGTCCGTGGGGTCGCAAAGAGTCGGACACGACGGAGCGACTTTCACTTTGGCTTCACTTTTCACCTTCCTGGAATAGAAAGGAAAAGAAAGAGAAGTCGCTCAGTCGTGTCCGGCTCTTTGCGACCCTAGGGACTGTAGCCTACCAGGCTCCTCCGTCCACGGGATTCCTGGAATAGGACGAGCCCTACGGCGTAGACGTTCCGCACAGGAGTCGGGGGCTTACCCCACAGCCTGCTCTGGCCAAGCCCTTGGGCCTGCGGAGTCTGCTGTGCAGAGGACCCTACAAGGAAATTACGTCAGAAATCGGTTTTGTTTCCATCAGAACACTGCTTTAAAAACTGTTCTGAAAGGCCAACAGAAGACAAAGCCTCTGTAAGTCCAGGTGGCAGCACCTTGTTAAGAATAATAATAATAATACTTGGACTGAGAAAAAAAAGAAAGACTAATAATAATACCAATAAAGCCGTGAGGGAGCTCTGAAGAAGAGTGAATTAGCATTCTGGCTCCGGGCGCATCAAAGCCCTGAGACCTGGCTCGGTCACCCAGGTAACCACATCCTGACTGCGTTCACTTCCTGAGCTGGGAAGACGGACCCTTGCCTCCCATTCCCCAGGGCTTTGTCCCTTCTTTGTCCTTCGTTTCAGGCCACAGGAGAAGAGTCGAGGGCAGAGTCCAGAGACCCAGCGGGAAACGCAGAACCCAGCCATGGAGCCAGCGTTCTGGGTCAGCTCTCCGGACCGCAATTGGAACTGACGGTGGGAGGTGAAACGGCCATCTCTGAAATGCGGACAGGCCCGGAGGCCTTTGCGCTGGGAGCTTCTGCCACTAGTCCGGGCAGCCCTGTGGTCTGAAGTCCAGCCAGAAAGGCCCTGGGGAGCTTCTGACGGAATGAAAAGACTCAGCCAGATTTGGATCCTCAACCAACACAAGTAAAACCTGGGATGAGGTGAAGCAGTGACAGAACCCATTTGGGTTGGACAGAAAGCATCAGTCTAGGCCTATCTGTCACATTAATTTTTTTTTTTTTTAAGCAAAAGTCATTTTATTGTAGCCCACATGTAAATGGATGCGATTCATGTTAAAATTTGTACGTATTTGGGAAGGGAGGAACATGAGAGTAATTCAGGGCTTGCAGTCACAACGTAAGCGTGAGTGATGGCTGCTGGGGTTGTGCGTGGGTGCTCAGTCATGTCCGAGTCTTTGTGACCCCCCTGGACTTGTAGCCCGCCAGGCTCCTCTGTCCCTGGAGTTTCCCAGGCACGGGTACTGGATGGGCTGCCATTTCCTTCTCCAGGGAGTAGTCCTGGGGCTGGAGGCAGGATAAAGATTACACCTTGGCCTTGGATTGCTACAGCTCCTGGTGCAGCTGTTTCTCTGGAATTTGGGGGAGGGCTCGCTCTCCCCACTCCACCCCTACCTCCTTGTAATATCTTCGTGTCTCTCCTCTCTTAGCCTTATCAGTTCTTTAGAGGAGGCAACGGGGGTCACCAGCTCCCCAGCAGCAGCTGCCAAAAGTGCCTCTTGGGGGGTGTGTGTGGGAGGAAATACCCGCTCGAAGCCTCTCTGTCCTTGATGGCCATTGTCCAGCCACCTTGCTCATCCAATCATTCAAGGAACATCTGGTGAGTTTCTTCTGTGTACCAGCGGGTGAAAGGAAGTTGCATGGACCAGAAAAGGAATCAGGATGGGGAGGGATCAGAAAGATGGAATTGTTAGGGACCCACAGGTGGAATCCCCTGTCAATGGGGGGAAAATGCACAATGTGAGAGTTGTGAGTTAAGCTTTTTAACTTATTTTTATTTATTCATTTGGCTGTATCAGATGGCATGGGGGCTCTCTAGTCGTGGCTTAATTGCCCCAGGACATGTGGGGTCTGAGTTCCCGACCAGGGATCGAACCTGGGTCCCCTGCATCGCAAGGAGAATTCAAGGAGAATTCTTAAGCCACTGGACCACCCGGGAAATCCCAGGAGTTGAGTTTTATTGGGGGCAAAATGAGGACTGTAGCCTAAAAGATGGAATTTCATAGAGAAACTTCTCCGAAGAGGTAGAAGGTGTTGACTGAAAAAAAAAAAAAAATACACAGCCTAAAAGTTGAGAGTTATGTTTCATTCAGCAGACATTCCAAGGACTTCAAGGCCGGAAACAAGACTGTCAGATCAGTGTGAGGGGCCGCTTCAAAGAGGCAAGGGGGAGATAGGAAGGATATACAGGAGCTTTTGTGACAAAGACCAGAACATCAAAAGATTATTGTTAATTAAAGAAGACGAGCTATCTCAAATTAATTTAGTGCTTTTCTATGTATGAAAGAAAGGGAAAGTGAAGTCGTTTAGTCGTGTCCAACTCTTTGCAGCCCCATGGACTGTAGCCTACCAGGTTCCTCCGTCCATGGGATTCTCCAGGCAAGAGTACTGGAGTGGGTTGCCATTTCCTTCTCCAGGGGATCTTCCTGACCCAGGGATGGAACCCAGGTCTCCCGACTTGCAGGCAGACGCTTTACCGTCTGAGCACCAGGGAAGCCCTTCCTATGTTTGGGAAGATGCAAAATCTGGGCCCACAGAAGTCGTTCCTTTGAAGCGCAGCCCGGCCACCTGGGGCCAGTGTCCTGTGTTTTCTCTCCCTGAGCCTCCTCGGGGTGCCCCGGCGGGGTGCGGGGTGTGTGTGGGGTGCTTGCGACAGCAGGCCTCTGCTTCCACCCCGCGTCCCCTCAGGGCTCACCGTCAGGGTGGCTCTGATCTGCTGGCTTCAAGGCTGCCATCCTTTGTGTTCTGATAGGGCAGGCAGTCTTTTTAGCTCACAGAGGGAAAGCCAGTCTTCTCCGTGATTTTGGTGAAGGGGGCGTTGCCGTCAGACACACGCTTTGGCAAAGGCTTGCTGCTGGCCACGCGGGGCAGAGGTCACCTTTTTTTTTTCTTTTGTTAATTGGAGTATAATCGCTTTACCGCGCGGTATTAGTTTCTGGCGTACAAACAGTGAGCCAGCCGTAGGTATGCACATGTCCCCTCCCTCTTTAGCCCCCCTCCCCCCCTCTCTGCCCTCTGGGCGATCACAGAGCCCGGGCTGAGCCCGCATCACGCAGCGGCTCCCCGCCGGCTCTCTCATCACGGAGCCCGGGCTGGGCCCGCGTCACGCAGCAGCCCCCGCCGGCTCTCTCATCACAGAGCCCGGGCTGGGCCCGCGTCACGCAGCGGCCCCCGCCGGCTCTCTCATCACAGAGCCCGGGCTGGGCCCCCGCGTCACGCAGCGGCCCCCGCCGGCCCTCTCATCACAGAGCCCGGGCTGGGCCCCCGCGTCACGCAGCGGCTCCCACCGGCTCTCGGTGATCACAGAGCCCGGGCTGGGCCCCCGCGTCACGCAGCGGCTCCCACCGGCCCTCTCATCACAGAGCCCGGACTGGGCCCCCGCGTCACGCAGCGGCTCCCACCGGCTCTCGGTGATCACAGAGCCCGGGCTGGGCCCCCGCGTCACGCAGCGGCTCCCACCGGCTCTCGGTGATCACAGAGCCCGGGCTGGGCCCGCGTCACGCAGCGGCTCCCACCGGCCCTCTCATCACAGAGCCCGGGCTGGGCCCCCGCGTCACGCAGCGGCCCCCGCCGGCTCTCTCATCACAGAGCCCGGGCTGGGCCCCCGCGTCACGCAGCGGCTCCCACCGGCTCTCGGTGATCACAGAGCCCGGGCTGGGCCCCCGCGTCACGCAGCGGCTCCCACCGGCCCTCTCATCACAGAGCCCGGACTGGGCCCCCGCGTCACGCAGCGGCTCCCACCGGCCCTCTCATCACAGAGCCCGGGCTGGGCCCCCGCGTCACGCAGCGGCTCCCACCGGCTCTCGGTGATCACAGAGCCCGGGCTGGGCCCCCGCGTCACGCAGCGGCTCCCACCGGCCCTCTCATCACAGAGCCCGAGCTGGGCCCCCGCGTCACGCAGCGGCTCCCGCCGGCTCTCTCATCACAGAGCCCGGGCTGGGCCCGCGTCACGCAGCGGCTCCCACCGGCTCTCGGTGATCACAGAGCCCGGGCTGAGCCCGCGTCACGCAGCGGCTCCCGCCGGCTCTCAGTGATCACAGAGCCCGGGCTGAGCCCGCGTCACGCAGCGGCTCCCGCCAACTCTCTCATCACAGAGCCCGGGCTGGGCCTGCGTCACGCAGCGGCTCCCGCCGGCTCTTGGCAATCACAGAGCCCGGGCTGAGCCCACGTCACGCAGCGGCTCCCGCCGGCTCTCTCATCACAGAGCCTGGCTGAGCCCGCGTCACGCAGCGGCTCCCACCGGCTCTTGGCGATCACAGAGCCCGAGCTGGGCCCGCGTCACGCAGCGGCTCCCACCGGCTCTGTTTTGCAGATGGTATGTATGCTGATCTCGAAATTCGTCCCGTCCTCTCCTTCCCCACTGTGTCCACACGTCCACTTTCCGTATCTGCATCTCTATCCCTTCCCTGCAAACAGGTTCATCAGCCCCATTTTTGTAGATTTCTTATATACGTGTTAATACACAATATGTGTTTCTCTCTTTCTGACTTACTTCACTCTATATGTCACACTCTAGGTTCATCCCCATCACTACAGATGACCCAATTTCTTTTCTTTTTATGGCTGAGTAATATTCCATTACATATATGTACCACCAGATGCCACCTTTAATGATTTCAGTGCTTTTCTGAATAGGAGGAGATGCAAGAATAATTGGGCTCATAAAATCTTCTCCTGAAAACATAAAACTATCTGTAGGCCTGTTCTGCCAATTTTTCCCAGAGCACAGAGGCTTCATTCCTGATCTTCCCCCTGAGCTTCTTTCAGGGGGTGTTGAAGATCAGTTGCTCCAAGGGCTAGCGACTTCGTCCTTGTAGAGGCAGGTGCCGGGGACAGTTTTTAGTTGGCATCCTCTCACTGGGTGTGGAACATTTCAGTGACCCAGCTCCTCTCCCAGACACACACACGAGTTTGTCCCTGATGGTTACACACGACCCCTTGAGATTCTCAGCAGTTCATCGGGTTCCTATGAGCAGTCCCCACGCTCAGGATGGCTGCCTTTTCACTTAGGCAAGATGTATCCAGTATTCAACAAACATTGACTGTCTTCTAGATGGTGAGCATAGCATCATGTGTCAGGAAAAGAGTAGAAGCAAGTCAGGTGGGGTCCCTGCCCTCAGTTGGCTCACAGTCTGGCGGGGAAAACAGATAGCAATCAAATGGCAGTGAGCAAACAAGATAACTGTTCCCGAAAAGCTGTGACCAACCCAGACAGCAGATTAAAAAGCAGAGACATTACTTTGCCAACAAAGGTCTGTCTGGTCAAGGCTATGGTTTTTCCATTGGTCACGTATGGATGTGAGAGTTGGACTGCAAAGAAAGCTGAGCGCTGAAAAATTGATGCGTTTGAACTGTGGTGTTGGAGAAGACTCTTGAGATTCCCTTGGACTGCAAGGAGATCCAACCAGTCCATCCTAAAGGACATCAGTCCTGAATATTCACTGGAAGGACTGATGCTGAAGTTGAAACCCCAATACTTTGGCCGCCTGATGTGAAGAACTGACTCATTTGAAAAGACCCTGATGCTGGGAAAGAGTGGGGGACAGGAGGAGAAGAGAATGACAGAGAATGAGAGGGTTGGATGGCATCACCGACTTGATGGACATGAGTTTGAGTAAACTCCGGGAGTTGGTGATGGACAGGGAGGCCTGATGTGCTGCAGTCCATGGGGTTGCAAAGAGTCAGACACGACTGAACTGAACTGAACTGAATGGGGAGTTGCTATATGAAACGGGGAGCCCAGCCTGGTCCTCTGTGATGACATAGATGGGTGGCATGAAGCGGAGGCGGGAAGCTCAACAGGAAAGGAGTGTATATATAATCGGGCTCCTGGTGACTCAGCAGTAAAGAATCCACCTGCAGTGCAGGAGATGCGGGTTTGATCCCTGGGTCAGGAAGATCCCTTGGAGATGGATATGACAACCTACCCCAGTACTCTTGCCTGAGAAATCCTGTGGACAGAGGAGTCTGGTGGGCTGCATTCCATGGGGTTGCAAGCAGTCGGACACAGCTCAGTGACTAAACAGCAACAACGAGATATTTTTCATTTATTTTTATTAGTTGGAGGCTAATTACTTTACAATGTTGTATTATAATTAATACTGATTTGCATTGTTTTACAGCAGAAACCAACACAACATTGTAAAATCATTTTCCTCCAATTAAAGAATAAATTAAAAGATTAACTGTCCCTCGTGACAAGCATAATGAGAAAAACCCCAGGACACTGTGTAGAGAATAACGGTGAAGGTGGTCAGAAAGGCCGCTCTGAGGAGGACGTTCAAAGGCTCAAACGCAGGACTTCCCTAGTGGTCCAGTGGCTAAGTATCTGTGCTCCCAATGCAGGGTGCCTGGGTTCAAGCCCCAGCCAAGGAACTAGATCTCACAAGCCGCAACTAAAGTTTCTGCATGTTGCAACTAAGATCCAGCATGCCACAACTAAGACCCAGTGCAGCCACATAAATAGATAAAATATTTAAAAGAATAATTATAAAGGCTCAGATCCAAAGGATGAACCAGCCACGCAGAAAGTCAGTGAAGGAAAAGTCCTGTCACGGAAACAAAGGACAGAGGCAGCAAGAGTGTGCATGTTCTAGAAGGCGGGGACTCGACAGGATAAGGGGAGCTGAGTAATACCAAGGGAGACTGGGCAGGAAGGCAGAAGTCAGCTGGGCCCAGCCTCATGGGTTAGACAGGCCAGAGAGCTGAGATGTTATTATGAGTGCAGAAAGAAAGTCATTCACGTGACTTCCCATCAGAATGGTCTTCTGTGGAAGATCAACTCCAGTTTTTTACAATTCTGGCTGCTGAATGCAGAATGCATGGAAGAGGCAGCATGAAAGCCTGGAAACCAGTTAGGAAGCTCTTCAGTGGTCCAGGTGATGAAGGACTGTGGTAGACTGGGCTCATGCCCCAGAGGAGAAAGGTGAGAGGATTCGGGATACATTCCAGAGATGTTACTGAAAGGCTTGCTGATGGACTGGGTGGAGGGAAAGCTCCGTCTCCCCTAGACCCTCTGGGTCAGAAGTTAGTCCATCTCCTACCACCTTCCAGCCTCATACAGAGAGCCTGAAGTGGAAGTACAGGGTTAAATTAGGATAGAAATTTTTTAAAAATATATGTTTACTTATTTGGCTGCACCAGACCTTGGCTGAGGCATGCAGGGTCTTTAGTTATGGCATGTAGGGTCAAACTTGGAACATCTGCACTGGGTGTGCAGAATCTCATATATATATGTTATGGGTGTATGTATGTGTTCTGGATGTCTCGTTAGATGGGGTAGAGAGAGAAAGAAAGAGAGAAGTTTATTTTGAGGAACTGATTCACATGATTCTGGAGACTTGGTGAGTCCTAAACCTGATGGGATAAGCTGGCAGGCTGGACTCGGGAGAATCGTTGTCAGAGTCCACAGGCTGTCTACTGGCAGAACATCTTGTTTAGGGGCGGTCAGTCTTTGTTCAATTAAGACCATCAGCTGATTGGATGAGGCCCATCCACATTATAAGGGGTGATCTACTTTACTCACAGCCCACTGATTTAAATATTAATATCTTATGGGAAAAAAATGCTCCAGAGAAATATCCAATCTTCCAGAACAATGTTCAACCAAATACCTGGGCACGATGGCCCAGTCCACTTGATTCATGAAGTTCACTATCCCAACAGCTTGATAAATTGCTAAGAGAGTTTAAATCGCAAACTCACTTTGGAAGTGGTAGAGAAAGTGAAGGTGCTCACACCTTTTGACTCAGCAATGACCATCCTGGGGACAGACCCTAGAGAAACCGGCCCCACGCTCAGGCCTGTTCATAGCTGCCTCGTACAGAGCTGGAAGCTGGTGCCCATCCGTCTAGAGCAGACGACCCTGTGGTGTACTCACATAATAGAACTCTACAGGACAACGGACACGAACGAACCACAGCTACGTGCCACGATATGGACAGATCGTAAGGGCAAACTGTGCCTTTATGTGAGAAAACCCAGAGGCCTCAGAATACACACTGAGTGATTTCATTTATATAAGCTTCAAAAATGGGCAAAGCTACCGATACTGTGTGAGAGTGGTCACATAGGAGCAAGCATATGAAGAAAAGTAAGGAAGTGATGACTGCAACCTTCCAGTCGTGGCTTCCTGTAGGGAAACAGACTTGTGTTTATAGCTTGACAAGAATAACCTAGTTTTGAGCAGGTTGTGGTTACATGGATGTGAACTTTATAATATTTGTTAAACTGTACATTTATTTTGTGCAATTTTCTTTACGAATCACTGTAGTTTTTTAATGTTACAAAGACACCGGGCGGCCATTGCAGATTTCTTCTGTGTTACGTGTCTCATCATAAAATGGGATTAGGGGCTTCCTTGGTCCAGTGGTAAAGACTCCATGCCTCCAGTGCAAGGGATGTGGGTTCGATCCCTGGCTGGGAATGAAGGTCCCACAGGCCAGGAAGTGAGACCAAAATATAAAAGCAAATAAAATTAAAAGTCTAGATGGGCTCACAAGGATGCTTGGCTCAAGAACAAACCCTTTTTGATGTAAAACCGCATTCACAAGCACCCAATTTATGACCACGCTAACGGGAAACAAACATGATGGCTTTTTCTGGAACAGCACTCAAAAGCTATCTTTTCGAATGCGTTTTAAGTATCTGTCACCTGTCTTACCTAATCCTCAAAATGACCCTGTAGGGGAGACAGTACAACCTCCATATCAACCAGATTCTGAAACTATGACTCCTCAGAGAGGTTAAGTCCCTCCTGCCTCCCCAAGATAGTTAATAAGTAGGAAAGTAAGGACGTCCCTGTGGTCCAGTGGCTAAGACTCCAAACTCCTAATGCAGGGTCAGGGGTTCAATCCCCGGTGAGGGAATTAGGCCCCACATTCGAATTCAAAGTTCACACACCCCAACTAAAAATCCTGTGTGCCACTAGTAAGACCCAGCACGGTCAAATAAATAAATAGTATTTTTTAGTTAATAATTTTTTAAAGTAGAAAAATAGGATTTGAATCCGAGTCAGGGTGGCTCAAAGACACATGTGTTTTCCCCTTTCTGCCCTGCGTCTGATCACAGGGCCCTGGGCGGGGGTGGGAATGTGTAGCCCCTCTTCTATCTGAAAATCTCCCATCTGTGGCAGGTAAATACGTGTATGATGAGATGCTTGCAAGGTTTGTAGGGCAAAAGTAATTACCTGTTAGCGGGTGCAGCGGAGAAAAGTCCTCAGTGGGGTTAGCGGCTACGTGGCTTCACGGCCACTTCGGGCGGCACCAGGGTGCTGGCTCCCTGCCCCCTTGTCAGGCGGGGATGGATGAGGGGTGGGCAGGCGGCTGGCCCCCAGGGCTGGGGCAGGCACTGTCATCCCGGGGCGGGAGGCGGGAGCAGCGGGTCAAAGGAAGACATCGCATTCCGTGAGGAACCGGATTCACAACTGAGTACTGTCCAGACCCGGGTTTTCTACCCAAATCGGCGACAGCAGAGAGCTGGAACCAAAGGTTAGAGGCGTGAATGTGGCAGAGAACCGGGCAAGCTGCTGAGTGAGGAGGGTAAAGGCGGGCAGGCCGGAGGGAGCCCCCTGGAGCCATAGCGCAGGGGGGGCCAGGCTGTGGGTGTTCAGTCGCCAGGTCAGGTCTGACCCCTTTCTACCCCACGGACTGCAGCACGCCAGGCTCCTCTGTCCTTCACCGTCTCCCAGAGTTTGCTCACATTCAAGTCCATTGAGTCAGTGATGCCATCCCACCGTCTCATCCTCTGTTGTCCCCTCACCTCCCGCCTTCAATCTTTTCCAGCATCAGGGTCTTTTCAAATGAGTCAGCTCTTGGCATCAGGTGGTCAAAGTATTGGAGTTTCAGCTTCTAATGAATATTCAGGACTGATCTCCTTTAGGATGGACTGGTTGGATCTCCTTGCAGTCCAAGGGACTCTCAAAAGTCATCTCCAGCACCGCAGTTCAAAAGCACCAATTCTTCGCCGCTCAGCTTGGAATCAACGCAAATGTCTGTCCGTGTAAGACCAAAGAAAGTTGGTGATACACGCACACAAAGGAACACTAGGCAGTTGTAAGGAAGAAGGAGGTACAACTGCCTGCAACGACTTGGAACAGTGTCTGTGATACTCAAGTGAGAAAAGAAATGAGGGAAGAGTAATTGTTATGTGTGTGAGAGGCAGACATAACTGCACAACTAGAGAATCTCTAAGAATACACTTGAAACTGTTACCCAAAGCTGTATCTGGAATAACTTTTCATTTCATAAACGTCTGGATTGTTTGAAAATTTTTACAAAGTACACATGTGACGCTGTAGCATAAAATTTCCTTGAAAGTGTTACTTGCTCAGTCCTCTCAGACTCTTTGCAACCCATGAACTGTAGCCTGCCAGGACAGAGAATTCCTCTGTCCATGGAATTTCCCAGGCAGAATACTGGAGTGGGGAGCCATTGCCTTCTCCAGGGGATCTTTCCAACCCAGGAATTGAATCTGCGTCTCCTGCAGCGTAGGTGGACTTTTTACCGTCTGAGCCACCAGGGAAGCCCATAAAATTTCCTTAGAAAGAAATAAATGAGCCCATTTAGAATACCCATCAGGAGTCGAAATACATTTTTGTTCTCCTCAGAAAAGCTTTGTTTTCCTTGACCTTCCAGGGTCTTCAAATAGGTTGTGAGTCAGGGTTTGGTGTTTGCTTCTCAATAATTATTTGGACCTAATCCAAGTCTTTGTCTTTCATTCCCAACTATGTCCTACCAGTAGACGGATGGAAGATGAAAATAGAGGGTTTTATTTTGTTGTGATAACACTTAACATGAGGTCTAGTCTCTTAGATTTTTTTAAGTGTACGTTGGTGTGGACTGTAGGTTCAATATTGTATAGCAGATCTCTAGAGCTTGTCTATCTTTTTTTTTGGCTGTGCTTGTGGGATTTTAGTTCCCTGACAAAGGATTGAACCTGCACCCTCAGCAGTGAAAGCGTGAATTTCTACCCACTGGACCACCAGGGAATTCCCAAGGGCTTCTTCTTACTTAACTGAATTTTTATGTCTATGGATCAATAATTCTCCACCCCCATCTCCCACCCAGCTCTGGTAACTACCATTCCAGCCTCTGATGTTACGAATTTGACTACTCGAGGTATCACACGTAAGTGGAATCAGGCAATACTTGCCTATGTCTGGCTTATTTCACTCAGCATGATGTCCTCAAGGCCCACTCGTGTAGTCTTGTGTTATAAAATATCCTTCTTTTTTACGGCTGAATATTTCTCCGTTGTATGTACACATCACCTTTTCTTGCTGGTCTTCACATTTTCAGCCTTGTGACTAGTGCTACAATGAATATGGGAGTGCTAATACCTAACAAGAGGGTCTTCAGCAGAAAAGTCCTGTGAGTTTAGACTCTCTAGTGGGTTCCCAGGAAGACTTGGTCCTGGAAAGTTGAGCAGGAAACAGCCCGCAGGGGACAGCGTGATGAGAAGATGTCCAGGAGTACTGGCTGCAGGCCCCTCACCCGACCAGCACCCGGGGCTTCCGCGGAGAAGGCTGCAGGAAGTCAGACGGGGCTGTCAGCACCCGCCCTTCCTCACAAAGCGTCCACCCCCCACACAAGCGAGAGCTCCGGGTAGCGGTCGATTAGGCAGTGTGTTGCTGTACACACATAAGAGAGATGATTAGCTCGAATCATGCACGGCCTACGTAAAGCTGTGCATCTGGTCTACCTGGCAGGGCCAATATAGAAATGTTTCCACCTCACTCGCCTCTCTGGCAGACAGAAAAGATTTGCATCTTATCCTTTTTGGCAGGTCAACATCTACCATTACAGACCCTGGGCTCTGATCCATAGTAAATAAGAAATGAGGGACTTCCCTGGTGGTCCAGGGGTTAAGACTCCATGATCCCATTGCAGGGGACCCAGGTTCAATCCCTGGTCAGGGAACTAGATCCCACAGGCTGCAATTAAGACCTGGTGCAACCAGATAAATAAAAGTAAATTTAAAAAAATTTTCTTTTCTTCTCCTTGAATGGTGTTCCTCAGCCAGGATTCCGAGGAGAGGACTGAGGCCTAATGCCCAAGACATTCTTTGCGCACACTCGGCCTCACTGCGTCTGTGGTGATACTCGTGTGCCCTCTGTGAGTGAAACGAGGAAATGATCATCCGAATGATTCTCTGTGTTCTGAGAGTCTGGTGACCCTGAGTCTTCTGCCCTAATCCCAACTTTTGGGTAATTCTTCTTCCGAGGAGAAACTACAGGCATGCAGGTTGTGAGAAAGCCTTCACCCATAGCAGATGGTACCGTCTGTATCTGAGGGTGGACCGGAGATGGACAAAAAAAAATGATAAAATGCTTTACAGAAAGAGCTTCAGTGAGAACTTGAATTTACTGAACACCAGGAACCCCGTAGGGGGTGAAGCCACGCACACATCTGCAGATATGCAGGGGAAAGGGCCTCCTGGGAGCTCATCCCTCCTCACCCATTGGAAGGGACCGTTCTCATGACACAGAAACCCTGGATTTGCTGAGTCACAGAAGCTCAGAATACTGGAGTTGGGAGCTGTTCCCTTCTCCAGGGGATCTTCCCAACCCAGGGATTGAACCCAGGTCTTCAGCATTGCGGGAGGATTCTTTACCAGCTAAGCCACAAAGGAAGCCCAAGAATACTGGAGTGGGTAGCCTATCCCTTCTCCAGCAGATCTTCCCGACCCGGGAATTGAACCAGGATCTCCTGCATTGCAGGCGGATTCTTTACCAACTGAGCTATGAGGGAAGCCATCCGATTGCCCACACGAAGGCAAACAGCCTGATTAAGTCAACCTCAGGCCATTCACAGCGGAAAAGGGCTTCAGCTTGGCTCCCAGTTCCATCAGGCAAGACAGTAGCCACAAAGCAGAGACACCCTTTAAATGTCCAGAAGAGACAGCTTTGGCCAAAGAGCCGAGAGGTCCGACGGAGCTTGGGAAGACCTCTCCGCTGGTCCTCGTCCGCCCTGAGACCCTGGGGCGCAGAGCTCCGCGGTCCTGCCGCCGGACACAGGATGGTCACCCGGCTGCCGGCTTCAGACTGGCTCACGGCCTGTGCCGGGAATTCATAGGGGTTGGCGCCGCGCCTGGAGCTCAGACAGACGCGGCCCACATACTGGCTCCGTCACTAGCCGTGCAATGTCAGGTGAATCAAATGATTTCTGTTGAGTCTCTCTCTTTTTTTTTTTTTAAATATGGAACGCTTCACGAATTTGCGTGTCATCCTTGCGCAGGGGCCATGCTAATCTTCTCTGTATCGTTCCAATTTTAGTATATGTGCTGCCGAAGCGAGCACTGAGCCTCGTTTTTTAAAATTAATGAGTTGGTTTTTGGAGGCTCTGGTCTTGCTGTGCTCAGGCTTTCTCGAGTTGCGGCGAGCGGGGACTACCCTTCATCGTGGATCACGGGTTTCTCACTGCTGTGGCTTTGCTGGTTCTGGGCCACAGGCTCTGGGCGCACAGGCTTCAGTAACTGCAGGACAGGCGGTGGGCGCTGGGGGAGGCCTCAGCAATCGTCGTGCACAAGCCTAGCTGCTCCGGGGCACGCGGGATCTTCCCAGACCAGGGATGGAACCCGGGTCCCTTGCATTGGCAGGCAGATTCTTATCCACACGCCACCCGGGAAGTCAGAGTCTCATTTTTTAAAATTCGTTTCAGATGGAATTAATGTTAGCACCCATTTCGTAGATGTCATGAGCATTAATGAAAGGATGAAGGAGGTGCTTTGCACCAGCTTCTTTCTGTTCAGCTGTCTCCTACGTCCAGGTTGGCCCCAGCTCGCGCCCTGGGGATGGAGGAGTACCACTGTGTGCAGAGCTGTTGGCGGCCACGGCAGGATGCAAAGGGACTTCGCCTGACTTGGGAGGTTCCCCCGCGGCCCCAAGGAACGAGGACCTGCAGAGCCAGCGCCGTTTTTGTGAGTCTGTCCCATGGAAGGAGCCCATAAGTGTTGTCTTGTTCCCCTTCCTGATCAGCCCGTTGGAACAGCGGCTCTGGTGCTAGCAGCCAACTTTCCAGAATGTGCCAAACAGGACAAGCCTGGCCGTGACCCGACCACAGAGCATCAGAGCTTTATCAGGCCATCAGAGATCACTGTGTTTTGCAGAGGTAGGGTTGCCAGATTTAGCAAATCAGATGCAGAATGTCTAGTTAAATCTGAATTTCAGATAAACGTCCACAAAAAAAAAATTTTTTTTTACTGTAAGTAGGTCCTGATATTCGGAGAAGGCGATGGCACCCCACTCCAGTACTCTTGGCTGGAAAATCCCATGGATGGAGGAGCCCGGTAGGCTGTGGTCCAAGGGGTCGCTAGGAGTCAGACACGACTGAAGTGACTTAGGAGCAGCAGCGGGTCCTGATATTGCATGGGACACATTTTCAAAGAAACTTTTCTTTGTTTATCTGAAATTCAAATTTAATTGAGCTTCTTCCTGTATTTATGTTACCTGGGAACCCTGAGACGGAAGCTAGCTACGGAGAGGGAAAGCTGGGGTCACACACAAGCCAGGTCTCACAGCGGGTCTGTCGGCCCCCAGTCTCCAGCCTCCCACCCCTCGACACAAACGCCCAGCTTTCTGGGTTGTTTTTTTTCCTTTCTGGTTTCGGTTTTGTTTTTCCCAAGGTTTCTGGTTTTCACTTAAGGCGAATGCTTGCTGGACTGGGTGTCCCAGATCCCTGGCGTGTTACAGAGGGGTGCCACCGCAGGCTCCAGGTCGCCAAGAAAAGAAGGGGGACCAACCACAGAGGTGAGCGGGTGAAGTCAGGACCGCAGGAGGTCCAGTCCAGGCTTCATCTTCAAGAGAAGGCTCACCAAGTGAGCCAGACATTTAAGTGCTGCGAGGCTCTTAGCTATTGCATCCAATGGGCACCTCCGGGCCTCTTTCCAGAGCGTTCCTTTAGGGATCCAGCCCAACGAGCAGTTCCGGGAAGGCAGCTTGCGGGTAAGCTGCGGAGCACATTTGGGGTCTGGGACGGCTCCATCACCGCCCGTGCGGAGGGAGCAGAGGACGCCTGGCTGTGCCCACCCGAGGTCTGCACCCCAGCTTCCCCCGCCCGGATCACCAGGGGCTTCGAGCTGAAATTCCAAGCGGGGGCTGGACCAAGTGGTCCGGCCCAGCCTGATTTACGGGAAACCACACCAGCGGTCTGTCCGCCTTAATTTGTAACTGGGCAGTGGCCTGGGCCAACCAATAGCTACGACCGAACCCCCACCCACCCCAGCCTCCCCAGCCCTGGGGGACTAGCCGCTGAGTCCGCCCGAGGCAGCGCAGCGATCGGGAGTCTGGAGCAGGTTTGGCGCCGGCGGATGGGGGTCTGGGGAGCGAGGCGGGCTCCGGTCCTGGCTTCCCTCCCTCCCCCAGGCTCCCCTCGCCTCTGCGGTCTCTGGGCGTCGCCGCTGCCCTCCCCTCGCCTCCGCTCCCCTCCCCCGGCCCCCTCCCGGCCCGCCCCCCTCCCAGGCCCCGGCTTCATTGCTGAGTTGCAGCGGGACCCCCTAGACGGAGCAGGTGGACGCCTCGGGCCTGGGAGGGGCTGGGACGCGGGCCAGCCGGAGCCGGGAAAGGGACGCGGTCTGGGAACTGCACCCCAGGGGGAGGCGCCGGGAGGAGGCGGGCGGGCGGGCGGCGGCGGGGGGCGCTGAATGGGGCGGGCCCCGCGGGGGTGGGCGTGCGGGAGGGCCCCGGCCCCCGGGCTGGGAGCTGGCACCCGAAGCCGGCTGGCCCTGCAGGTCCGGGCTGACGGCGCCTCCCAGGCCTCCAGGATGACCCCGCTGACCCTCCTGCTGCTGCTGCTGGCTGGGGTGAGTGACCCCTGCGCGGCCGGGCGGGAGCGCGGCTGAGGTTAACCCTTCAGGCTCCGGGGGATTAGGTGAGCTCCTGGTGGGGTCGGCCCGGGGGTCCTCCCACCGGCGTTGAGTACACAGCTTGGAAAGAGCAGGGACGCAGACCCACGCGGGGTCTAACCCTGCCTGGGCCGCGGTACCGCTGCGGTGGCCGGGAGCCTGGCACTTAGGGGAGCGACCGGCCCTGGTGTACAAAGTGGAGAATAAAGCGGAAGGGCAAAGGAGATGGACAGCATTTTGCAACGAAAAAGCAAGAGGTCGTCGTGGAAACCTGAGCTGCGGGGTGAGGGTGGGAAGGCTCCCCCCAGTGGCCCCGGAGGTCAGGGGTAAGGGGTGAGCCCGGGAGAAAGGGGGGGTGTTTACCTTGGCGTGTGCATTCCGTGGGCGTGTGCCGAAGTTGACTTTAGCATTGCCCTTTGAGATGAATCAGATGATGTGGTGGTGATCAAGGCATCTGGAAGCAGAGACCCAAGTCTGACCCCTAGTTTTTCCTCCGGCTTCTCTTAAGACCTTGAGCTAGTTGCTTAATGTCTCAGCATCGGTTTTGTTTGTCAGTTAAATGGGATAATGCGGGCTTTCTCTGAAGCAATCCATGGTGGGGGCTCCAGGCAGGCCCCTGTCCCACCAAGCTTTGCCAGGAACAATTCTCTGGTATCTCACCTTCTATGCCCTGGTGGCTCAGCGGTAAAGAATCCACCTGCCAATGTGGGTTCGATCCCTGGGTCGGGAAGATCCCCTGGAGAAGGAAATGACAACCCACTCCAGTGTTCTTGCCTGGGAAATCCTATGGACAGAGGAGCCTGGCGGGCTACAGGAGCCTGACAGACTTAGCAACTAAGCAACACATCCCACCTTCGCTTTGAGTGTTTGTGTTTAAAGGGGGCTGTGCCTCATAATAAAAGAAAGAAAGAAAGTCTCTTGAACCACAGGACAGAGTCGCCTCAGATATGATCGTCGGCCCAGGGAGCTTACAAGAAGGGGAAAGCGAAGGAGACAGCCAGAAAGGAGGTATTCCTGACAACGAGTCCATTCAAGGCAACGAGGGCTCTTCCACCTTGCCGATGACAAACCTGACCGGTCAAGGCAACGAGGGCTCTTCCACCTTGCCGATGACTAACCTGACCGGTCAAGGCAACGAGGGCTCTTCCACCTTGCCGATGACTAACCTGACCGTCGTCCAAGATGCTGCCACCGAGGCCTTCAGCCAGCCCGCCACCGAACCGGTCCAGCCAACCACCCAGCCCGCTGCTGAGCCCTTCTGCCCAGCGCCCGTCACCTCCTGCTCTGACGCGGAGATCCGCGCAGCAGAGGCGGTGCTGGGGGAGGCGCTGACAGACTTCTCCCTGAAGCTCTATCACGACTTCTCCGTGTTGAAGAAGAAGGAGACCAACTTCATCTTCTCCCCCTTCAGCATCGCCAGCCTCCTCACCCAAACCCTGCTCGGTGAGAGCCCGCCTTCTCTCCAGTTCATGCGTTTGACGTTCCCTGAGGCAGGCTCCCTCGTGGCTCAGCTGGTAAAGAATCCGCCCGCAATGCAGGAGACCCCGGTTCAATTCCTGGGTCGGGAAGATCCCCTGGAGAAGGCATAGGCTACCCACTCCAGTATTCTTGGGCTTCCCTGGTGCTCAGCTGGTGAAGAGTCCACCTGCAATGTGGGAGACCTGGGTTCGATCCCTGGGTTGGGAAGATCCCCTGGAGAAGGGAAAGGCTACCCACTCCAGTGTTCTGGCCTGGGGAATTCCATGCACTATAGTCCATGGGGTCACAAAGAGGGCTTCCCTGGTGGCTCAGATATTAAAGCGTCTCCTGCAACACGGGAGACCTGGGTTCGATCCCTGGGTTGGGAAGATCTCGTGGAGAAGGAAATGGCAACCCACTCCAGTATTTTTGCCTGGAGAATCCCATGGACAGAGGAGCCTGGTGGGCTACATTAGTCCATGGAGTCCCAAAGAGTAGGACACGACTGAGCGACTTTAAGAGAAAAAAAAAAAGAAAAAATGCCTCAGGAAGGAAGCTGTAAAAATGGGCTACGGTGGGGGAGGGGAATCTTTTTATTCTGGAACTTACATTTATTCTTTCATTTAGCAATGATTTAATAGGCTTTACTGATTATAAAGGGCTTCCCAGGTGGCTCAGTGGTCAAGACTGCCTGCCATTGCAGGAGACATGGGTTCAACCCCTGGGTCGGGAAGATCCCCTCGTGGAGGAAATGTCAACCCGCTCCAGTATTCTTGCCTGGAGAATTCCATGGACAGAGGAGCCTGGCAGGCCACAGTCCATGGGTTGCAAAGAGTTAGACACGTTTTAGTGAGTAAACAGCAGCATCGGCAGCACGGCTTATAAAATCCTATGAACTGTGCAAGAACATCTAAATAAGGTTCCAACCCATCAACCATGGTTCAGGGTAAGGCCATAAGGAAATGATAAGAGAGAGACATAGAGCAGAATCATCATAATGTTGCTTTTTAGCTGTGTGACCTTGGGCAGATCACTTAACTTCTCCGAGCCTGAGTCCTCTGTGTAAAATGGAAATGGTTGTGAAAGTGAAGTCGCTCAGTCATATCCGACTCTTTATGACCCCATGGACTGTAGCCCACCAGGCTCCTCAGTCCATGGGATTTTCCAGGCAAGAGTACTGGAGTGGGTTGCCATTTCCTTCTCCAGGGGACCTTTCCAACCCAGGGATCGAACCCTGGTCTCCCACATTACAGGCAGATGCTTTGCCATCTGAGTCACCCTTTGAAAAAAGAAAAATTAAGCTGACAGCCCAGTGCCTAACTTGGTAGGAGGTAAAAGAAATGTTAATCCCTCCACTTCCCTGAGAGACCACTGTCAACTCCCCTGGGGTAATTTACCTTAGAAATGGCCCAAAAAAGTGCTCCAGGCAGTGGAAACAGCTGTCACTCCAGAGGGGATTTCAGGAAGCCTACTGGAGCCGATACAATGAGGAACGGGAAGCTGTTCTATTAGTAGAAGGGGAACCTTTCTACTAGAGTCCCAGAACGCTAACACCCCTGGCCTGTATCCGCTAGATATCAGTGGTACCCCACACCTCCAGGTACGACACCCAGAAAGTCTCCAGATGGGCCAAATGCCCCCTGGGGTGCACATTTCCTTTGATTGGTTTCAGTTAATTGTTTTATTGCCCCCCCCCAATGGCTTGAATCTTTTCTTCACCCTCAGGTTATGAACTCCATGATCTTAAAATGAGTAGATTACTTCCTCTCTTAAACCTCAGTTTTCTCATCTGCGTAATGGGGATAGTACTTGTCCTTACATAAAAGGGTTATAGTGAAGATTCAAAGAGATACTAAGGGAGAAGCAGTTACTATGCCTGGATCAGAGTGAGTGCTTGCTAAATTCTATCTGTTGCTACACAGAAGGCGTGGACAATAAGTATTTAATAATGAACAAGGGAAGGGTATCGGACATCTTTTATGAGTCTGTGCTCTGTCTTCTTAATGACGACCTAGTGTCCCTGCTTCTAGGTTGAACCGTTGTAAACCTGAACCGACTAAATAAGAGGTCATGTGGAACAAGTGGTGATTGGACCAGGCTTTGGGTGACATGTGGTATTAAAATTAGGTAGGAAGATGCAGGAAGGGAATATTTAGTCCTAGAAAATTCTGGATTGTTCATAATTCCCCCACCCTTCTCTTTCTGACGTGCTGTCTCTGAAACCATCTCTGGCTCTGATGATACGGGGTTGACCCCCCTGCCCTGCCCGGACATTGCAGCCCGTCTCTTAACCCTGGTCCCTCCTCCCGCCCTGGTCTTTGTTGCAGGGGCTGGTGGAGAAACCAAGGAAAGCTTGGAGCGCCTCCTCTCTTACCCCCAGAACTTCAGCTGTGTCCACCGTGCCCTGAATGCCTTCACGTCCGAAGGTTTCACCTCGTTCTCTCAGATCTTCCACAGCTCAGGTGAGTGTCAGGGGGAAGGATGTCAGGGGCTGAGCTGAGCCCCCAGGATTTGGGTGGGCGCCTAACACTGGGGATGGAGGAGGAAATGGCAACCCCCTCCAGGATCCTTGCCTGGAGAATCCCATGGGCAGAGGAGCCTGGCGGGCTACAGTCCACGGGGTCGCAAAGAGTCAGACACGACTGAGTGACTAAACCATCTATCCATCCATAGCACTGGGGAAAGAGAGGACAGAGGGAATGCTAGAACTAGAAGCAGTGGGTGAGGGGAAGGAATGCAGAGGAGGGCGGGCCTGAGAAACACCCGGTGGCTCCTGGGTGCCGGGCAAGTCATTTGCATCCATCAATTTCATCAAAGTGAGAACAGTCCTCGGCATTCGCTCAGAGAGCGCTGGAGGGCTGGAGGGCTCTAGACATTAAATAGACAGAAAAATGTCAGTTTGGGGATTCCCGGATGGTCCAGTGGTTAAGACTCTGACCTTTCACTGGTTGAGTTCAGGTGTGTGCCTTGGTTGGAGAACTAAGATCCCGCCAGCTGTGAGGCCAAGAAACAAAAAGAGAGACTTTGTTAACCTGGGTCAGGGGGTCTTGGGACTCCTGTTCTTTGTACATTTATGTTATATGAATTTGTTGCCATTTACATATGTTGCATTATTAGGTAAGGTAATCAGAGCAGTCAGTGGTAAAGAATCCGCCTCCCAATGCAGGAGACATGGGTTTGATCCATGGGTTGGGAAGATCCCCCTGGAGGAGGAAATGGCAACCCACTCCAGGATTCTTGCCTGGAAAATTCCACCGACAGAGGAGCCTGGCAGGCTACAGTCCATGGGGTTGCAAAAGAGGCGGACATGACTTAGCAATTAAATAATAACAACAATCAGAGCAATAAGCTTCCAAAATGATCTAATGCAGTCCGTTCAGATTTTGTTCCCCAGAGCCCTAGGTTTCTGCAGAACTGCTGCAGGAGTCCCCGTGGGAGTGGGAGTTAGGGAGGCTGTGGGGAGGGGCTGCGTGGGGGGAGGGGATGCGTGGGGGGAGGGATGCGGGCAGGGGAGGGGGTAGCACTTTTTGTGAGAGGCTCTGAACTCCCACCCAGCCTCAACCAGAGCCCATTAGTGTGTGGGCTTCAGACATGACTACATTTGAAACCTCAGTTCTGCTGAGCTTAAAAATTACAGGTTTAGTGTGATCCACTTTTAAATTGGGAGAAAAATTCTCTGTTTTTTTTTTTAACTATAAAAGCAATACCCATTCACTGTTTAAAAAAAAAAAAAAACCAGAGAAAATATTGGAATTCCCTGGCCATCCAGTTGTTAGAACTCCACGCTTCCACTGCAGGTGGCATGGGTTCAATCCCTGGTCCGGGAACTAAGATCCCGTGTGCTGCTCTGCGTGGCCAAAAAAAAAAAACAAAAACCTGAGAAAATATAGGAAAGAAAGAAAACTCACCTATCACATCATTATCTTTAAAAAAAGAAAAAAAAACACTCTTTTTACAGATGGGAAAGTTATGACTCAGAGGGACTCAAGAAACGTTGCCTTTTGTTTTTCTTTTGAAACATTGCCTTTTTTACTCATTGGCTATAAACCTGTCCTGCTAGTTTGGTGGAAAATACAGCTTCAGTCAATATTACCTATTTAGTTCAGGAAAATTTTTTCTTCTAAACACTTTTTTTCTCTAGTGGGCCCGGGTTTTGGAGAGCAAAACCCAGAAAGTCTTGTTGCGACCTTCCACTGAGACTAGAAAGCGGTCTGAACGAAGGGGAGGAAAGAAGGGAAATAGGGGCGAATGGAAGTTACCATCTGCCGTGGGAGCCGTGGTCGGTGGCAGGAGAGGCCCGGAAGGGGCCTCTGCGCGCAGCTCAGGGCTCGCCGGCTCTGGGCTCACGCAGCGCCTGTGGGAGGACGGGGCTGGAGCCCCGGTCCACATGCCTTCGCGGGGCAGAAGCCAGCCCCCTCTGCAGGGCTGCTCCGGGGAGGACCTCAAGCCCGCCTCTCGCCCTGCGCCTCCTCCCCGCCCCTCCAGACCTGGCCATCAGGGAGAGCTTCGCCGACGCCTCTCAGAGGCTCTATGGCAGCAGCCCGCGGCCCCTGGGGAATAACAGCGCGGCCAGCTTGGAGCTCATCAACGACTGGGTGGCCAAGAAGACCAACCTCAGGATCAGGCGGCTGCTGGACAGCCTGCCTGAGGACACCCGCCTCATCCTCCTCAACGCGGTGGCCCTGAGCGGTACGGGGGCGTCTCCCCATCCTGAGGTCCTCCTTCCCCTGCGGGCTTCAACCCACTCGGCCCCAGGTTCCACCCCTGGCTCCCGCGGTACCTGCCCTGGCCCGTGCCCCCAGAGCGTTTGACTCCCTTTCCTCCCCCCCACCCGCGTTAGAGTCACCCTCCTCCTGCTCTTCCCTCTAGCCAAGTGGAAGATAGCGTTTGATAACAGCAGAACAAGCATGATGCCCTTTTACGTCAAATCCTCTGCCATCAAAGTGCCCATGATGAACAGCAAGAAGTACCCCGTGGCCTCCTTCACAGACCGGACTCTGAAGGCCCGGGTGAGTTCTCGGCGCTCCCCACTCCTGTCTCAGGGCCTCCTGAGCGTCCTGACTTCTTTCTGCTGTGGCTCCATCGGTGTGGGGCGCACCTTTCCACTGAAAACCCGTCATTTCTACTGCTTCCATCTCTGTTTCCGCCCTATCTTTTCTCCTTCTCCCCCTCTCCAGCCTGGGCCAAGGGAGGCATTATATATTTGAGGTTGGAAAGCAAGATTCTAAAGTTTCCTCCTGCGTCTCTACTGCGTCAGATGGCAAAAAGTGAGTCGTGTTCCTGTTCGTGCCTCGGTGTGTCTTCCCAGTGGACCCCGCTGGCTTAGGAGCTCCCCTGTGTGTGTCCCGGCGTACACCTGCATCTGTGTACACACGTGTGCACATGTCTGGGCATATTCGTGTGTTCATGCATGGAGTAAGTGCATGCGTGTGCATGTGTTAAATGGCTTCAGTTCCTCGGGAGAAATTGAACAGAATGATTTCAGTGAATGAAGAGGGAAGGAAGAGACACCAGACATTTTCTTGATTTTCTTCCTTATGTTGTTATTTATTTATTTCTTAACCTTTTTGTTTTGTTACTGGTGTATAGCCAGTTAGGGCTTCCCAGGTGGCTCAGTGGTAAAGAATCTGCCTACCAATCCTAGAGATGCAGGTTCGACCCCTGGGTCAGGAAGATCCCCTGGAAAAGAAAATGGCAACCCACTCTAGTATTCTTGCCTGGAAAATTCCATAGACATAGGAGCCTGGTGGGCCACAGTCCACGGGGTCACGAAGAGTCGGACATGACTGAACGCGCGCACACACTCATAGCCGGTTAGCAGACAACGCTGTGATGGCTTCAGCTGAAGAGCGAGGGACTCAGCCGTACGTGTGCATGGATCCGCTCCCCCAGACCCCCGCCATCCAGGCTGCCACGTAACGCTCAGCAGGTTCCATGCGCCGTACAGAAGGCCGTCGCTGGCCTTCCGCTTTAAATAGCAGCGTGTGCATGAACGACCAGACACGTCCGCCTTGTTAGGGTAGCACAGCACAGCCCTGTGACACAGGAAACAATAGGAGATGCCCGGTGACGCAGTGTCGGGCTGGGAAACATCGGGCCTGTTCTGGAACATGCCAGGACTGCTTCCTCCTTGGGAGCTTTCCTACCTTTCCCCTCTGCTGGACCCTCTCTAGGCTGATTGTCACAGAACTTGTTCCTCCGGCTCCTCCGGTGTCAGCGAAAAGGTCACCTAGGTGGAGGAGCCTTCCCCCTGCTTAAAGTCGCCTCCTCCTCACGCTGTAACAGCATCCTCTTTTATTACTAATATATCCATGGGACTGTATTGTCTTGGTATTGTTCAGTTGCTAGTCGTGTCCAACTCTTTGTGACCCCATTGACTTCTGCCCACCAAGCTTCCCTGTCCTTCACTGTCTCCCAGAGTTTGCTCAAACTCACGTCTGTTGAGTTGGTGATGCCATCGAGCCATCTCATCCTCTGGCGGCCCGTTCTCCTCCTGCCCTCAATCTTCCCCAGCAGTCTGCCCTTTGCATCAGGTGGCCAAAGTATTGGAGCTTCAGCTTCAGCATCAGTCCTCCCAGTGAATATTCAGGGTTGGTTTCCTTTAGGATGGACTGGTTGGATCTCCTTGCTGTCAGAAGGACTCTCAAGAGTCTTCCCCAGCACCATAGTTCAAAAGCATTGTACTTACCACTATCTGAATTACATTGTCTATTTGCCTATTTAATTGCAGTATTGTCTATCTCTCTGAGATATTGTGATCAGAGACTTTCTCTTTTCCCTACAATATCTGAGGGCCTACAACAATGCCACATATAATAAGTGCTCATTATGTTTGCTGAATAAATTAATGAATTCAATGGAAGATGCTAAAGGGAGCAACTCACTCAGAACGAGTGGCTAGGAAGATGTCACAGAAGTGGTTACTTTTGACCACTCTTAACCATCCATGCACTTTTCCACCTTTCCATCCATCCATCCCGATCCAATGGCTTTCAGTATTCCCAACTATCTAACAGAACAAGAATACAAGTACAAGGCAGAAAGAGTGAATATACATGGCAAGTTTGGGGCATCACTCTAACTCAGAGTATTTGGGGGGAGAGTATCAGTGTGAGGGATTTTTAATGGCAAAAGAGGAGGCGTTTTATGCAACCCCCCTCCCTCTTTGGGATTGGCCGGGTGACTCAGACAGTAAAGAATCCACCTGCAAGGCAAGAGGCCTGGGTTGGATCCCTAGATTGGGAAGATCCCCTAGAGAAAGAAATGGCAGTCCACTCCAGTGTTCTTGCCGGGAGAATCCCATGGACAGAGGAGCCTGGCGGGATACAGTCCATGGGGTCACAGAGTCAGACACGACTGAGCGACTAACACTTTCACTTTCACTTTCCCCACTCTTTACAGTTCCATAGGTTTTAAACAAATACTTTATTTGATATGGGCGTCCCTTGTGGCTCAGCTGGTAAAGAATCCACCTGCAATACAGGAGACCAGGGTTCTATCCCCGAATTGGGAGGATCCCCTGGAGACAGGAAAGGCTACCCACTCCAGTATTCTGGCCTGGAGAATTCCATGGACTGTATAGAGTCCATGGAGAAGAGCACAGAGTCTTGGGGAAGACTCTTGAGAGTCCCTTGGACTGAAAGAGATCCAACCAGTCCATCCTAAAGGAAATCAGTCCTGAATATCCACTGGAAGGACTGATGCTGAAACTGAAACTCCAGTACTTTGGCCACCTGATGCGAAGAACTGACTCACTGGAAAAGACCCTAATGCTGGGAAAGATTGAAGGCAGGAGGAGAAGGGGACGACAGAGGATGAGATGGTTGGATGGCATCACCGACTCAATGGACGTGAGTTTGAGTAAACTCCGGGAGTTGGTGATGGACAGAGAGGCCTGGCGTGCTGCAGTCCATGGGGTCTCAAAGAGTTGGACACGACTGAGCGACTTTCACTTCACTTCACTTATTTGATGTAGTCTCATTGTAAATTCAAAGTTTTACTTAAGCCTTTAAATGTTTAGCTGAAGTTAAATTATTAATTACATTATTACATTATAATCATAATTTTTTATAAAACACTTTCATTTGTTCTTTAATTAAGCCATACTGACCAGATTAAACTCCTTTAAACCATTTGTTTCATTTACAAATACAGTTAACTAATATTCCCCTAAGCATTTTGAGCTTATGTATATACTTTATAAATACACTTCATACATTTGGCATACTTGATTTTCTTTTTTAGCATGTTAAATACTCGACAGGAGAGAATTACACCCCTGTTTGTCCATATCTTGCTGGCACCTCAAGCCCACTTGTGAAAATTAAATTTGAAGAGTAAATCAGCTTTTAGTCAACATCTCAACTTTATTCTCAAAGCGAATGCAACCATCCTACCCTTCTTTGTCCAAAAGCATAAAACAAGCATGTCTGACTCTTAAAAATTATACACGCTATTTTAAATAACAAACACAGATTACTCTGGACTTATCACCCAGGGTTCATACTACAGAATTGCTTTATTTTCTCATTCCCATACTTTGTTCCAAATTTTCCTAGGATTTAAGGAGTATTTACCCAACGAAGGGGGTTAGGTTTACCAACTCAAGTATGCTAAGGTTGCTAGCTGGGAATGTCAAGACCACAACGTGGTGATTTTTGGTCAGAGAGGCAAGGCTCACACACAGGATGTGAAGGGTGCACAGTGTCAGGTCAACGAGCCCTGTGTAGATCCTCTGTCAACAGCGCCCGAGTGTCCATGCTCTTCAAGCAATAAATCACAGTGCAACCTGCTTCTTCTGGACCCTTTTTTCAAATTCCAACAATTGATTGGTTTCAGTTAACGTCTTCATTGCCCAGCTGAATCCTGCATTCTAGATTATTCGTGTCCATCTGTTCAGCCTCAATCATAATGCCATTTCAGTGATTGTCTCTTCTATTCTATTGGTCTGGGGTTTCTCAGCCTTGGCACCATGGACGCTTTGGGTTCGAGAATTCTTCGTTATAAGATGCTGTCCCCGGCACTGCAGGATTTAGCAGCAACCCTGACTTCTACCCACTAGATGCCAGGAGCACTCTGCGCCTGTTTCTGCCAGCTCCAAGCATTACCAAGTGTCCACTGGGGGCAAATCATCCCGAGCTGAGAACACTCGTGTCTGGGACTTGTGGGTCCTGTATTTCTCTCCTGCTTTTGTCTGGCCACCAGTTCTAAGTCCTTGTACTGGCAAACTGCAAAGGTAGGCTAGGATCCGCTTGTATACCATGTTGAATGCCAGACCGGGAGGTTTATACCTACTCTCATAGGCAGGGAAAAGCCATGAAAAGTCTTTGAAAGGACAGACCTGATAACTCTGACGGTTCATTATGTGTATTCTATACTTTATGCACAACATACGTGAAAGGAACTGGGCTCAGAGGGGTCCCATTGCTTGCCTGTATTCCACAGCTCATCAGTAGCAGAGTACGGGTGTGATCCTCAGCCTGTGAAATCAGAAACTGGCTCATTTCTCTGCATCTCACCAGCACAGGGTCAGACCAGTGCTGTCTGCCTGCCTGGCCACTCCATCTCGTGGCAAAGCCTGGGAGCCTAGTTCTAGATCCTTGCTGAAACAGTACGGACTGGAGACGAGCCTCGGGTCCCAGAGGGCAGGAGCCGGGAGAGCGCGGGGTAGGAGGCCTGACAAGCTGCATCTCTTCCTCTCCAGGTGGGCCGCCTGCAGCTGTCCCACAACCTGAGCTTCGTGATCCTGGTGCCCCAGACCGTGAAACACCATCTCCAAGACCTGGAGCAGGCTCTCAGTGCCACCGTCTTCAATGCTGTCCTGAAGAAGCTGGAGATGACCAAGTTCCATCCCACACACCTGACGATGCCTCGCATCAAGGTGCAGAGCAGCCAGGACATGCTGGGTGAGTCCTGGCAGCCCCAGGACTGATCCTGGGCCCCCAGAGGAGAAGAGGTTGTGGGGGGTGGGGAATGGGCTTCAAAATGCGGTCAACACTCTCTTGAGTCTTTTCACATCCATCGTCTCAGGTTGGGCTTCCCAAGTGGCTCAGTGGCAAAGAATCTGCCTGCCAGTGCCGGAGATGCAGGAGACCCGGGTTCGATCCCTGGGTCGATCCCTGGATCCCCTGGAAGAGTAAATGGCAACCCACTCCAGGATTCTTGCCTGGAGAACCCCATGGACAGAGGAGCCTGGCGGGCTACAGTCCATGGGGTCGCAGAGTCAGACACGACTGAGGGACTTAACACATACATGTGCCATACATATCCCTTCATTTTCTTTTCTCAAACTTGATCTCCTAAGAGATGATCGCGTTTGCTGATATATGCCATCACGCCCTGGTGTGTGATGTCACTTGAGTACGTATGTCCTCCTTCAGATACGTTACCTCGCTTCCAAGGTTCTTGTTGACGAGGAGGCATCACTTTTCAGGGTTTTGGGGGGGTTGGGGCAAGACCTCTGACCACTTGAGAGAAAGTGGTGACTGGAGTGAAGATGGGCCCACGGATTAAGGAGCCCACAAACGGGACTGGAAGGCACAGTGTAACGCGATTACACTTTGATAGACAAGAAGAGGAGGAGAAAGAGAGGGTTGGAACTTGGGATCAACCCCGGAAATTCAGGACCCGTGTCTCCAGCTGCTGAGGTTTCCGCGTGGGTCTTGTTTTGTTTCTTAATGTAATATTTTAATTTAAAAAATATTTTAAATGACTATTTTTTTAATTTCACTTTTTGTACCGTTTTTAGAGGTTGCTTTCCATTTACAGTTTTACCGCATGTCGGCTGCGCTCCGCGTGTTGACAGCCGTGCAGGCCTCTGATCACTGTTTTCCTCCGTCTGCGCCCTAGATTACTTTGACTTTATCTACGAGGTCAACCTGTGTGGGCTGACGGAGGACCGAGACGTGCAGGTGTCTGGGATTCGGCACCAGGCCACCCTGGAGCTGACGGAGAGCGGGGTGGAGGCGACCGCCGCCTCGGTGGTCTCCGTGGCCCGCAACCTGCTGGTCTTCGACGTGCAGCAGCCCTTCCTCTTCCTGCTCTGGGACCAGCAGCACAAGTTCCCGGTCTTCATGGGCCGGGTGTACGACCCCAAGGGCTGAGCCGGCCTGGGGCCTCAGCCCGCCCAGCTGCGGCCCTGCTCCAGCCTGCCTGCACGTGCCCCTCCCCGCCTCCCACCCCAGGCCTGCCCTCCACCCGAGGGGCTCCCATGGGGTCCTGTGAGGGGGGCCGGCTTCCCTCCTCCATTACGGGAACCCCTCCAAAGCACTTTTGAGCTTTCTCTGGCACAGATACAGCAGACTTCACAAATAAAACCTGGCAGACCATGACTTCTCTCTCATTTGCCTTTGAGTTTTAGAAGACTAGGGCTGCCCTGGCCCTTGTATCAGCTAGCTACTGCTGTGTAACAAGTCACTCAAACTTAATGGCTTAAAGTAGCAGCCATGTATTATTTCAGCAAAGTCTGGGAGTTAGGGCTGATCTCGCTGATCTGGGCTGGGCCTGGCAGACCTCCCCTGTGCTCACTCATACGTCTGTAAGAGTTGGTGGGGTGGCCGGGGGTGACTGACCCACAGTGGCCTCAGCTGGACCACCTTGGCTCTCCTCTGCACATCCACCTGCCGGACCCTTCCAGCGATGCTCACCTGCAGTGGCACAGTTTCCAAGTGAAGAGTCAGTGATAGGCAGTCTTTTTCACAGCCTGCAGCTCGGCTTGCCTCAAATTTACCGTCGTCCGGTCAGCCCAAGCAAGGCACACGGCCAGACCTGGCGGCAGAGTGGGGAAGCACTGGGAAGTGGGAGGACACAGTCCTTCACGGAGAGCGTCTCGTGCAGTCATTCATCACAGCCTGCATCTTGTTCACTTGTTTGCAGCAACTGTGACAAGAGCAATAACAGCAGCTAACATTGTTGAGGCCATCCGCTCAGATGACCATCCGCTCTTAGGCCATCCGCTCTTAGAGTTCTGGGTGCACGCATGCTCAGTAGTGTCCGACTCTTTGTGACCCCACGGACTGTAGCCCGCCAGGCTCCTCCGTCCATGGGATTCTCCCGGCAAGAAATGCTGGACTGAGATGCCATTTCCTTCTCCAGGGGGTCTTCCCGACCCAGGGATGGAGCCCACATCTCCTGCATTGGCAGGCGCTTTCCTTACCACTGAGCCATTTGGGAAGCCCTATGATCATACGTTTGTAAACTGAATCTAGGTTGTCTGAACAGGTGCCTTCCTTAGCCAGGTTTAGTTCCTTTTTGCCAAAACTAGACCACAAGTCAGATCTCCTTCTTTATGTCCTATACGATGTGTGCCACCAAGTCTGTCAAAGTGTTTTACCCTTAAAAAAAGGTTTTTTCCTTTAGAAACAAGACTATTGAGCAAATGAATGATTGAATGAATGAATCACCACATCCAGGTAGGGGGGAAAGAAGAGACTGTTATACATCCAGAAAGTGTAGAAAGTCTGAGAGTGAAGGGAATTTAAATATTTTTGGTTCTGAGGATTCTCTTGTAAGAGGGCACATGTCCGTTTGGGGGGTTTGGTTTAATATGATTAACATTCACTTAGTTGGTGAGTAAGTGAGTCCATGAGAAGAGCAATGAGAAGCCAAGAGAAGGCGATGGCACCCCACTCCAGTACTCTAGCCTGGACAATCCCATGGATGGAGGAGCCTGGTGGGCTGCTGGCTGTGGGGTCGCACAGGGTCGGACACGACTGAAGCGACTTAGCAGCAGCAAGTGAGCCCATGAGGGCCGGCAGGTTAGGGGGGCCTTGGTTATCTGCCTGCTGCAGTCAGCTGGGGGTCAGCTGCCGGGTCTGATGAGGTTTGGCTTTGACCTTGTACAGGCTCTTCCGTACGGCTGGGACCTTGGCTGACGCGAATCAGCTCACCGACTCTGCTCCAACGGGTCTCTCCTTTTCCAGGAGGCTAGTCTGCTCCTATGGAAGCAGAGGTTGCAGGGGTCTAAGAAAGTGACGGAGTCAAGCAGTCTCTAGAGTCTGAAGCCAGGAAGTAACATCACATCACCGATGCCTCGTCCTATTGGCCAAAGCAAGTCACCAGGCCAGCTTAGGTTCAAAGAGTCAGGAAAACCTGTCCACATTTTTTTTCAGCCACGCCTCACAACTTGTGTGGTCTTAGTTCCCTAACCAGGGATTGAACCCAGACCCTGAGCAGTGAAAACAGCGTTCCAACCACTGAACCGCCAGGGAATTCCGCAAACGTGTCCACTTCTAAAGAAAAGGCCTGAAGAGTCTTTCTGCCAAAGGCATGCCTTTAAGGAAGCAAGAATGATTGTGGCCACTTTTCTAATCGACCACAGCAGACTTAGCGTGTATGTATAAAAAGTATTAGCGAATTGCCCCAGCAACTTGCTACTCTGAGATTTCCTTAAAGAATCAAGAACTTTTTGTCTGTATCACTATAACATTAGAAACAACTTATTAGGTGTACATGAGGTGTCACGTTACTTGAGTATAATTCACTCTTCCTTTTCTGCTGCCTCGGTGACCGGCGTCCTTAACCCCCAGCTTCCCCACTTGGGGAGTGTCACGTTTGAGAGACAGAGGACCACACGCTCATAGACACACGTTCCTGAGGCCCCCGCCCTCTTGACCTGCCCTGCTGTCCCACCCTGGCAGAGGCAGAGTTTCAGGGGTCTGCTACCCATCTCCAGGGACCCCGTCCTCCCCTGGTGGGTTTGGCAAATGGTACTGACTTGATGGACTTGAGTTTGAGCAAGCTCCGGGAGTTGGTGATGGACAGGGAGGCCTGGCGTGCTGCCGTCCATGGGGTTGCAAGGAGTCGGCTGAACTGAACTGAACTGATTCTGAGAAAGATCCTGAAGCGGTCCGAGCTGCACCGCAGTGAGCCCTTAATGCCACATGGTGTCACTGTTGAAACTCAGTCCTGTGTAGCCTCTTGGACACATCATCTCTTCCAGATTTTTTTTTTTTTAATATTTTTACATATTTATTTATTTGGCTGTACCGGGTCTTAGTTGTAGCATGTGGGATCTAGTTCCCTGACCAGAGACTGAACTCAAACTTCCTGCAGTGGGAGTGAGGAGGCTTAGCCACTGGACCAGGGAAGTCCTCCTTCCAAGATTCTGAAACCGCCGAAAGTGAAAGTGAAGTTCGCTCAGTCGTGTCCGACTCTTTTCCACCTCGTGGACTGTACAGTCCACGGAATTCTCCAGGCCAGAGTATTGGGGTGGGTAGCCGATCCCTTCTCCAGGGGATCTTCCCAACCCAGGGATCGAACCCAGGTCTCCCACATTGCAGGCAGATTCTTTACCAGCTGAGCCACAAGGGAAGCCCAGGAATACTGGAGTGGGTAGCCTATCCCTTCTCCAGGGGATCTTCCTGACCCAGGAATTGAACCGGGGTCTCCTGCATTGCAGGGGGATTCTTCACCAGCTGAACCACCAGGGAAGCCCTAAACAGCCGATGTGGAGATTTAACCTTTGATTCCAAAATTAACAGTTGACACTCATCCAGTCACTGCTTTCAGAACAGTGGTTTTTTAGGTTCTGCCTGGATTCCAGAAGCCTTCCTGATCTGACCCAAATGCTGTGTCAGAATTCACTTGGTCCCCAGGCACCCTCAGGGCTAGGATCGAGACCACAGCAACAGTAAAAACTACCTAACCATGCATAGAGCATTTACCAAACAGAAATTTTCACAGGTTGCATAATTTCTTTTAAGAGGAGATCACACCTTATGAAAAAGATATGTTACCAAAGACAGTGGATAATTCGACTTACATACTTTGACACTGTATTTTCCAGAAGGATAATCATAAAAGACAGCATGTTGAAAAGCAGAGAAATCACCTTGCCGACAAAGGTCCATACTGCAAGCCGTGGTTTTTGCAGTAGTTGTGTACAGTTGTGAGAGCTGGACTATAAAGTGTCAACTCAATCCTGTGCCCAAGAACTGAGGCTTTCAGACTGTGGTCCTGGAGGGGGCTCCTGAGAGACCCTTGCACAGCAAGGTCAACCCCGTCAATCAAAGGACATGGAGGGTGAGATGCATACAGAGAGAACCTTGGAAATTTGCAATACCATATGCTAAATAGATGGCCGAGGGGAATTTGCTCTAAGTCTCAGGGAACTCAGACAGGGGCTCTGTGATAATCTAGAAGGTTGGGATGGTGAGGGAGAAGGGAGGGAGGTTCGGGAGGGAGGGGACATGGGTGTACCTATGACTGATTCTTGTTGATGGATGACAGAAAACCACAAAATTCTGTAAAGCATTTATCCTTCAATTTAAAAGTGGAGGAAAAAAAAAAAAAACTAAAGGAAATCAGCCCTGAATACTCATTGGAAGGACTGATGCCGAAATTGGAAGGACTGATGCCGAAACTGAAGCTCCAATGCTTTGGCCACCTGATGCGAAGAGCTGACTCATTGGAAAAGACCCTGATGCTGGGAAAGATTGAGGGCGGGAGGAGACGGGGACGACAGAGGAGGAGATGGCTGGACGGCATCACCGACTCAGTGGACATGAATTGAGCGAACTCGGGGAGACAGCGGGGGACAGAGGAGCCTGGTGTGCTGCGGTCCGTGGGGTCACACAGAGCGGGCCGTGACTTAGTGACTGAGCAACAAAGCAACAGGGAGAGGAAACTCCAACCACTTTTGTGTTTGCGCTATTTTTCATTTACTAAACACTAAAAATCTCATGTTTCACTGAGTAGGCGCTCCTAAATTAACTTCTTGGCATGTTACGACAGTTACTTGGGCTTTTTCATAGTGTTTTTATCATATCTAACTTCCATTACAAAGTTATTGATTTTGGAGAGTGTTTTTGGCATGAACACAACCACTTACTGACTCTAAGATAACATCATTCTAGGGTACAGAAAATGTTTAAATGATAATGTTGAATATTAGAATAACAGCACATTTGTCAGTAATGTCACTATCAGAAGTTATGATGTACATGAACAACAGTCTGATTAATGATGGAGACTTAACGGTGGTTAGTTACTTTGCCAACTCAAAGGATATTGTCAGGCGGCGATAGCTGTAAACAGCCTATAAACCACTCAGCACAGCAATTCTGAAATCATGCAGCCTTGATTTTTTTAATTTAAGGAGATGTGCTGGTTTTCGAATTTGAATGATACATGATGACGCCACACACGGTTGTTGTTCAGTCACTAAGTCGAGTCTGACTCTTTGTGACCCCATGAACTGCAGCATGCCGGGCTTCTCTGCCCTTCCCCATGGCCTGGAATTTGCCCAAATTCATGTCCATTGAGTCACGGATGCTATCTAACCACCTCAGCCTCTGCCATCCCCTCTCCATTTGCCTTCAATCTTTCCCAGCATCAGGGTCTTTTCAAATGATCGGCTGTTCGCATCAGGTGGCCAAAGTGTTGGAGCTTCAGCTTCAGCATCAGTCTTTCCAATGAATATTCAGGGATGACTTCCTTTAGGACTGATTGGTTTGATCTCCTTGCAGTCCAAGGGACTCTCAAGAATTCATATCATTATTATTCCCTTTTTGCCAATGGAAAATGGAGCCTTAGAGAGTAATTAATCCAGCCCCTCAAGGCCTCGTAACTGGCGCATAGCAGAGTTGGGAGTAGACTCCAGTGCTTAGTAACCTACATTCCTTTTTTTCTCAAGGTACTTTTTCTTTGTAGCAATCTTACGTATTCTCTGTCCTAATACTTGTTTGAAATTACACTCACCCATTACCTAAATCTCTCCACAATCTCAACTTTTAAAAAAATATATTTATTTGGCTGCACGGGGTCTTAGCTGTGGCACGTGGGATCTAGCTCCCTGACCCGGGATTGAACTCAGACCCCCTGTGTTGGGAGCACGGGGTCTCAGCCATGGGCCACCAGGGAGATCACCACCATCTTGAATCTTGAGAAGAAATGTTGGGGGAATGTGAATTCCCCTTCACCCAGAAAAAACTTTTAAGCAAATTGGGACACCCCTTCCATCCTGACCTGCACTGGATGGGACATGGACACATCGTTATTTCCTCCCTGAGGACCCGGGCTACCTACCTGCCAAGTGAATTCTTCAAACTGCAAGTCCGCTTTAAGTGACCCAGACAAAAATCTACATTTAATTATTCCTCTCATTGTATATTTAACCGTGTCTTGACTGGTAACCTAGCACACGTGAATACTCATATAGGTACGTGTACTGCTGTGTGCTAAGCCGCTCAGTCGTGTCTAACTTTTTGCAACCCCAATCCCTTGCCCATGGGATTCTCCAGGCAAGAATACTGGAGTGGGTTGCCAGGCCCTCCTCCAGGGGATCTTCCCCACCCAGGGATCAAACCTGCGTCTCTGCCGTCTTCTGCATTGGCAGGTAGGTTCTTTACCACCAGCACCACCTGGGAAGCCCATAGATATGAAAGTAGCTCAGTTATGTCCGACTCTTTGCAACCCCACGGGCCATAAAGTCCATGGAATTCTCCAGGCCAGAATACTGGAGTGGGTAGCCTATGCCTTCTCCAGCGGATCTTCCCAATCCAGGAATCGAACAGGGGTCTCCTGCATTGCAGGCAGATTCTTTATGAGCTGAACTACCAGGGAAGCCCAGGTATGTGCAAGTACATACAAACGTGCATATGTACACACACACGTGCCCTCACTGTTATGAGGGAAGTCCCTGGTGTCCAGTGGCTGACTCCACACTCCCAAAGCAGGGGCCCGGAGTTCGATCCCTGATCAGGGGACTAGATCCTACATGCCACAACTAAGACCCAGCGCAGCCAAATAAATAAATAAAATATCTTTTTAAAATGCTGATGTTTGAGTCGCAGATACACACATTCACTCGCACTCACACACGCTTACAAATGCACAGGGACAGCCGCCTCTGGAAGGCTGCGTCAGTTTCCCCGCAAACTCTGCACCCAGCCTCAGCTCCAAGCCCTTGAGGAGGGCCTCCCAGGCACTCCGTGGAGTGTTCACCCCGGGAGCACTCCCCCAGGGGGAGGATCTCAGAGCTGCCCTGTGTTAATTACAAGCCCCGAACAGGCTCATCCATCATCCGGTGGTGACAGGCCGGCCGCCCGGCCCCGCCCCCACCCCGACGCCCCGTTTTCCTCGGGTGACCCAGCAGACCGCCTCCGCAGAGTCAGGGGCACCGTCTGGCTCAGCTGAACACCCTCCTCTCCTCCGTGGGGAGCTCCCGTGAACCCCCCACTCCCCTCCCTCGCTTAAGCCCCCTTCACGCGGGGATTTTCCCACCTGCCCCACACCGGGCTTCCTTTTCAGCATTTCCCTGAAACTTTGCAATCATCCCGTGATCTGGCATTGTTTTGGCAGCTTCGCAGATGAAGAAAAGGAGACTCGGTGAAATGATTTGCTCAAGGTCACCCCAGCTGGGAAGGCTCGATTGCGTTCAGACCAGACTCGGCTGTTTGCCTGGGGTCCTGGTGCATCTCCCGTCCGACCCCACCTCCAGGCAGCAGACTCCCCAGTTCAGGTCTCACGTGTGAAGGGCTCGCTTACAGCTGAGGGGTTTCCCCTGGAAACCCCACGGGGGCTTCGTCCTCCTCTCCTAAACCAGATTAAGGGCCAGAACCCCAAGGAGATCCACAGTGGAAATAAACAGGAGCCCCCGGGCCAAGGCTCAGGGGCCCAGCGGAAGATGCCTGGATACAGGGTGAGAGGAGGCGCGGGGGTCTGGGGCCACCAGACTCACGGTGCCTGACGGCCGGCTCCTGGGTCACCGTCGAGGCCAGCTCCCGCCCTGCGCCCACAGCCGGATGGTCAGCCCCCCGGCCCCACCCCTGCTCATCCAGCCCTGACTGGTGGGGACTGGGTCCTCTGGGGATGACTCTGCCCCTGCAGAGCGGGAGGACCAGGGCAGCGTGGTGCTCATTAGAAAAAGCCGCTCCAGGTTCGATGCGTGAGACAGGGCGCTCGGGGCTGGTGCACTGGGATGACCCTGAGGGATGGGATGGGGAGGGAGGTGGGAGGGGGGTTCAGGATGGGGACACATGTACACCCATGGCGGACTCATGTCCACGTATGGCAAAAACCACCACAATATTGTAAAGTAATTCGCCTGCAATTAAAATAAATACACTAATTTTTTAAAAAAAAAGAAAATTAAAAAAATGAATATTGAAGAAAAAAAGAAGAAAAAGCCGCTCCCCTTGCCTAGATAATTTTGAAAACCCCCTGGAAGGCAGGGACCGTGTCTTTTTGTCATTAGCCTCAGCTTCAAGCAGGGGGCCTGGCGCCTACCAAGTTGGCACTCAGTACCTATTGGCTGAAACGAAACCAAAGAAAAGCGCCTTCCTGAATCCTGTCCGTTTGTTTTATTTTTTACGCTTCGGCTGCGCTGGGTCTGCGTTGCCTTGGCGGGCGGTCTCCAGCCGTGGGAGCAGGAGCTGCTCCGTGGCTGCAGGGTTCTCACGGGCTGCTCACGGCAGCGGCTTCTGCCGTCGCAGAGCACAGCCTCTAGGCTCAGGCTCCGTAGTTGTGATGGACAGGCGTGTTTGTTCCCCAGCACTGCGGGATCCTCTGGACCAGGGATCGAACCTGTGTCCCCGGCATTGGCTGGTGACTCATATCTACTGCGCCACCAGGGAACTCCTTGTCCATTTATTCAAATGCTGTCACTCTTCTGAGTCCAGCGCGAGCCACGTCCTCCTCTCCCCCTAGGAGTGCCCTCTGCTCTTTCCAGGGAATAGCAGCATGTTCATGAGTGGTTGCCTTTTCACTCCAGCTACTAGGAAGCTCCTTGGGAATACCATAGACACCATCTAGGCCTATAAACGTTTTATTCAAAGTGTGCAATGTCCATATTTGCGTAAAGATCTTATTTTTCTAAAACGATGACATCAATGTTATGCTTACATTTTGTATCTCCTAAGAAAACTACTGGAGGTAGGAAACCTGAGGCTTCGCTTCTCATAGTTATTATCAGCTAGGGTTTTGTGTAAAGGGTTATTTCTCAACGAGGGAATCACACATTCGCATTGCGTGGTCTTTCCTCCTCCCTGCTGCTCCAGGCCTGTGTCCCTGGGGTCGGGATTTAGGACTCGTGGAGGGCTGGCTTCAGTGGGAACTGGGTGATGATTCTGCACCCTTCCTGTAACGAAACGTCTGGAGCCTGGAATTTTTGTGACTCTAGGATTCAGCAGTATGACACCACTGCAGATGTCTTATCTATTCAAACGGGCCACCTAAAGAGAATCTGCACTCTGTAACTGTCCCCTTCCCCTGTCCCCTGTCCCTCTAAAGGATACACAATATCTATAGAACTCCCAGATTCATCCACCTTGTTTGTTTCCACCTAAGATGTTTCATCTAACAATTATTTGCATCCCGGAAAGCAAAAACCCAGCAAACCATGAAGCTCCCCACCAAACGGTATTGAAAGAAAGGGGAGAACTACTCTCTCACACTAACTAGTCTCTGATAAGAAGCACCATTATCTTTTGTAGCTATTTATTTGTTTGTCTAACTTTTGGCTGCACTGCGCGACGTGTGGGATCTTATCCCCAGACTAGGGATGGAACCTACGCCCTGTGCATGGGAAGCGTGGAAACTCAAACCACTGGACCACCAGGGAAATTCCAAGAAGCACCAATCTCACAGCATCAGTCACAACAGATGAGAGGCAGAAGCAACCTAAACATCCATTTGGAAAAAGAATATGTGGCTAAAGAAAATGCAGCATATCCATACAATGCAATGTGATTCAGTTTAAAAAAAAAAAGGAATTTTTGCCATATGCTACAACATGGATGAAACTTGAGGATGTTAGGCTCATATCAGTAGACTTCGACATTATTTGCCTCTGGTCACTGCTGAAATACACCAGTGACAAAGACAAATGACGTCCAAGTCTACTGATACGAGGGGTCTAAAGTAGCCAAATTCTCAGAGACCAGCATGGTGGTTGCCAGGGGCTGGAGGGAGAGGGGGCTGGAGGGAGAGGGGGCAGGGGTCTTGCTGTTTAATAGGCGGGGCGGTTCAGTTTTGCAAGGTGAGTAGGTTCTAGAAATCTGTTGCATGACAACGTGCAGTCGGAGTACAGTAGCGCTATACACTAAACATGGTTCAAAAGCGGAGCTGTATATTTTTTTAACAATAATTCTTAAAAAAAAAAAAAAAAAAAGCACCATTCATGGGCCACAAGTCTGTCCCAGGGATTTCCGAGGAGTGAAGTACTCACCCTAACCATACACCATGGGGATTGTTGTCCTCACTTCATAAAGGGAGAAAAAGAGAGGCCCACAGACCCATCTGAACCTCCGGCCACCTCCCTCCCGGCAGCCACGCTTTCTGACCACTGCGCACGCCTGCACCCTCACACGGGACTGGGCGGGTGGCCACCACTCCACAGACGAGAGCAGAGAGAAGGGTCTCTGGCTTTGCAAGGCCAGACTTCCCAGGTCTAGCCACCTCCTCAACCACGCCAGCAGTCCCCTGCAGTACGTTCCCCACTTCTTCCCTTGTAAGAGCGCCCCTGATATTTAGCCGGTTGGTTACCTGGCCACCTGAAATATAAAGAACTCCTCCCTTGAAATCTGCTGGGACCATGTGACTACGTTCCGGCTAATGGGAGGTAAGGAGAAGTATCATAGATAACCTCTGGAAAGTCCCTTTAAGAGAGGAGCACATCCTTCTTCAGTCCTTCTTCCTCCCCTCTACAGGCTGGAATAAAACACGATGGCTGGCGCTTGAGTGGCCATTATGGATCATGAGGTAGAAACTGATATTAACTGATAACCCCAACCATAGCACATCGATACAATCATGTAAGGCCCTTGCACACAAGGAGGGTATCTGACTTATCAATGACGCGTATGTTGCATATGAGAGAAATCTGAGGTCATCTCATCAGTCCTGACAGGCCTAGTAGGACCCAGATCCTTTAGGGCTGCTTGTTGGATGAAATCACAAGATTCCAAGTGTCCACAGAGAAAGCATAGAGGTTCTGAAGACAAACACTTACAAATTAGAAGCCAAGACCACTGACGTCTCCTGTTTCCCCATTCATTCATTCGACAAGTATAACTTGAGGGCTCATTATGTGCTAGGCACTGGGTAAACCTGGAAATACCGTGTCACGCCCCTGTCCGCGAGGGCCTGGACAACAATGGACTCACGTTGTCTCCTTTCTGCTTCCTGCCGTGTGATAGGAAATGCCCCTCGCCCATGGGAGGTGGGGGTGGGGGAGGGAATTTCTAAGCGGGGCCAAAGGGGGGCAAGAGGAAATTGCCCCTGCCCCGGGACTCCCAGGCGATCTCCTGAGAAAGCCCATTTTGGAGCAACAGAGGAGACATTCCTCCCTCTTGTTCTGGCTTGCTCTGCGGGTGGGGGTGGAGCTGAGAGCTGCAATATGAAATCAATAAACGCACCTGAGAATCCACCAGCAGAGCTGGTTCTCTACGTTTCTCCAGAGTCAGGGCTCCAGCTGCCGAAGACGATTCCTGACATTAGTACTGGCCAAGGCCGTAAGAAGCTCCCCAGCGGAGACCTGTATTTTCTAAGCCAAAATCATGGCACAATGTCTGAACAGTGCCTGTCCCTGTGAGGTCCACGACAACTGGAAAGTTTTGAAATCAGGGCTTTCTGCAGATACAGATTTGGGGCATAGGACATTGAATCATACTGGCTTGGCATGTCACCCTAAAATCCTTTTGCTGCTAGAAATTAATAAATCTAGCTGCTCATTGCAACACTATTCACAATAGTTAAGATGTGGGAACAACTTAAATGTCCATTGACAACGAATGGATACAGAAAATGTGGTTAAAAAAAAAAAAAAGAAAGAAAATGTGGTAAAAGCACACAGTGGAATAGAATTCAGCCTTAAAAACAGAAGGAACTTCCACAATGAGTGAAAACATGTGTGAACCTTGAGAATATTACAGTAAATAAAATAAGCCTATCGCAGAAAGACAGATACTGTGTGATTCCATTTATATGACATTTCCAAAATAGTCAAACTCTCAGAATCCAAGAATGGAACAGTGATTGCCAAGGACTGGAGGGAAAGAGAAATGGAAAATTACTAATCAACCATCATAAAGTTTAAATTAAGGAAGATGAATAAGTTCTAGAGATCTGTGGTACAATATTGTGTCTATTGTCAATAATATTGCATTGTACACTTTAAAATCTGTTAACAGGGTAAATCTCATGTGAAATATTAAGCATTCTTACCATAATAAGATAATTAAAAAAAAAATCTAGCAGTGAACTAACAATTGATCTTGTACTACTTGTACAGTAGCCCCTGAGAAACTGTCATTCTGTCTGGGGAGATGTAACAAGGAAAAATTAAAAGGCACACTCTCTGCTCTCAGGGAGACTCTGGGCTTGACGGGGAGTCAGACATAAACTAATGACTGCTGAGGCGGTAGCTGCAATTAGAAGGGCAGGTAGGGTTCAGTCTGGAAGGCATCGAATGCCACGCTAAGAAGTTTGGAATGAAAAAAACAAGAAGTTTGGAATGTATTCTCTGTATGAAGGTCGAACCTAAATTGATGAAAGGTGGGCACAATATGTAGTAAATGGACTCCAGAGGGTTCATAATCTTGAAATGTACATCAAAACACAAAATACAGATTTTTCTAGAAAGATCTACCTTACCCATAGATTTCATCAGCTTTTTAAGAAAGGGTCCTTAACCCAATAAAGGCTCCCCTGGCGGCTCGGAGATAAAGAATCTGCCTGCCAATGCAGGAGACACTGGTTTGATCCCTGGGTTGGGAAATCCCCTGGAGAAGGAAATGGGAACCCACTCGAGTGTTCTTGCCTGGAGAATTGCATAGACAGAGGAATCCGGTGGGCTACAGTCCGTGGGGTTGCATAGAGTCAGACACAACTTAGCAACTGAAAACCAACAACCCAATAAAGGTTAGAAAATGTGGTCTGGGCACTAGAGAGCCATCACACTTTGGGGCAGATGAATGGTCTGAGGTCCATGTTGTGGACTCACACTCTGAAGGAGGGGAGGTTGGAAGGAAGGCTTTTCAGAGGATGATCCAAAACCCCAGGGTGGATATTAAGCTGACAGGTGAATAGCATCTAAACGCACAGGATTCAGGGCAGTTCTGGATGAAAGTGGCATAGGGAAAGAACGGGAAAGATCAGAATTACGATCGGGACTCTAACGAGAAACATGACAAAGAAAGTATGACTGACTTTCCAGCAACACAATTTCTTAAAATTTGCCTTAGAGTCACAGTGAATATTTTCACAACACCAGCCCAAAGTGCCTTCCAAATGACAAGGCCGCCAGGCAGCTTGTCAGAACTTCATTTTGTCTGTGGTATGTTTTGATATGAGAGTCAGGCACACTATTTTCCACCTCTAAATCATGTGATTCACCTCTAGAAATTCTGTAGGATTCAAATGACTAGGAGGAAAACATGCTCACTTGTTTAGCTTACATTTCTCTGGGGCACCTTAGAGCCTCCTCTGTCTTTGCAAAGGAAAACGGTCTCTCCTACCATTCTATAGAATCCATGTTGCACGGGCTATTTCACCCCCAGAGCAGATGACGAAGGGCAAAAATGACTTCAAGGTTTTCACCCTAAGCGTCTGTGTCATGCTTTCAACTGCAGAATAGAACCTAGGAAAAGCAGCAGCTTTGTGAGGGAGATGAAGGTAAGATCATTGAATTGGATTTGGGCAAATTTAATCCAGGTATTTCTGAGACATTTTATCCACTAGGAACCCTCTGGCTGTGGGTGGCAGAATTGGTCTGAAACCGATGGAAGCAGAAGGAACATCCGGGTTTATATAACCAAAGACTCTAGAGGGTCTACTGTAGGTGTGGCTGGATCAGGCATATCTCTCTGCCCGTCTCTTGCCTTCTTGTTCCTTAATCCATTTCCAGTTGAGGCAGATTCTCCTCCAGAAGGCAGTGGTTATGACCTCCAGCACTTTCAAGTTTACCGTCTCTTGCAGAACAAGCCAGCAACTCCACTCTCTCCAAAGTCCTGGCAAACCTCTCAGGTCTAATTCTGATTGACTTTGTTTAGATACCTGGCCTTGACTCAATTACTGTGGTTTAACTGGCTAAAACTTCTGTGGTTGACAGCCTTGAAGTTGCCCCCCTAGTGAACCTGCTTCCTAGATGATACTTTTGTGTCCTCTTCTCCTCCTCTTCTCCTCTTGAGTAACTTACTTCTGACCAATCAAATATGGCAACGTGGTGGTGCTGTCATTTCTGGGATCAGGCAGCAGAAGATTTTGACTTCCATCTTGCTAGCAGACTTGCTGGCTTTGCTGATGCAAGCCGCCACGGGGCAGACACCCATGTGGCCAGCAGCTGGGCGCAGCCAATCGCCAGCAAAGAGCCGAGACCCCCAGGCCGACAGCCGGTGAGGAACTGCATCCCGCCCACAACTCTGCAAGCGTTGTTGAGCCTTCAGACGAGACCCGAGTGCTGGGGAACACTTTGGTCAAAGTCTCATGAGAGACCACGATCCGAGGACCCAACCGAAGCCTGCCCAGATTCCCGACTTAGAGAAACCGCGAGAAAACAAATGTGTGCTGTCTTAAGGCACTGAATTCTGGGCTAATTTGTCACACAGCCAGAGACGACGGATACACCTGGCCTCTGGGACTGCCCCCCGAAGGGGCCGACGAGCTCAGCCTTGGGTGAGCCACGTGGAGCGAAAGCAGGGAACAGTTGTCTCCCCAAAGGAAAGCTAAGGGGCAGTTACCAGGTTCAGGATGGAGTCTGGGCAGGCAGAAACACCTGACACCTACCTCATATGCTGGGGATGCAAGGCGGCAGCTGGAAACACACCCAGAGATGGACTGGGCAGTGATGCACGCACAGGTGACTGCTGAAACTGCAGGAGTGGATGAGACTGCCCCCGAGGAGGGACGCGTCGAGGGCAGACCTCTCAGGACGAGCAGCCATGAAGGGGGAGACGGGAGGCGAGGCAGTCATGCACCCGGCAGGGCAGGGATCGGCATGGTGCCTCTGACAGTGATCGTGAACAAAATCGGCTTGTCTGCTCAGAAAGACAAGCATTTGAGGAGTTGCAGCATTCTCCTACAAACCTGGGCTTTTCTCTCTCTCTCTTTTTTTAATGCGGACCATTTTTAAAAGCCTTTCTGGAATTCCTCACAGTTTTGCTTCTGCTTTCTCTTTGGGGTTTTATTGGCCGCAAGGCTGCGGGATCTTGGCTCCCTGACGGGGGATCGAACCCACATCCCCTGCATTGGATGGCAATGGCTTAACCACTGGACCGCCAGGGATTTTTTTTCGGGAAGATGGAAATCTGGCTGTCCGTTCAGAAGTTAAACGTTGGAAAGACGTCCACATCGACATAAGTATTAATATTAAAAGCAGGCAAAGGGATGGTTTTGTCCCAGTGAGAGAGAAACCTCGAGGGAAGACGGAGGCCCTGGGCAGATGCGTGCAGAGCGTGCGCTTAGGCAGGAGGGCAGGAAGAAGACCCAAGGGAAGGGACCCGAGAAGGAATCGCTGAGGAAATGAGGCGATGCAAGGCTGCTCTCGTCTCCTGGAAGCCACCAGAATTTCAAGACGGATGTAGACTAGAGAGGCGGATGCTAAAGAGAGCTTGTGCGTGACCAGGACTGAGCAAAGGGGGATGGGCCAGGCTTGGGGGGGTCGGGGTGGTCCTAGTGGGAACCATTTCTGCAGAAAGGAGGGGCAGAGGCTGGACTGCACGGGTTCACGAGTGAGCGGGACGTGAAGGAGAGATGCAGAAAGCCGACTGGCTCTGTGAGAAGTGGGCGACTTGGCCTGATTTGAGCCTAGGTGTAGGCTGACGGCGAACGCCTCCGCTACATCTTTCCAGTCCCGTCTCGGGGCAACTTCAGTGGCCCTCCTTGACTGCTGGTACAGCCTTCCGGCACATCAGGGTCCCAAGCATCCACAGACCTTTGCTGTAACGAGCCGGCTAAGAAGCAGACTAAATTAGGCTGGCAGTGGGATCTCTGCGGTGGTGACCACTCAGCCCGGTCACCGCAGAGCAAAGGCGCTCGTGGGCAGTGTGCACCCAAGGAGCAAGGGCTGCGTGCCGGTGAACCTCAATCACAAAAACGAAGAACAAATCCCCCAAGAGCAAACAAAACCGCAAACGTCCCAAACAAGCAAACAGAAGAGTCTGCGGCAGGCAGTGGACAGGATCCAGTCTGTGGGCTCCAACTTGCCGCCTCCTGCTCTGGGCTCCTGGAAGGGGGTTGGAGACGCAAGCAAATGGGGCGACTGATGAAGCAAGACCAGCATCAAGACCGCAGGGAGGTGGGTTTGCCTCTGAGAGAACGTTCTCGCACCTATCTGGACACCTGTGACTCTCTGACTTCCTCTTGGTGTGTCTGCCTTTCAACCCTCAACTAGGAGCACCTCGGGGCTAGGAATGTCTCCCAGCAGTGATCCCAGAGATTTCCACACAGGTAGCTCTCAGACACAGAAGCAGATGAGAGAAGACACAAAACACCTCATTGTGGAAGGAGGGGAAGGAAAGCGCTCCTCATGGAAAGGCCTGTGTCAGCTCGGGGAGTGAGGAGCCATGAAGCCTGGTCCCCTCCACTGACATTCAGTTGGAAAGGCGCGTGTCTCCAATGTTTCGGAGTCAGTCCTTCCAAGGGGCAGGGGACTGGTGCAGAAGGTCTTGCTGACTCACAGTTACCCAGCTCCACGAGGTTCCCTGGTGGCTCAGTGGTAAAGAATCCGCCTGCAATGCAGGAGACGTGTAGGAGACACGGGTTTGATCCCTGGGTCGGGAAGATCTCCTGGAGGAGGAAATGGCAACCTGCTCCAGTATTCTTGCTTGGAGAATCCCACGGACAGAGGAGCCTGGCGGGCCACAGTCCAGGGGGTGGTGGAGGTGGACATGACTGATCTCATGGACACGACTGATCTGTTGCACACACACATACCCAAGTAGAGATCTGGAGGGACTCTGGAGATCAGAGAGAAAGGCAGAGGGCCACCTCCAGAGTGACCCTGGGCCCAGACGATGAGGAAGAAAGGCGACTGCAGAGCCCAGGAGCATTCCAGAACTCCCAGACAGGAGGAAAGAATGTAGGGGCGGGGGCTGGAGCCAAATAGCTCCTGGTACCCTTTTTTTTTACACTCCTATAACAAGTTAGGATTTAAGAGTTGGACTATCAAGAAAGTTGAGTGCCGAAGAATTGATGCTTTTGAACTGTGGTGTTGGAAAAGACTCTTGAGAGTCCCTTGGACTGCAAGGAGATCCAACCAGTCCATCCTAAAGGAGATCAGTCCTGGGTGTTCATTGGAAGGACTGATGCTGAAGCTGAAACTCCAATACTTTGGCCACCTGATGTGAAAAGCTGACTCACTGGAAAAGACCCTGATGCTGGGATAGATTGAAGGCAGGAGGAGAAGGGGACGACAGAGGATTGAGATGGTTGGATGGCATCACCAACTCAATGGACATGAGTTTGAGTAAACTTAGGGAGTTGGAGATGGACAGGGAGGCCTGGTGTGCTGCAATCCACGGGGTCTCAGAGCCGGAAACGACTGAGCGACTGAACTGCACTGATAACAAGTTAGACCATGTCTATCTGCTCCTGGCCCTCATTTCCCACCCCAATCCCAGATAAGCAGCATGGGGGATCTTAGTTCCTCAACCAGGGATCGAACCTGCACCCCCTGCAGTGGAGGTGTGGAGTCTTAACCACTGGACCACCAGGTAAGTCTCCTGGCTTTCATTTTAAACTCCCAAGATGGGGTGGAGTTTAAAATGTGATAAGTGAAAAAGGACATGGCAGCCCACTCCAGGATTCTTGCCTGGAAAATTCCATGGACAGAGGAGCCTGCAGGGCCTGACTGACGGGCTGAGCACAGACAGGAGTGAGAAAGGGCCTTTGCGTGGCTCATTCCCGGCCCAGGGGATCCAGAGGCTGGACACGGAGCCGAGGCAGACTAAGGAAAGTCCACTCCCTAGAGGGGAACCAGGGGCCATTCCGCCCTGGGAAGGAGGTTGGTGGAATGCAAACCGGGGCCTGCAGACGAAGGGAGAAGCTGCAGAAGGCTGAGGGTGGAGGCGCTGGGAGCCTGATGAACTACTGAGAAGCCTCACTGTTCAGCAGGGGAAAGGGTTAGGGCGTCTTCAAGAAAAATGGTGTCAAAATAAAAGAAAGAAAGATGATGTCACTGGAGCCGAGCCAGGCCCAGCGGGAAGTGTGCAAGGCCGCCACCACCTGTCTCGGCCTGACTTTCCATCCTGGCCATTCTCCTTCCTACATCCTGGGTTCCCACGGAATTAACAACCCATTCTAAGCACAGATCACCGCTTTCCCACCTTCCAGACTTTCTGTTACTGCCTCTTCTTGCCATTTCCTGGTCTTCCTTCCTCCCATCTTCTTGTCTTCTGTTTAATAACTAATTAAGCTGCACCAGCCTTAGATGTGACAGGCGGGACCTTTGATGTTCGTTGAAACACACAAGATCTTTAGTCATGGCCTGAAAACCCTTAGGCACGCGGGCTCTAGTTCCCAGATCAGGGATCAAGCCTGGGCCCCCTGCGTTGGAGGCATGGAGTCTTAGCCACTGGACAAGGGAAATCCTCATCTTTTTTCCTTTAAATCTTCTCTCGTCTTCAAGTCTTAGATGCTACTTCCTCCAGGAAGCCTTCTTAGATTCCCTTCCCCACTGGGAGTCATCCTTGCCTCCTCTGAACTCCTTACCCATCTGTCCCTGGAGCAGTCTTATAGCAGTTTTCACCTATAATAACGCAGTGTTGACCACAGAAGCCGTTCCCCAGGCAGCTCTGGGTCGTCCCCTTACCCACAGCACACTGCCCGGCCAGATGCCCTCCAAGAGGACAAATACCGTTCCAGCTTGAGCAGGTGCTACAGCAGCCCCTGTGGCTCCTCTCTCCCCGCTGGCTTAGGGCCCTGTAGGCACCAGCCCTTGCCTGTAACCTCCAGAGTTCTGGACACCCACACCCTGGTCCACTCCACCTGCAGAAGCCACAGCTGTTTGCTGAGTTGGCCTCCTGGTCAACCCGAGGATAAGCCCAGAGTCAGTCTTCTGCCTCACGGCTCCCGCTCCTCATGCTGGGGGTGGTGCACACTGGGGTCTCTGAACCACTCTGATTTAGGACACATACTCTGAGTGGCCCATGTTCTCATCACCCTGGCAGACCCAGGAGCTCAGCCTCTCCCATGGAGCTGGCTGTCCCTCGGTATCAGCCAGGTTGGGGGAATTCCACCCCAGGTCCTTTATGTCCTGGGTCAGAGAAGTGCATTTATTGAATGAACTTAATAGTGTGTGTGGCAGCAGGGGGGTGGGGTGGCGGGCTCACAGAAGCTCTGAAGAGGACGTCCCTCCCGGTCCAGTGATTAAGACACCATGCTTCCACTGCAGGGGACATGGGTTCAATCCCTGGTCCGGGAAGTAAGATCCCACACGCCTTGTAAAGCTCAGAAAAAATGTACCAAGTGCTGTGCACCCTTGGTGATTTGGTGGTTTAGTCGCTCAGTCCCGTCCAAGTCTTTCGACCCCATGGACTGTAGCCCGCCAGGCTCCTCTGTCCATGGGGTTTTCCAGGCAAGAATACTGGAGTGGGTTGCCATTTCCTTCTCCAGGGGATCTTCCCAACCCACGGATCCAACCCCTGGTCTCCTGCATTGGAAGCGGACTCTTTACTCACTGAGCTACCAGGGAAGCTTTGGGCCAAGGACATCCCCCACCCTAACTCTGGTCAACATCTTGGTGTTTATCCTTGAAAACACATGAAGGTTGGACAAACTTGCAAATCCTCTACTACCCCTAACCTTCCCCGCCGTGGGTATGTGTAATCTCAGCTCCTACAGAGCAGGTCGACAATCCGACAGTGGTAAGGAAAGCATTCCTGACCAAGGTGGCCTCACTTTCTGGACACTGACGCACGTAGGATCTGGAGGACTTTGCGCCTAGGGACAAGGAGAAAAGACTTTCTGCCAAGCAAGAGTCCTCGAATGCTCTTCACTAGCAGGAACTCCGGCATTCTGGACCTGCAGTGTCCAAACTGGTGTCACTGGTAACATGTGGCTATTAGAAGTGATTAAAATGTGATAGCATCAGAACTCCATTTCCTCAGTCATAGTCTTGGAAAAGACCCTGAAGCTGGGAAGGATTGAGGGAACGAGGAGGAGGGGGTGACAGAGGAGGAGACAGTTGGATGGACATGAGTTTGAGTGAGCTCCGGGAGTCGGTGATGGACAGGGAAGCCTGGTGTGCTGCAGTCCATGGGGTGCAGTGAGTCGGACACCGCTGAGCAACTGAACAACAGTCATAGTAGCCAGTTTCACAGGGCCAGTAGCTGCACGTGGCTAGTGGTTAACACACTGGGTGGTACAGTAGAGATCATTTCCATCCTCACATAGAAACTTCTATAGGAAGTTCTGGATCAAACTTTTGTAAATCAGGAAACAAGCCCAGAGAGGAGCCCGTGACTTCGTGAAGCATGCTAGGGCAAATCAGGGCCCAGAATAACGGACCCCCACGTCCAGGCCTGGCTCTCTGCCCGGTTCCCTCGTTCCCCCGTGCCTGTCTGGGTTCCCAGCTCCGAGTGGGCGCAGTACTGGGCCGGGCGGGGCGGGGCGGGCTGGTCCCGGGGGATCTGTGTGAGGAGCAGCGCTCCAGATGCTGCACATTCCTGGTAGGGTCAGACCTGCCCCGCGGCAACCAGGGGCTGAGGCAGCTCACAAGGGCCCAGATCTTTCCGGAGCTGCCCTCTTCCTGCGCAGCCAAGGGGGCTGGCTGCTTCAGCAGCGCTGCTCCGATCGCCTGGGCTGAGGCTGAACGGCCAGGAGGGTCCCGGTTGGAGAGGGACTTCGGCTCCAGGGGCGTCGGGAGGCGGGCAGGAAATCGCACCTCTCGCGTCTCCTAGGGTCTCCGACTCCGGCACCAGGGGCATCCGCGAGCCCGGCTTCGGGAGCCGCGTTTGGCGGGAACCGGGTCCGCCCCTCACCTGCAGCCGGGTCGGGGGCGTGATGGAACGAGGCGGGAGGCCGACCTCCCGGCGTGGGGGGCTGCGCGTGGAGGGTGGGGGGAGGCCCGCGGAGGGGGCGCCTGGGAGCGCCCCGATCTCGCCGGCCGTGGGGGGGCGCGGGGGATGGGGGTTGGGGGGCGAAGAGGGGAGCCCGGCAGCCAATGGGCGGGAGGATCTCGTTTCAAAAGGGTGAACCCGCAGCCAATGGGAGCCTGGGGCAGCGGATCCTGCTCACTCCATTCAAGAATCCCAAGTATTCAAGATGGACGGCAGGGAGTGTGGAAGGAGAAGGGGGCGCGGGGGGCCCGGCGCGGGCGCGGCGCCCGGCGCCCCCCGCCCCCGCCTCGGCCGCGGCCGCCGCGGGGCCCGAGCCCGGCCCGGGAGGGCGGCTGGCGGGGGGCGGGGGGCGGTGGGGGCGCGGGGGGCGAGGCCGGGGCGGGGAGGGCAGAGAAAGGGCCCGGGAGGAGGGAGGTGGCGGGCCGAGGAGCGGAAGGAGGCGCGGCGTGTAGGTGTCGGGGCCCCCCGAGGGCCAGCGCCGCGGGCCGGGGGGCGCATCCTCTCGGGGAGGGCCGGGGGCGGGCCGGGCCCCTCCTCCGTCTTCTCTCCCCCCGCGGTCTCCTCGCGCGCGGGCATCTCTTCTGGTTTCTTCTTTCGCCGCAACTGAACGGGGAGGCAGCAGGCGTGTCGGGCTGGGGTGGCTCCTTGCGCCCTTCCAGTGGGGGTGTGGTGGGGCCGGGGCGGGGGGGCTCCGCTGGGCCATCTGTGTGTGCGCGGGCGTGCGTGTGTGTGTGTCTGTGTGCGGGGTGTGTGTGTGCGCGCGCGCGCGCGCAGGGTGTGTGTGTATCTCTGTGCGCGCGCAGGGGGGTGTGTGTGTGTGTGCAGGGGGTGTGGGGCACAGGGGACTTGGCGGGGGCCGCAGGGCTAAACCCAGCGCGGAGTTGTGCGTCGGGAGAAGTTGTGGGACGAGCCGGGGGGCTGCGCGCGGGGGTGAGGCCCGCCCTGCCTTAAGAGTTGCGGGGCCTGGAGGGGTGCGCTGTGAGCGCCAGCTGCGGCTCCCCCCCACGCACGCCGTCTGGGTAAGTGTGTAGTAAGCGGAGCCTTGCAGCAAGTGTGGCTGGAGTGCGTGTGCGCGCGCGCCCGTGTGTGGTCCAGCCTCAGGTGTGTGTGTCCCGGGGGCGGGGAGGGGGGGCGCAGAGCTGGGTGTGGAAGGAGGGCGCGCCCCCTGCCCCCCGCGCCCCGTTCCCGGGACCCTCCGGGCTGCCCCTCCGGTCGCCATGGCCGCGGGCCCGGCCTGCCCCGCCGCTCCCGCCGACCCTCCACCTGCCCTTTCTCTCCCTGCCGCGGGCCGGGCCCCATCCCCCGCTGCTCCGGGGGGCCGGGGCCGGAAGATGGTGGCCGGTGAGGAGGGGGGCGCGGGGAACTTGAGCCGCCCCTCCCCCGTTTCCTCCTCGGCCTCCACGCCCGCCTCCGCCAGGAGCCGGGGGGCGGCTCCCGGGCCCGGGGCGGGGGAGGGCCCCGCCGGCGGCCGGAGCGCGGGGCCGGCTCCGGGGGAGGGGCCGTGAGAGCCGCGGAGTCCGGCCCCGCCCCCCACCCGGGTGCGATCTGGGCCCCCTGGGGGGCATCTCCCCCGGGCCTCCAGGAAGCTGGCTGGCCGGTCCTCCTGGCCCCTCGGCCCCTTGTTGACACGATCCGGTTCCCCACCGGGACGGCTTTGCTCAACCCGAGAGCTGGTGACCGACCCTCGCGGGTCTGGATCTCCGTCCGTTAGAGCTGTGGGCCTGGGGCCCTGATTACAGGAACAGACTGCCTGGAAAGGCAGGGGGACAGACTCTCCTGCTTCCTGAGCTAGTGGGAGGGGACACCCCCCCCCCCCCCGTAAGAGCTCCCAGCGGAGAGGGCACAGGGCATCCCCCAGAGGCCTTTCTGATGGGGGCACCCGGAATTCCCCCGCAGCCCCCGACCCCCCCGGGCTAGCCAGGAGCCTGCCACCCCAGACCTCTGCCGAACTCTGAACCTTTGGTCGGTCTCAGGTCGGGGCTGTAAGCCCTTTAGACCTGGTAGGATGGGGACGTCTGAAGATGCCAGTGAGCTTGAAAAACCCCTGAACCAGAGTCCCTGGATAAACAGGAAACAGATTTTGACCCCACTGCCAAGGCAAGCCTGTCTCTAATGGCGAGGGAATGAACCGCACCGTTTTGCTCAACGCTGAATCCACTCAGTGGATATTGAAGGCCTCCGAGAGGAGCTGTCTAGGTGGGACTTGACCCACAGCTTCCGCCTGCAGGCCTGGGGTCTCTCTGTGTGGCCTGTTCTCCCTCATCTGAGACTGTCCCGTGAAGGCCTAGACCTTTCTTTTATCTAAACTAAAAAGGAGAGAGAGCTTTAGAGCGGGGAGAAAGCTCTGTGGTCTGGGCCAGCCAGCTCCTCTCTGGAGGGAAGCTGACAAGAGCTACAAATCCAGGTAAACCCGGCTTGACGTCACCTCCGGATCTGGGGGCGGGGGTGTCTCCCAGTCATCTTCCCGTGAAGACGGAATGCTAGGCTGCTTCACTGGACTCTGTTCCCCCTGACCTCCGGGAATGGTGGTCTCCATGTTAGGAAGGAGATGAGGAAGAAGAGTGGAGGTAAAACAGAGAAAGGGCACTAGAGAAAGGAGGGGAGCTGGCTGAAGGCAGGAAGGGGTGGAGAACCCAGGGGCCAGGGAGGGGGGCCGGCGCCCCTCTGCTGCGGGCCGGAGCTCTTTTCACATTGTGCTACTGTCTGCACCTGTCACTAGCAGTGCAATGTTAAAAGGGCATTGGCTGCACAGCGCTACCCAGCGCCGGCTGCCTCCCGGGCATCGACCTTCCTCTCCTGCCTGGGCACCCCTCAGCCACCCTGGTGGGAATTTACAAGGCCACCCCCCCCCCCCCCGAGTAAATCAGAGGAATAGCTCACGCTTCCACGTGCAGTCCATGTGCCAGACACCAAATGCATCATGGTGGGCCCTTGGGTCCAAAAAGTAACAGCCCCATTTTACAGATGGAAAAACTGAGTCAGGAGAGACTCAAGCAGCACGGCCAGAGTTTGACAGTGCTTAACACTTCAGAGCCTAGATCTAATCCTGTCCTAAATCACAGCTCACCAGTCTTGGAGAGGGTTGAGGAAGGTTGTCAGAGCTGAGGGGTAGAGGGTTTTTGGTGCCACCTGCTGGTTGTAGAAGAGTGTCTTCCAAAGGTTCAAGGCTTTGAGGAGGAAAGGAGTGAGTGGCTGGTTGGCTGCCAAGTTCCCAGACTCAGCTTTTGATTGGAGGGTGGGTGGAGAAGATTGGATCACTGCTGGGTCTAGGGTAGCCCTCCATGAGAAAAAGGTGTGTGTGTGTGTGGGGGGGGTGCACAGGCAAGGAAAAAAGGCTAACCTGGAAGGACTGCACCCCGGGGTCAGGGATTGGGGTGCCCCTGGCATTCCATGCCTGCAGCTCCTGCCCTGGCTCTCACGCAGAAAAAGGAGACCTTCTCTCCACCTACCCTTCTTGGTCACAGGGTACTTGACACCTGTCTGATCATCCAAAGTTTGGATGGTCCCGCCCCATGGCCTGATTGCAAAGATTGCATAGGATCCCTTGAACCCAACTCGCAGAATGATTCTTCCAGGAGAGATTACGAAGAACTGAGAGCCATGGGCGCTGTTTTACTTTCCTGTTTCCCACAGGTCCTAGTTGGCTTCATAAGTAAATTGAGAGAGACGCAGATTGGGGAGCTTTAAGAAGGCAGCTAGTTTGTGCCTGATGTTCAAGGTCAGAAATTTTCAAGGATAAGCCTTTCTGAACTCTGGTGCAAGAAGTGGGATTAAGAAGGACAGGGTTTCTGGGTCCCTTGCTGGAACCTGAGAGAAGGCTCTGGGCATCACCAGGCAGGCTGGGACGGACTCTGCTGAGGCCTCCCAGATGGGGGTGCTGGGATGAACCCTGAGGCCTCCCAGATGGGGTGCTGGGGTGGACCCTGAGGCCCCTCAGATGGGGGTGCTGGGCTTCATTCCTTCAGGGCTTGATTTGCCTTCTAGCACCTGTGTGCTAGAAGCTCTTCTGCCCAAACAGCCTCTTCATTATAATGTTGACAATAGTATCTGAGACTCCAGTTAGCTTTAAGTCTCTTTTTCTTCATTCTTAGCATTTCTACTTGAGCCTCTTTTGGGGCACAAAAAAGCCATTTGGTGACGCGAGTCCACTTGTTAAAGGACAAGACATTTTCAGTGTTTACTTAATGCCCTTGGGATGGAATCTTTGAGCGTTTCATGGCCCCAGCCTGTCTTTCCTGGGCTGGCTCACCTCTCATCCACTCGTATCTGTGCTCCAGTTTAGGAAAGAAACTTTTATTTCCTCTTCACATTAACTAAACTTGAGCCACCTGGCACGGTTCTCTCAACCTGAACTATCCCCCTCCCCTTACTCTTCCTTTCTGCTCACCCAACCTCTCAGCTTTCAAGGCCTTTCAAAGTCATCACTTCTGCAAAGGCTTCTTTCCTCAAATCTAGCTGAAGCCTCTGCCACGAGCCCTGCGCTTACTCCCCCATCACCTTCTCCTGGAATTCCCTGCTTCTTGTTTGTCCTCCTGCTGCACTAGAAAGGAAACTCCATGAAGTCAGGCCACGACTGCCTTCTCCACTGCTTTGCCAGTGCTAAACAAGGACTGGCAAGGGAGACGTGCTCTTACAAATATTTACAGTATCAATGAATGAGTGTGGAAATAACAAGCTAGCTTACCAAAAAAAAAGATTTTTATGATTCATCCAATCCTCCCTGCAGTTGTCGGTGACCCCACAACAATAAGAATTTCACAGCACTGCCAACAATTGCACTTGGGTCACATGGTTGCATTCATGCTGCAGTGTTGAGCTATTTTGTTCCAGTTTGTATCTGCTGCCAGGGCAGCACCTTGGCTGATCGATTTTCCTTTTCGCTTTAAGCGCGGCCATGAGCTGACCAAAAGATTCCAGAGCCAGGCTGAAAGGCAATGGGACCTAAGAAAGCTCTTGTTCTGGAATGAATCTCTTCAAACCAGGCAAAAGTCGATTCCTTGCCAAGGGCTCCAAAAGAAAGAAGCTGTTAAGGATGCTCCAGCTGGAATCTCACTCAAAAAACAAAAACAAAAACCATCTCAGAAGCAAAACCTCACCTGAATCTCCATCCCCTGGTGTCTTGCCATAGACAGAGCAGTTGCTGCCCCCTAGAGGTAAAAGGGCAGGTTTCTCTGGTGGCTGAGGTGGTAAAGAATCTACCTGCAGTGCAGGAGACCTGGGTTTGATCCCTGGGTCCGGAAGATCCCCCTGGAGAAGGAAATGGCAACCCACTCCAGTACTCTTGCCTGGAGAATCCCATGGACAGAGGAGCCTGGCAGGCTGTAGTCCACGGCATTGCAAAAGAGTCGGCTTAGCTACTAAACAGCAGCTGGGGGCAGGCCTGGGGCGGGGTGTGCGTGGGACGGTCTGTCGTGCCTGCCGAGAAAAGTCAGAGGACCGACTGCCTCACATGTTGCTTTCCCCTTTTTATTAAAAATAGACCCAAACACTTTATATATCATACAAAAGTTTCGTTCGCTGGTGGCAGCCACGAGGACGCCTAGCCTCATGGCACTGATCCCCCACCTTCCCTCCCAGGGCCTGGGTCCCAAGGAGCAGTGGCCCGGCCTCGGAGGATGCCCACCAACCCTGCTCTCTCTGGAGACTGCCAGCCGGGGGTGCGGGCTGTTCCTGGGGGCACCTCCCCCCACCCCACCCCATGGCAAAGGTCAGATACTCGAAAGTGCCTCTTCAGTGCCAAGTAAACTACCAAGTGGAGTGAAATGCAAACCCCTGGGATGCTTTGATGGTCTCCCAGGGCCTGGGGCTCGGGATTTTTTTTTCTTCCGCGCCCCCCCCCCCCCCCTGAATCCTGGCTCCTGCAAATGGGGAGTGGGAAACGTCACCCTTAAGAGACTCCGGTACCTCCGGCGTCTGAGGTCAGCATTTCACTCCACCTTGAGCCTCTTCTCACCTGCTATTCTGTGGCCTAGGATCTCCCAGCGCCAGGACTCGAGGTTGGTCCTCTGTTCGCTCACAGAAGTGGAGCAAACACGGCTTCCTCCAGGGGGTCCTCTCTGCCTGCGCCTCCGCCCCGCCAGCCCCTCGGTTTTCACGACCATGGGGGCGACAAGGCCCCACGGCCATCCGTTTCCCCCCGTTTCTGTCTCTCCCTGACTGCTGCCCACGCCTGAGCGTTCAGCACCCCTGGGGTAACCCCGACCCCCATTCCAGAGGGGCCTGGGCATGATGGGGGGGCGGCGGGGGGAGGGGCGGCGGGAGCAGGGTCCCCCCCAGGGGTGGGGCAGTACTCATGCTGGTGTGGACGCGCGGCCGGGCGGGGGCAGGTGTGGGAGCGTGGGGCATGCGTCGGGAGGGCAGAGGCCGCCGGAAACCCTCAGTCCCAGCCGTTGTCCTTCACCATGTGCGACATCTCAATGATGTACTTCCCCTCCTTGTACTTCTGGCTCGTCTCGAAAGCCTGCTCCTGGCGGAGGGGAGGCCGGCAGTGTGGGCCGGCGGGCCGCCTACCGCCGCCCAGCCGGTCCCCCTACTCCTAGCTCCCTCCTCCCTCGGGGTCAGGCAGACACCTGACGGGCGGCCACTAGGGCCTGGGGCGGGGGGCACGGAGACCCCCCACCCCGCCTCAGGGGGCCCCCCGCCCCCGTACTTACATATTTCCAGCCCAGGGTGGTTTTGCAGCTCTCGCAGAAAATATCAGCTACGGAGTGCAGCCCGGTGAGCAGGAGGCGCTGTTCAGCTGGCCCGCACCCCACGTTGACCCTGGGAGACGGGAAGGACCCAGCACACGGGGCGGGGGTGTCACTCCATCAGCGCACCCCCACACAGCCCAGAGGGCCCAGCATCTGGAGAGCGCGCGACCACCCAGCCGAGAGCCCTGCCTCCAGCACCCCACCCCTTGGTGTCTAGCGCCTGGCGCCCCAGTTCTCCCGGGCTCCCCACCAAAGAGCGGCAGTCCGGGCTTCCGCCAAAGGAGAGGCAAAGCCAGAGGGCGCAGGGCAGCCCCTTCGGGCGGCTCAGCCCCTCTCTCCAGAGAGGAAAGCTCCTCACCCACACCGGCACACGCGCAAAGGCAGAGGGTAGACTCACACGGAGTTAAACAGGTAGGCTCGGCCATGGCTCCCCTGGAAGGACTGCGGAGACACAGGGCGGATGGTGACTGCCGGAGCCCTTGACCCCGGGGTCACGCGCTCCCTGAATCCCCCGCGGGGGCATGGAGGAGGGAGGCCAGGCTTCCTGACCTCACCCCTGGGTGATGTTCGGAGGAGCCTGAAGGCAGTGGCACCCCACTCCAGTGCTCTTGCCTGGAAAATCCCATGGATGGAGGAGCCTGGTAGGCTGCGGTCCATGGGGTCGCTAAGAGTCAGACGTGACTGAGCGACTTCACTTTCACGCATTGGAGAAGGAAATGGCAACCCACTCCAGTGTTCTTGCCTGGAGAATTCCAGGGACGGGGGAGCCTGGTGGGCTGCCGTCTATGGGGTCGCACAGGGTCGGACACGACTGAAGCGACTTAGCAGCGGGGGCGGGGTGGGGGTTGGAAGGGCGTTACCTTGGAGATGAGCTCGTCGTGTTTGGCCAGGTGTGCGCGGCAGTGGACGCAGCTGTAGGTGCGGTGGCAGCGAGGCAGGTAGCTGCGGAAGGTCTTGGCGGGGAGGCAGGCGGGGGCCGGGCCAGGGTCGCAGCTGGGCATGACGGGCTGGAGGACGATGCCCTGGCGGGCGGGGGGCGCGGGCGCCGTGCAGCCCCCGCACAGACGGTCGCAGGTGAAGCAGCGGAGCAGGTTGGCTAGAGCCGTGTTTCAGGGCGGGAGCGGTGCGGGGGGGCTGCCGGGCCAGGGCCCCCCCAGACGTGAGCCAAGCGGAAATGGAGGTCACCTGGGAAGGAGGGGAGGGTCACCAGCAGGGCCGGGGGGCCCATGCCCGGGGCGCGGAGGGGCCGGGCGCCTGCGATCACTTTTCCACTCCTGCTTCACCCGTCCGCGGCAGCCCCGCTCCGCGCGCGCTCACACTGCGACTGCCACCCGGGCTGGCCCCGCAGCGGATGGGGGCCTCAGTCCGAGAGGCGGTGTCTCGCCCTCCTGGGGCCAGAGCCGGCCTCCACCATTTTCCACCGGGAGCGGCCCGCTGCCATGGGAGCCGCGTCACTGGCAAATGCTCTTCCTCCCTCGCTTTTCCGTGCTTTTGTGAGGATGCATCCCACGTGCGCTGCCAGGCTCTGTGTCTCGGGGGCGCAAAGCCTTGAAAAAGCTGGGGGTGCCCGCCGGTCCTTCCTTCCGTGACCTCGCTTTGCAAGGTAACTGGCCCCAGCACACTGTTGGTGTGGGTGGGAGGAGCGTGATGAGAAAGCGAAGGCGCGCGGGCAGGCACAGACACGCACCCTCCGCGCCGGTCCTCTCGGGCGGCGGGGTTCCAGAGCCTGCTGAACGTCTCCTGTGGCACGAAAGGCCTCGGACGGGGCTGCTGCCCGGTCCTGCACTTGGGTCCGCTCATTCTGGCCCGGGAGCATCACTGGGCTTGTCTTCTCAGCCTCTGAGCTCCTCTGTCTCTCTACTGCCCTCTAGGATGGTTGCCTTGGCTCTGAGCGAAGCACCCAGCCTAGGAGAGAAACGATCTTCCCTTTGGGCGCGTCTGACCGCTGGGGCCAATGGCAAGTAGGGCCGGTGTCGGGCAGGCCGGCGGTCCCGGGCCGTGTTTGCGGGGCGGGCGCGGTGTCTCGTGATGGGCAGCGTCAAAGCCCGGAGCTTTGCGGGCACAAGGCGCAGGGTGTTTCTTCCCCCTCCTCCCAGGGCCTGGTACTTAGTGGGTGACGCCAGATAAAAAGAATTGCCTGGTTCTGATTAAGAATCTTGAGGAGGATTCGCAGGCTTCAGCCCCAGAGTGGCCGCGGGTGCTGGAGGCAGGGATAAGGCGGGAGGTGTCCTCTGCCGGCCCTGATAAGCCAGGGAGCCTCGGCCCGCTCCTTGGTGGGGCCTGCAGGCCGGCTCTGGGTGGCTTAGCCCCGGTCTGCTTCGGGGATGCTAGCCGGGTGCTCTGGCAACAGTAGGCAGAGGAGCCGGGGCGCACAGGCTCCGTCTTGCCCTCCGCGGGGGCCACCAGCACCCCAGCTATGCCAGCATTGCCTGGGGCCGCCAGGTGGGCTCTCTGCAAAGCCTCCCGGCAGAGGGCATGGGCCGTTTCAGGCCCTCGGCCCCTAGGGGGACTCAGGAAGAGTACCCTGGGCTGAGTTCAGGGTGACATTGGGGTCCTCACCAGCAGAACACCGTCCAGCCTCCGCTGGACACGTCTGCTTTCAACTTTGCCCGCCAGTGAGTTCCGGGCGGCGAGCTCCACCTGGAGCGCCCCCCCACCTTCCCGGGGCTCGGGGAGGGGGGCAGGACCCCCCAGCCTAATCCCGCCTGTCTCCCCTGCTTCCCCATCCCGCCCAGGGCAGGCTACACAGACAGCCCCTCTCGGGGGATGGGGGCAGGGGGCGTCAGGGTCACTTCTCCCCCCATCTCAGGTGACCGGGAGAAGCAAGGGGAGCCAATGACGGGGGCAGAAGCGCGCCGGGGTGCGGACGGCCCCCAGAGTGAGCCGCGGCTGGACCGTGGGAGGCGGGGGGAGGGAGGGGTTGCTGAGCAAGCGGCGCTGACGGCAGAGGCGGAGGCTGGCGGAGCCAGGTGCGAATCCCGTGCCTCTTACGGGGGAAAAAAGGAAAAGGCTAAGAGGGAGGGGGACACCTGCTCACAATGGATGCTCGCATCTGCTCGGAGGCCGCGGGCCCCCCCGAAGGGCTGGCATTCTCGGTACGGTACGGTCCCAATGAGGAGCCGCGCAGCAGGTTCCCGGGGCGGGCTTGGGGGGGGGGTCGCACCCCAGCGGCCAAACAATATAAACAGGGTTGCTTGATCAAACAGGGGTGCCTGAGGCTGCGGCCAAAGTTGCCGGGAAGAGCTCACAGAGGGGTGAGGCGGGGAGGGGGAAGGGAGGACAAAGGGTGGATGGAGAATGCTTTGGCGAGGGGGGGAAGCCACGCGCAGCCCGAGGGGGAGACGCACAGAGGGGAAAGGTGCGCTTGGAGAAGGGAGGCCCCCTCACCTTGAGGCCGGCTCCAGAGATCTCCGTCTATCTCCCCCTCTCTCTCTCAATCTCTCTGCGCTCTCTTCGCGGCTCCTTCCGCTCCTTCAGTGGGGAAGGGGCTGGGGGCGGGGGCGGGGAGGGTGGTGGTGAGGGGCTCCAGACCCGGGCTGCCGAGCTGGCCCAGCTGCGGGGGGCGGGGGGGCGGCCAGAGGCGGCCTCCCGCCGGTACCCCGGTCTCTGGGTGAATGTAGCTGTGTGTTGTGGGACTGCATCATAACACTGTGAGTCATCCGGGCCCCCACCCCCCTCACCTCCCACGTCAGAGCGGGGCTGGGAGACACAGGAGGCGGGCTGGCAGGCAGGCAGCGGGCAGGCGTCGAGGGCTGGGGCTGGGGCAGAGATGCCCGGGGTGGGGGGGTGGGCCGAGCCAGGGGCGGGCAGGGAGGGGAGCCGGGGTGCTGGGGAGGAGGGCCCCGTGGCCAAGGAGACCGCCAGAAGCTGGGGGGAGGACAGGGCTGGGCAAGGATGGAGTCCGCGGTACGGGTGGCAGGGCTGGACCAAAGACCGAGAGGCTGAGAGGCGGGTGCAGAGTCAGGACCCACCATGCGTGCACAGGCAAGATGCTACATTTCCCATTTCAGCTCTGATACGCAGGGGAAAGAAAGCCATATTAATGGTCACAGATGGCATGGAATGCCCCCAAGCTTGTACCAGGCGCTTCCAAGCCTCAAAGCCTCCGGTCCAACACCCCTCGAAGGAGTCACAGACCAAAAATGACCTCTGACAGGCAGAAACCTCTTACCGACTACCTCCAAATGACCTGTGCTTCACGCACGGAGACACCCATGTTACATAAGATTCTCTGCTGGGCTCTAAACTTTGAGGCAGGTCCTCTGGGCAACTCTTCTCTGCATCCCAGGACTGCAATGCCAAGCGCAGAGCTTTGCCTACAGAAGATGCTCAGAAAACAGCAGTTGAGTTGCATCTTCAGACGCTGTCCAAGTGTCTGGCTTTGGTCTCAAAGAGACCTGAGTTGGAATCCCAGCTCTGCCAATACACTTACCAGGAACCACTGGGCCAGTTACTGATAACCTGTGTGCCCCTGTTTTCTCCATCTGCTAAATGAAGCTAATGTTTACCACATGGAGTGTGAAGTAAAGTGAGATAATATGTAAACATCTAAAAAAAAAAAAAGCCTGGCATGTGATAGGCAGCTAGTAAACAGTAGTTACTGGCATTTCAAAACAGTGTTCTCAACTTGAATACCCCTCAACCCGGAGGGGATTTACTCTTAAATTCCGATAGCTCAAGAGGCACGTGCCAAATTTGTGTCTTACAAAGAACTTCACATCTTTCTTGCTATTTTTCTGTCAGTTTCCAGTTATACTTCATTTGAGCCAAAATATTTCTCATAAAGTTTTGCCCTCTGCAAGTTGCTAAAGTATGCAGACACAAACATACCCTCTAAGGTTAAAACCTAGACTTCTAACTGAGGTGAACGTTCAGAAAATGAAGTACTTTTTCACAAGGGGAGTGAAAAGTTAGGGTAGGGAAAAGAGGTTAATGGGAGGCAGTGCTAGCTGGGTACGAAAAAGTAAAAGGAATTCTGAATATTTCCATCAGGGAAGATTCTTTGGTTTAAGGTACATTCTGAAAACACAAAGTGGGTATCTTGAGTGATGTTACCAGAGGTTTGGAATTGACAAGTAGCACCGAGTAAAGAAAGAAGAGGGAAATGCTCTCACCTGGACAGCAGATGAGGAAGGAAGTGTAAGTGGAGGAGGAATTTGTTGAGGAAAATAGAAGGAAGTGAGAAAAAGGAAGGTGAGTAGTTTTTTAGGGCAAGGCTTGAAAGTGTAGAAGCAAAAAATTAAATGACCTCAGGAAGAAGATGATCACGGATTCAGTTGGAGAGCAGAATGAAAAAGCCACGTGAGGGTAGTATTAGTTGAGGGTGTGTGGAGAGGAGAGGAGCGCTTGGTGAAAGACAGTGAGCAAAGAGTGAGGGCAGGCACAGACGCTTTCATCGGGGTACCCTGACCCTTTCTGTGTTTAAGAAGCAAGATGGAGAGCAGTCTCTAAAGGAGGGGGAGGGGTTTCTTCTCCCTAAATTCAGCTTGAGGTGGCTATGTAATATCTAAATTAAGATGACCTTGGGACTTACCTGGCAGTCCAGCGGTTAAAACGCCACACTCCCAAGACAGGGGGCATGGGTTCTGTCCCTGGTTAGGGAACTAAGATCCTGCCCACCACATAGTGCATGGCATGACCAAGGAAAACAAAGAAATAGAAGAAAGAAAAAAAAAAAAAGAAAGATGACTTTTAGATAATTGGGAGAAACTGCCTCAAGGGAGAGAATGTGGAGGCAAAGAAACAGATCTGGGAGGTGGACTGCATGTAAACAGGAGAGAATGAGCTCACAGAGAGAGAATTTTGCAAATGGAAGACTAGAACTGGATTCTTTTTTTGTGTGTGTAAAAGTCGCTCAGTCGTGTCCGACTCATTGTTACCCCATGGACTATATAGTCCACGGGATTCTCTAGGCCAGAATACTGGAGTGGGTAGCCGTTCCCTTCTCCAGGGGACCTTCCCAACCCACGGATTGAACCCAGGTCTCCCACATTGCAGGCGGATTCTTTACCAGCTGAGCCACAAGGGAAGTCCTAGAACTGGATTTTTGAAGAATGGTGAGCAATTAGAGGATACTTGGTAGTTCACCAGAGAACTAATACATGCACTGTGAATGAATGTATGAATTAAAGCAAACCACCCAAGACAGATGGGCTTCCCGGGTGGTGCTCGTGGTAAACAACCCGCCTGCCAATGCAGGAGGAATAAGAGATGTGGGTTCGATCCCTGGGTTGGGAAGATCCCCTGAAGGAGGGCATGGCAACCCACTGCAGTATTTTTGCCTGGAGAATTTCATGGACAGATGGGCCTGGTGGGCTACAGTCCATAGAGTTGCAAAGAGTCAGACAGGAGTGAAGTGTCTCAGCACGCCACACACACGCATCCAAGGAAGAACCGTGAGAAATGAGGATAGCACTCTTAGAAAGCGAAGGCTAAGGTGGAGCCAGCTGGAAAAAGGCAACCCAGGAAATCTTCCTAGGCTTTCCCACCGGGATTAACCATGGGAGCGGACTGAAGGAAGTATTCATCTTTTTTTTTTTTTTTTTGTATTCATCTCTAAAGTAGGGATGACAGTTACAGCGTGTCCTTCACAGGATTCTCATGAGGATTAAATGGATTTGTACCCTTAAAGCCCATGCATAGAACAGTATGTGGCATCTAGTACTATGCGTTCGCTGTTATAATAACTGAATTCAAACTCCAAAATCTTGGGTTTGAATACTAGCTTGCGCAAATCCCTCCACCTGTCTTAGTGTTCTCTCTCACCTGAAATTTAATAAAGCTGACTTTACAGGTGACTGTGAAAGAGGACACCTGAAAGGACTTTGAAAAATGTAAACTACAAATAGATGGCCTTGTTATAGCTCCCCATTCTCAATTTATAATAATACCTTAAGAGCTCACATCAGATGCATTCTATGTTACAGGCATTGGGTTTAGTGCTTTATATGCATTATCCTATTCATGCTTCAAAACAACTTGAAGATAAATCGTTATCCCTATTTTACAGTTAAAAAAACAGACAACTGCGTCTAAGCCTGTGATTTGCCCAAAGTCACACAGCAAGCAAGTGGCAAAGAAGATTCCCAAGTCCAAAGGCATCAGAAGTGTATCAAGTGAAAGTGAAGTCGCTCAGTCGTGTCCGACTCTTGTGACCCCGTGGAGTGTAGCCCTCCAGGCTCCTCCGTTCTTGGGATTCTCCAGGACAGAATACTGGAGTGGGTAGCCTTTCCCGTCTCCAGGGGATCTTCCGACCCAGGGATCGAACCCGCGGCTCCCACCTTGCAGAGATGCTTTACCGTCTGAACGCATAGATGTGGCCCAACCTGTTGCTTGTGGGGTTGCTTGTATAACCGTCAGAGATTTGGGGAGGGAAAGAGTCTCCAGCAAAGCTCCCCGCTTAACAGGAGAGAGGTTGTTGGTAATGGCTGCCTTGCAGAGTATCGGGAAGAAATTTATTTTTTATTCTTTAAGTAAAATGCTCTGTGATGCTCTCCAGGGGTCAAACGCTGGTCAGGACGGGGATGGCAGTCCGTTAGTCTCTGATGAGCGGCGTGGCTCCCCTCCCTCCACCCCTAGGTCTCCTCATATCCACACAGGGCTCCGCGCCCCGCTTCCAGGCGGCTGTGGGCCTACATGGTGAGCCCCCTTCCCGGCCTTCCGCCCTTCCCCTTCTCCTTCCCGGGCCGCAGGTGAGCGGGAGCGACGGGGAGAGAGCCCGCAGCCACGGCGCCTCAGCGGCCGTCGTCCTCTCAGTGGCCGGTCCCCGCCGCGCTCGGGGGCGTAACCACTCTGACTCCAGCTTCCCTCCCCCGCTGCTTGACGAACAATGACGGCAGCCGCCCCGCCCGCCTTTGACGTCATGGTCAAAAAAAAAAAAAACCAACAAGAAAACTCCTTGACTACAAGTCCCAGAGGGCCGAGCGGCGGCGCGAGCGCGAGCGCTAGCGACAGCTCTGGTACAACTACATCTCCCAGGGGCCCCCGCGCGGTCGCGCCTTCCCCACTGCGCAAGTGCGGAAACGCTTGTTTCCGGCGTGGGTCTCGGTGAGCGCGGGTCGGTGCTGGGCTTAGGTCCTGTCTCCTTGGTTTGCAGGTTTGAACTCGTGGCTGTACAGGTGAGGTAGTAGGTTCAGAATCGCCTCCGCCGCCTCCTTAGAGCCTACGCAGATTTCAGTGCCTGCGGAGACTGGGCCGGATGCTACACCTGGAGCTGCGATCTGGATCGGAGATAACTCTGCCGTTCCTTGGCGCTTTCCGATTTACTAATTTCTTTCTTTCCCTCCGACCATCCCGGTTAGTCCCCAGAACAGCACTTTGTGTGGGGGACTGTAAGCGCCTCCAGTTGACAGCGGAGGAGCTAAGTGATTTAAGACACTGTTAGTGGTCGCTGAGCTGTTTCCTTGATGCTGTTTACTTCTGAGTGCCAACTCGGTGTTTTCTGCTCTGCCTTCAGATGGCTGACTCCCTTTTTTGTTGACCCAAAGGTTAGGGACTTTGCATCTGTAGCTTTTTCAAGTCTAGAGTACCCGAAAGAGTGACAGTGATGAAGGGAGCAACAAAGGTGCTGTAATCAAGTCTGTCAGTATATAGGTATCCTTTTTTCCGCCGACGTCTGAGCCAGTTATTCACTCGGTGTTTTTACAGAGGTGCCTTTTGGTTGTCAAGCTCTATTTTAGGTCCTGGAGTTATAGCAGCAAACCAAAATGCCCAACCCTTACCTTCTAGTGAGGGTGGACAGACAATAATCAGATGTATAGTGGGACAGGTGGTGATGAGAGATAAGGGGGAAGAATAAGACAAAGTAAGGAGAAACATCCTCTGGAGCATTTTAAACCCAGTCCTAACTTCTGTTTAGATCTGACATTGGTGTTCCAGACAAAGCAGCCACACAGGAAAGATGGGAGAGGAGGCCAATGATGACAAGAAGCCAACAACTAAATTTGAACTGGAGCGGGAGACAGAGCTTCGCTTTGAGGTGGAGGCGTCGCAGTCAGTTCAGTTGGAGCTGCTGGCTGGCATGGCGGAAATCTTCGGCACAGAGCTGACCCGAAACAAGAAGTTCACCTTTGATGCTGGCGCCAAGGTGGCTGTCTTCACTTGGCACGGCTGTTCGCTGCAGCTCAGTGGCCGCACCGAGGTGGCTTACGTCTCCAAGGACACCCCGATGTTGCTTTATCTCAACACGCATACGGCCTTGGAGCAGATGCGGAGGCAGGCAGAGAAGGAGGAGGAGCGAGGCCCCCGGGTGATGGTGGTGGGCCCCACCGACGTGGGCAAGTCCACCGTGTGCCGTCTGCTGCTCAACTACGCGGTGCGTTTGGGCCGCCGTCCCACGTACGTGGAACTGGATGTGGGCCAGGGCTCTGTGTCCATCCCCGGCACCATGGGGGCCCTCTACATTGAGCGGCCGGCGGACGTGGAGGAGGGCTTCTCCATCCAGGCCCCGCTGGTGTACCACTTCGGCTCCACCACGCCTGGCACCAACATCAAGCTTTATAATAAGGTCAGCGGCCGGGGCAAGGCGGGGTGGACCGAGGGGGCTGGAAGCTGTGCAGGCCTTTGGTAGTTAAAACGCTCTGCCCCCTTTCAGCGGCTGTGGTTTCCATGGTGATGGGTTTTGGAAAAGACAGGTTCAAAAATAGTTCAACCTCAGATGGTAAATCGTTTCTACAGACCTATTCTTAAGTAGGTCCTATTCTTCCCTGGTGGCTCAGATGGTAAAGCGTCTGCCTGCAATGCGGGAGACCCGGGTTCAATCCCTGGGTCGGGAAGATCCCCTGGAGCAGGAAATGGCTACCCACTCCAGTATTCTTGCTTGGAAAATTCCATGGACGGAGGAACCTGGTAGGCTATAGTCCATGGGGTCGCAAAGAGTCGGACACGACTGAGCGACTTCACTTCACTTCATTCTTAAGTAATTTATTACATTTCAACTTGGGACATGAAACACCAGAGACAGGATAAAGAACATAAATTGAAAACTAAATCCATGTATTGTGGTCAAAACCGCAACCATTAGGAATGTCCTTTTTCTTGAACCTGATACCGCTTAGGCTGACGAAGGATCATGTAGCCTGGGTTCATTTTGTGCCTTTTCTCCCTCACCTGGACCCTTTCTTCTGCAGATTACATCTCGTTTAGCCGATGTGTTCAACCAGAGGTGTGAAGTGAACCGCAGGGCCTCGGTGAGCGGATGTGTCATTAACACCTGTGGCTGGGTCAAGGGCTCTGGTTACCAGGCCCTGGTCCATGCAGCCTCAGCCTTTGAGGTGGATGTAGTCGTGGTTCTGGATCAAGAACGGCTGTACAATGAACTGAAGCGGGACCTGCCTCACTTCGTCCGCACGGTGCTGCTCCCCAAGTCGGGGGGTGTGGTGGAGCGCTCCAAGGACTTCCGGCGGGAGTGCCGCGATGAGCGCATCCGTGAGTATTTCTATGGATTCCGGGGCTGTTTCTATCCCCATGCCTTCAACGTCAAATTTTCCGATGTGAAAATCTACAAAGTCGGGGCACCCACCATCCCAGACTCCTGCCTGCCTCTGGGCATGTCTCAGGAAGACAATCAGCTCAAGCTCGTGCCTGTCACCCCTGGCCGAGATATGGTGCACCACCTGCTGAGCGTCAGCACCGCGGAGGGCACGGAGGAGAACCTCTCGGAGACCAGCGTGGCCGGCTTCATCGTGGTGACCAGTGTGGACCTGGAGCACCAGGTGTTCACTGTTCTCTCTCCGGCCCCCCGCCCGCTGCCCAAGAACTTCCTGCTCATCATGGATATCCGGTTCATGGATCTTAAGTAGACATCAGCAGGCAGCCTTGCTGCCTGGGGCCTGGCGGCCTTGTGGCCGTCACCACGGGCAGCCGGGCTGAGGTATGAGAGCCTCTTGCGGCCAGGCTGCTCAGTACATGGTGGACACCAGGAAGCATATGTTCTACCTCTTGAAAACAGGTGGTGATCCCCTAACTCTTCCAGTTGTGAACCAAAAGTTTCTTAGGTCACCTAAGGTGCCACTTGGAATGATCGCATTCCAGAGAAGTCCCCTTTCTTTACTGTGCTACCACGTGGACTCATTTATTGCCATTTTATACTCTGCATATACTACTTGTTATCTCCTTTGTCTGGGATGAAGGAGTGAATTTGAAGGACTCTTCCCAATAAAGTTCATACTTGGGAAAAAAAAAAACTATTTTAATAAATATTTTTGCCATATCACAGGAGTTGGTATAATTTTTTAAAGCTTGGCTTTTTCCCCTAAGCCTTACAGAAACATTATTGGAATGATTTATTACTGAATGCCTAGAGGAGAAGAAAGCCAAGAGCCTACCTGTGAGCTAAGCAGGTGAATTTTTATGATGGTTTCCTTTTCCTCTGCAATTGGGTAAATAGATCTTAAATCTGTTGGTCAGTGATGGGTTTACTATGAGGAACTAAACAGGTGGTGGTAAACTTGGGGTGAGAGTTCAGATTTACTATTATCCAGAGACAGTTAATTTTCTGTCAGCTGCAGCTCTCTGCTCTCTTTCCTGTTGTCTGTTTAATTGGAATCAGATCCCAAGTCAAAAAATAAATTTGAGCCTTCTGGTGATAAGCTGGGACAGCCCATTCTCTTTGATCTCTTGGAAATAATTGGTTTCCCTAGTTTGGACTTGTATTATTGAATAAGTATCATGATGACCTTATCCATTGATTCTTTCCACAAATTTTTATCATGTACCTACTATGTGACAGGGACCTTTCCAGATGGGGGAACAAGATGGACAGAGTCTTACAGAGCATACAGTAAACATAAAAAGTGAGGTGCTGTGCAGAGAGGCTTAAGATTGGGTGATAGGAGGTGGAGTGGACAGGAGGCTTTTTAAATCAGGTGGTCAGGAAAGGCCTCTTCTGAGCACATGTTTCGAGTTAAGACCTGAATGACTGTGTGTAACTGGGACAGAATCTTCCCGGTGAAGGAAGCAGTGCAAAACCCTAAGAAAGGAGCAAGCTGAGTGTGTTGGATGAAGCGAAAGGACAGCATGGTGGGAGTGATATAGCAAATCAAGGGGAGAGGGAAAAACTCGGGCTGGGTTGGGAGGCAGCAAAGACCAAATAGTGTAGGGCTTTTGTAATCCAAGAGCAGTGGGAGATGATGGGAGAGGGGTAAGAAGCTCCAATACTTTGGCCATCTGACTCGAAGAGCTGACTCATTGGAAAGACTTTGATGCTGGGAAGGACTGAAGGAAAAGGAAGAAGGGGGTGGCAGGATGAGATGGTCCGATACCATCACCTACCCACTCACTTGATGGACATGAATTTGAGCATACTCTTGGGAGACAGTCAAGGACAGAGGAGCCTGGCCTGCTGCAGTCCATGGGATTGTGAGAGACACGACTTGGGGACTGAACAACAACAACAAAAACACACACTGAGTAACTTATAAACATCAGAAAACGTTCATATTTCTGAAGGCTGGGAAGGCCAAATTCAAGGCACCAAGCGTAGTCAAGTTCTGCCGAGGGCTGTCTTCCAAGTTGCAGATGACCTGTTTCAACTGTGTTCTCACAGAGTGAGAGGGGCAGGCAACTCTCTGGAGCCTTGTTTATAAAAGCACAAATCCCATTCATAAAGGTCTACATTCATGATCTAGGCATCTTTCAAAGGTTTCATCTCCTAATACTGGGGATTTCAGCATAAGAATTGGGCGGGGGCACAAAAATTTATGCCATTGCAGGTGGTTGAACACAGGAATGGCCTGTTTTAATTTACATTGAAAAGATTAAAAAAAATAATAATAAAAGATTACTGCCAGGCAGAAAAATGGATTCTAGAGGCAAGAAAAGAAGCAAGAACACAAGTTGGACTTTTGAGGTAGGGTCAGTGTGAGAATTGATGATTCAGAAGAGGGCAACAGAAAGAGTTGAGTAGATTGCTTCAGGAGATTTCAGAGGTAAAATTGATAGGACTTGCTGATAAGAGTGGTAAGGAAAAGCACGTGAAATCAGAGGTGATACCCACATTTTTTACTTGAGCATCTAGATTGGATCTGAGATTGAGGAATCTTTGGGAGAGAGGATAAAAAAGTATAGATACTTTGAAAAAGTACCGATAAACTACACAAGAAAAAACTATGAGATATTACTTGACATACATAGCAAAGTAATTTATTTGAAGTTTGGTGGTCTGGATATCTCATTGTTTTAGTCTAGATTTTACTTTGCAATACTTTTCAGAAGTGACTATCAGTTTAAATCTTGTGTTCTATTAAACATCCTTTCCAGGAAATGTCTTGCACAATCCTAAGGAAAATTGGAAAAGAAAATGGACTCTCTCTCTAAACCCTGGGATAGTGATTATGCCACTGTCAGTACTCATCCAGCTAACAGCTTGGCATTCAGTAATCCAGTGTCCTAGGGGAGTTTAGTATATGTGGTTGGTCAGTGGAATGTCCAATGCTTATTCCCATTTAGCACTGTCTAACTAAGAGACAAAACAATTTATAGGTTCTTAGACTGTTGAAAGTGGGAAAAGGAAAATGCCTAATTTGTGAACTTGGAGAAATGAAGTCTTAAAAGTCCAAGAAAAGGGACTTCCCTGGTGGTTCAGTGGTCAAGACTCCATACTTCCAGTGCAGGGGGTGCAGGTTCGATCCCTGACTGAGGAACCAGAATTCTGCAAGGTGTGCCATGTAGCCAAAAAATAATAACAAGAAACCCAAGAAAAATATAGATAAATGAAATTTTATCTTTCCCTAAGGAAACAAATTAAGTTGGTCTACAAATAGAAAAGCCTCTACAAATATTTTATCTCCAATAATACCTTAACTTTACCTACCATAAGGTAGAAAGTTTAAAAAATTTTCATTTTTAAAATATACACAGTCATTAAGAGAACTCTACAGTGTGCTGCAAAAAATGGTAGATGAAGCCTTTAGCAAGAATGAACTACAGCCTGTTAACACATGCCATGCCAGAAAAGGAACTAGACTAGACCTCAGAAAACAGAAGGTAGACCTCCTTTCCCTGGCCGCTTAACTGCTAAACATCAGAGCAGTTAAACCAGCGACATTTGACACCAAAGCCGAGGACAGACAGCAGGATTTAGAATCACACTTCACAGGTGAGAAACCTTGGCTTCAGAGAACTGGCTGGTGGAACACTTTTTTTGAAAGACTATTATGTAATAGCCAGAGCAGAAAATGGCCTTGGTCTAAATCAGGAGAGAACACCGGCCTTGCTCTTGGGTTCACAGCTGTGTAGGACTAATTAGGGCAAAATGTGGCGCTGAGATCTAGGTAGAACTGGCCAGCAGCTAGCCATGGACAGGACCTTCTGGAGAACCTTTTCCTTCCTGCCTGTATTTCCAGACTGCCTAAGATTAGGCAAGAGGGCTTCAGCCCCTGTGCTATAGCGAAACACTAAGGGAATTAAGTGAGGCTCAACCAGTCCATCCTAAAGATCAGTCCTGAATATTCATTGGAAGGGCTGATGCTGAAGCTGAAACTCCAATACTTTGGCTGTCTGATGCAAAGAACTGACTCATTGGAAAAGACCCGGATGCTGGGAAAGATTGAAGGCAGGAGGAGAAGGGGACGGCAGAGGATGAGATGATTGGATGGCATCACCGACTTGATGGACATGAGTTTGAGCAGGCTCCCATAGTTGGTGATGGACAGGGAGGCCTGGAGTGCTGTCATCCGTGGGGTTGCAGAGTCGGACACGACTGAGTGACTGAACTGAACTGAGTTTTAGGTGTACAGCAAAGTCACTGAGTTATACACATATCTCTGGTGGGTCAGATGGTAAAGAATGTGCCTGCAATGTGGGAGACCTGGGTTTGATTCCTGGGTCAGGAAGATCCCCTGGAGAAGGGAAGGGCTTACTCACTCCAGTATTCTTGCCTGGAGAATTCCATGGACAGAGGAGCCTGGTGGGCTAAAGTCCATGGGGTGGCAAAGAGTCGGACACGACTGAGTGAGTGAACTGAACTGAAACTCTTACTCCAGGGGCCGCTGCTGCCTGCGCGCGCACTCCCGGAGCCTTCCTCCCATGGGTGGCCCTGGGGCCCCAAGGCTGGTGCCCGCTCTCCTCTCTCTTCTTCCCGGGCCTTTGGCTGGACCTTCCTGGTGGCTCAGCTGGTGAAGAATCCGCCTGCAATGCAGGAGACCCCGGTTCGATTCCTGGGTCAGAAGAGCCGTTGGAGAAGCGACAGGCTACCCACTCCAGTATTCTTGGGTTTCCCTGGTGGCTTAGTTGATAAAGAATCCGTGGGAGACCTGGGTTCGATCCCTGGGAGGGGAAGATCCCCTGGAGAAGGGAACGGCTGCCCACTCCAGTATTCTGGCCTGGAGAATCCCATGGACATGGGGAGCCTGGCGGGTCCACGGGGGTCACAAAGAGTCGGACACGCCTGAGTGACTAACACTAACTCGTTCTCTAAACTGACTCTTCCCGTCGCGGCAGACCCTCCAGGCGGAAGCGACAGCCTAAGCCTTGCCATCATTCTGGACCTCTGCTGGTACCGGGGTACTCTCAAGACTGGGGACGGTTCCGTCAAGATTGTTTTAAATAAAGTTTTTGCCGTCAAAAAGGGGCGGGGTGGCCGGGGGTTGGCCAATGCACCGAGGGGCTGAAACAGGAATACGCCGGGGTCCGAGGGTGATTGGTTACCTCAGAAGCCTGTCTGGCTCGTACCACAGTTATTGAGGGGGGGGGTTGGCGAATTCGGGAGGGTGGCCGCTTGTTCTTGAGAACTTTCAGCAGACACATATAACTATATTTTGCTCCTGAGGATTTCTGTGTCTATACAGGAGGGGCAGAAAGCGGGACGCAGGAAAGGGGGATTACTCGCCCGGCCATTCCCCCATTTCTGACTCCCCCCAAGTACGCCCACCCTCCCCGGGCGGTCGCCGGCGGAGCCCGACGGCCCTGCGCGCGCGCGCTCTCGTGTGTTCTCGCGTGGCGCGGCGCTGTGCTCCCGCAGCCAATCAGGCCGCGAGGTCGCCGCGGTCGCCGGGGTGCGCGCGCACGCCCTAGGGCTGCGTGGGGGTGGGGGCCGCACGGTGAATGGGAGCGCGCGCGGGGGCGGGCGCAGCGGCGTGAGCCGCATGAATGAGAGAAACGCGCCGCGCGCGAGACGCAACGCGCGCGCCCGGTGCCGGGAGCCAATGGGAGCGCGGGGAGGGCGGGCGACCCGGCCCTGAGGGCAACGGCCGCGCGCCGGCTGGTAGGCGAGCGTCGCCGGGCGGGCGCGCGCGTCGAGGGGCGGGCGCGGAGCGTGCGGGGGCCGCGCGCTGCCTCTCAGAGGCCGGACGGCACTGCCGGGAGGCGGCGGCGGCGACGCGGAGCTGGCCGCGGGTGAGTGCCGGGGCCGGCGGCCCCTGCGGAAGCGGAAGTGCGGGGCTTGGGGGTGGGAGGGGAGCGTGACCTCTAGGGAAGGGGGACCGGCGAGGGGAGGCGGTGGGAGGCCCCGCTCCGTGTCCGGGCCAGGTTCTCCGCCCGCGGCCGGACCCTCGGGCCCCGGAGAAGGGCGACCGGCAGAGGCCGGGCCTCCCCTCAGGGCCGGGTCATGAGGGGACCCCGGCCCCCGTCGCCCCCGGCCCGCGTCCCGCGGGCCCCCTCAGTCCCTGGGGGCCCTGCGGCTGCCGACCGCGTCCTCTCCGTGTGGGCCGGCCCTGCCCCGGACGGCGACCCTCGGCGCCCCGGGCCCGGGGTGGGGACTGGGCGCCGCTCTCCCTCTGCGTCTCGACTCTCTCGCTCCGCTCTGCTGTCCCTTGTTCTGGCCCAAGCCTCATCCTGTTACCTGTCCCCTCGCATCCGCCCGCTTCCATCCCTACCCCCACCAGCCCGGAGCTCCCTGCTTCCAGTACTTTGTACTTTTCACAAGTGGGAGCTCCACTGCGCTGGCCATTATTTTGCCTATAGAAATCCTGTGGGGCAGGAAGGTTGAAAGTGTTTCACCGACCTGGCCAAATGGAGACGTCGAAATGAGAAGTAAAAAGTGACAAAGTTCTGGAAGGAGGTGTGGGATCAGATATATGTTATCCTCTAGACAGTGTCAAGAGTTTTCACTTTTTGGTTAATGCCATCTTGTCTAGGTTGACCTTATATTCGTCTCCCTTATTATTATTATTTTTAATCCCAGGATCCCTTTGTACAATATTAAATCTCTTAAGAGTAGTCATTATCACCTAGTCTTTATAAAACCCACCTAATACTTGCAAGATTTGTATTGCCACGTACTTTGCTACCTCGGTTTATAACCATCACGCCCATATTAAACCTCTCTTTGACTGTTCAGCGGGTATCTTGACATGTTGATTATTCTTCATATACTGATAACTTTGTATTCGGATTTACAGTATTATACTATTATACCACTTTATCTTAACAAACAGGACTTGTGCTGTCAGTCATGCTGCCCAATCCATTCACCCCTTTAAGGAGGTACTTGTGTTAAACTTTCCTTAAAGCCGTGAAACAACACATTCTATAGTTTCTTTTCTGTATACGTGGTCACCTTCTATAGAGTACTCTGTGCCTGACGGTGTCATCCACGTGCTTGTCCACCTTTGTCGTACTGATATGGGTCCAGACTGCTGGTTCTGCTGAACCACACTCACCCTGCCGTCTCATCTCGGTTACTCACAGAACATCCTTCTGCTCTGACCGGGTGTGTCTTTAGTAGACCCAGTGCTTCCTTAGGTTTTGTCGTGTCACTTCTAATATATATTCTCTAAATATCTTAGGCTGATCACTTTTGTTTCCCAGTACTGTCCTCCCCAAATGGCCTGGCCTTTTATGACTCTAATTACTTTGGCAATATTAGCCCATGTGACTTTTTTCCTGTCAGAAAAATATAATCTGAAATAACATATGGTATCTAAATGATATCCTACCCTAGATAAAATATAAGCAGCACAATTTTTCATCTTTTCTAATCTTTGAGGCTTTGAGAGGAAAGTACTGTCTGCAAACTAAGGATTTGCTCCTCACTGTTAACAAAGTTACTGAGGCCTAAATTCAGAAAGTTGGGCTTTGATTCCTCTAGGAATCAATCTATTCTAATAATGCTGTGTGGCCCTCTAAAACTACATTTTGTGTGTGTGAGTGAGAGAGAGTGCGAGTGCATCTTGAAGGAAGATTTGTCTCCCATGCCACAGAAAGGAGGAAGTGATTGATTCCAGGGTACATTCATATTTCACTATTCAAAACTTCTGATATTTTCATCTCTGTCCTTGGTATCAGGGAGATACCACACCTCTTGGAGGGAAAAAAAAAACCTTAAGTAAAATGTTTGGTCTGCAGATTCCAAGTTGTCTTCAGTGGACAGGTAGTATGTTAGATTAGAAAGGTAGGAAGGATTTGCTTTGGCAGAGGGGCCTGTGAACTGTGAGTTCTGAACCTGACTGCTTAGTAGATGGCTTCAGGCCTTCTCTAACCTTCAGTTTTATGGAGTGGGATAAGGAACTGTGTCATCAGATAATGTGAGTTAAGTGCTTTGACATCACTAGATGAAAAGCATCCCATACAATCCAAAGTGTTATTTTGCTACTACCATCAACTTAAATAATTGCTATTCTTAATCATACCAGGGAAGGTGGGGTCCCTTGACTTCCTACTCGGCCAATATCGGAGCAGAAACTTGTTGACTTGGGAAGAGAAAGACCCGCCCCTGTGGTTGACTCGGTTCCTCTTAGAGGGCATCTCACCTTTCAGTGCAGGGACATTTCTCATCCAGGTCCTTTCACAAGTTATTTCAGAAGAGGAAAAATTCAGCCTTTGCCTCTCTTAAGGTTGTAACTAAAAAGCATAGAAGGATAAGAGCGCGAGAGACATACGCAGAAAGGAAATGAGACTGACTGTCCTAATTTTGTCCTCCTTTTTTCATTGTAGCAATAAATATTCTCTTTGTTCAAAGGGAAATCTCTTTTCTAGGACTGCCCTTCTCTGCTGTGCCTTTGTTTTCAGATTTTGATATTCTTGGTATTTGTTACTGCCCATCGGTGTCAGGTGGGACGGGCCCCATCTGTGTCGAGAGCTAGTTCTCTGATGATCTGAGGCCAGGTGAAGCCATGTTTTTTTTTCTTCAAAATGAAGAGCACTTGGAAGAGGGAAGAATTCTGAGCCCACTGTCTTCCCAGTTCAGAGTCCTTCCCACATAAACATAGTGAAGTAGAAAATCATCTTCTTTCAAAGGGCACGTTTTAATAGACTACCTTTGGGGTTTTAGCCTCAATGTTCTGAGAAATGCCGTGAAAAAATTCTCTGATCAAGGTATTTGTTTTTCTCCAGGTGAGGCATCATAACCCAGTTGAACTCTGTATCCAGAAAGTTCAAAATTAAAGAAGATCAGAGACACTGACTAACCTGGAAACAGGGACCTCTTGGGAGTTTTGCTTTCATCCACAGTGACCTTTCAAAAGTATCATCAAGTGGAATTGCTTTTCTTCATCTTATTTTGCTAATTGGGAAGAACATGGCTTTGGGAATTTTGTGTTTCCCTTCAGTTTTGCATGAACTCTGCAGGAAATGGAGCCCTTGAAGGGTTTGGGAGTAACAAGAAGAGACTGAAGACGGACAAGCTTGCGCTCGTACACTCTCTCGGCTGTTTTCCCTCCCCCTTCAAAGAAAAGGATTTACAACTCAACCTTGTAACAGCTGCTGCCCAGCTTTAGCCATCAAGAGAAAGTAAATAAAATTAAACCACCACTGCCAGACGACAAGCCCTGAAGTCGAGGTGTGGGAGTGGTGGCGTTGAGAAAACTGCCTGAGAGGGACGAGGAGCGCAGTGAAGCCGGCTTCTCTTTAAAGCTGGCAGGGGCCCCAGGCCCCTCCTTGGATTGAACTAGAAACACAGGCCCCCCCAGCGCCGCTCGCCTCCGTGGGAGTGAGGTGGTCGTGGCGCTGCAGTGTCTCCTCCGAAGACACCCTCCTCGCCAGCGGCGCCCCGTGCTCCCCGTCTCCCCCTCTTCCCTGCGGAGGACCTGCCTCCCTCCATGTGCTGTCCCCTGGCCTGCCCAGCTGCCCGTGTTCCCCACCTGCGGCCGTCTGCCTGTGTGCGGCCTCCTGTGTGTCTCCGGTTTTTAAACTGTGCCGCTTGTGTTTCTTAATCGCTCCTTCTGCCTCGTTCTGGGGAGGTGGTGGTTCGTCATCTGGAATCACCTTTCCCCCTCCCATGTGCTTTCCTTCCTGGGAGATCTCTTGACCTTTGGCTTTATTTGGGAGGGGGAAGGGTGGTGATTCTAAATTTTCTGTGTCCCTGGTCTGCTTCGGTCCTCCTCTCTCCCTGGTCGCCCTCGTCCCGTTTTCTTGTCTGTTCTGCCGCTGTGTGGGCCTGTGCTATGCGGCAGGGCAGATCTCCCAGCAGAGCTCCAACATGCCCGCAGAGTCTGCAAAGAGGTTCAAACCCAGCAAGTATGTTCCCGTCTCAGCAGCCGCCATCTTCTTAGTGGGAGCCACGACCCTCTTCTTTGCCTTTACGTGAGTTTCCTCCCGGCAGTGGTATCGGGCGGGTGGGGAGGGGAGGGGGTATGTTTCCTCTTGAGTTTGGCTCCTTACTTGCAAAGCCAAGTGACTGGGAGTGTTTGAGGTCTAATACAGGTAAATGGAAACCGCAGAGGTGTAGTGAGAAGAGTTAAGGCCAGGCCCACCCTCTGCCTTTCCCGCCTCCCTTCCTCTGGAATCACAGATGTCTTCCTATTTTCCTACCCATTTTCATCATTAGACGATTCTGAGCTAGAAAGGAAGTGGGAGGGAGTCACCAGAGAGGATGAAGCAGCCTCAGCAGTCAGTTCTGTGAGAACTGGACTCGACGGAAGGTTGGTCGAGTAGTCGTGGCTTTTCCCCAGGTTCACTGAAGCTTAGATTTGCGATTGTGGGAACTCAGTCCTGGAGAATCTCAAACTCAATTTAGAAGGTCTGCCAATGAGGCGGTTTTGGCCTTTAGTGTTGCTCAGATGGTTTTCGTGGTGGTGGTGGTGGTTTTAACTGCTGTGCGACATGCAGGATGGTTCCCGACCGGGGATGAACTCAGGCCCCCACAGTGAAGGCAGAGTCCTCCGCCCTCGGCCCTCGGGGAAGCCCTGGTTTTCTCTGTATTCTTCAGGGCCAAAGCTGAAGACGTGAAGGCTGCTGGGAAAGAGCAGGTTTCATTGAAGAGAGTCCTAGGAGGCTTCCTTTAGTGCTTCCTGCTGAAGGGAATGGCAGGCATTTCTTCTATTCCATGGTCCTTTTAGGAAAAGCGGTTGAGTTGGCATTGAAAGACTTCCCACTTAGGATATTCAGCCTTTCTTAATCTGCTTGTTACTGGAGGGGATCTGAGTGATTTATCTTCATTCTTTTCCCTGTTACTTCAGCTGTCGACCACCTGGTGAGCATTTTTACTGTTACCTGTTTATAATTTAACATATGCTAGGCTTCTGAGTCTTAAACTGTTGAGTCATTGAGTTGGTGTTCTAGTTGTAGCTCTTGGAACAATCAGAGCATGCTAGATTTTCTGGGGGGTTGACTCTGCTGTGATTCAGGCCAAACCTAATTGTGGGGTGCTGGTTAGAACGAGTGTGAGGTGGCTGGCAAGAAGAAGATGAATTGGAGTGATCGGGAATAAAAGCAGTTTGGATTCATTGAAGGATGACTGAAGCGGGCAGTTACTGTTATGGGGAGAAAGTAGAACAGAAATTAAGTCTGTGTTAGGAGGGAAGGAACCACCTCCCTCCAAATAGAGCTTCTGATGCCAAAAGGAATTCTCAAAACTGTGGGTTGTTTGACCAAAAGAGTAATAATGCAGATGTAAAGTAAATGCAGTGTTTTTCTATTTGGTTTTTAAACAAGGGAAGAATGAACCTGTTATCTAAGGTATGAGCATCATCCTGCTTCCCACCTCCCCCTCAGAAGAGCAGACTAGGTCACAGACTCTTTGGGCCTGAGCACACCTGTGGAGTCCCTGAGGGGTTCAGCCCTGCCTTCCAAAAAGGAGGAGTGAGTCTTTGGTGTCCGGCTTGCTTTTGGTTTCTGCTGTTATGACCTCGAGGTAGAAGCAGCGTTTTAACCGAGGGATGTTTACCTAGGATCTTAGTACCTTTGTGGGATTTGTGGTGCTGTCAGGAGGGACAGGTTCAAGACTCATCTGACACCCTTCGAGCCACCTAGTAGGGGAGGGAGTCTTTTCCTTTAAGAGGCAAAGCCTTCGGGAAGTGAAGAGATTGGAGACTGGCTCCGTGGTTTCTTTCAACCCATCCATTCCTGAGTTGGGGCGAGCAGAATCCTAGTTCTTAATTTGCTCCTCTGGAGCCATTGAAGTGTTTGGCTGGTTCTACCAGTTTTGCCACACAGAGCTGTCCTGACACAGGCGTTTTCTCAGCTGGTAGTTGAAGCCGTTTAGCCTACTTTCCTGTTGCCTGGCGCCACAAAGTCAGGGGCCCTCCTTATTCCCTGCGCTCTCAGCTCTAGGAGAGAGGATTTTGGAGGACAGGGTTGACTCTTACTTGGCGTTGTTACCTCTAATCCGAAGTGAGAAGTCCCCCCGGCAGGCTCCTCGGGCCACGGGTTCACCCTGCCCACTTGGTGGGGACATGATGGCCACCCTGTCTGTCTCACGCCCCTGGCGCGCGCGGCTTCTGAAGCGCTCGTCTCTTCCCCTCCAGCTGACTGAAGCAGCGCCTGTGCAAGCAGATACCTGGCTTGAGGTAGCACTCTTCTCCCACACCGCCCTGTCCCTTCTGAGGTTCAGTTCTCCATTTAAAACTATAGATAGTCTAAAAAAGACTGCTTTCAGGTAGACGAGAGGAAGGCACTTTTGGAACCAGCTCCTGCTGGGGTCCTGAGTCGGCCCCTGCCGCCGCCCTGCCCTCCTCACCAGGCTGCAGCTGTTCTCGCACCGGGGCAGGCCCCAGGTGAGAGCTCCTTTGGGGCCTCCAGGCCTGGGAGGAGGAGGACGAGCCCTCCCGACTGGCAGGTGTAGTTCATGGAGGCTTCCAGTAACTAGGTGCGGTTCACTCTCCATGTTTCTTTGTCCAGCAGGGAAAGTGCGGAGCAGAAATTAGCAGCTGGGTGTGGTCAGCAAGATGTGAGTTCTGCTCCAGAGGAGCTCGCCTAGAACTGCTGAGCTCTCCCCCGTGACCTGGGTGCCTCTCATTTACAGCCTTTGTCCAGTACTGAAACTAAGCAGGAGTGATCGGGGACCCTGTAGTTCTTTACTCTTTCCATTGTTTGGGAAGTTGGGGGCCTGCTAAAGGAACCTCCCAGTCCCGATTAGGTAATAGACCCTGCATTTAAGGTCACCGGCCTGGACCCCACCTGGCTTCGCTGAGTCTCCTTTTGTGATGAGCAGCGGGCAATTCCAGGGGAGAGGAATAAGCCCTGTTTGGGGAAGCTGGTTCTGGTAAAGTCGGTTAGCTGTTGCGGGCCTCTGTCTTCTCTGTATAATGAGGAAGTTGACCTAGAGAGTTTATTTAAGCAATATGCCCTCCCCCTGCACTGAGCTCTTCTGTGGAACCCAGTATATAAAGTGTAAGGGTAGGACCACTCTGGTTCAAGAGAGGCTGGCGCATAGAGGCCCAGACCCTGGGTGTCTCCTCTTTGCCTTCCTGGGGACCCTGACCCTGACCCTCCTCAGGGCTCCTAGCAATACCATTAGAAATAAGTCACTGAATCGTATCCTCTGAAGTCTCCTTGAGCTGTGGAGTTATGTCAGCTAGTGTCTGAGGAGTCTGTTTCTAAAACTGGCGGGGCAGGCCTGGGGGTAAAGTCTGGGCTGCGAGTCATCCTCTGCAGGAAGGGAAGTCAGGGTTGTCCAGAAACCCGTGCTGGTCCTGCCAGGGCCCCAGCCATGGAGGCGCTTCCGCCTTTTCCATCTCTGCTGCTCGCCCCTCCAGCGTCTCACCTGCTGAGTTGGGCAGCCTCGGTGACTCTCCCTCTGGGTTTCTTTTTCATGACTGCAGAGGTGCTGGCACCTGATTTGAGTGGGAGCAGCCTCGTGATCTAGGGCATTAATTGAGCAGTGGCGGTTCTTTTCCTTCCCACGTTGTTTTCTCATCCAGGAATACGTACCCAAGTCCTGAGTCTTGTACTCGGCTGCTTGACAGTCTGGAGAAGACAGGACAAATCCAGTGTTTCATGAGAAATTTACCCACCTAGAAGGGAAGGGATTGTTTTTCCGTGGAATCTTGAGGATCCCCCGGGGCAATAAGTGGGATGTTCTTTCTAGGCTTGCCTCATCGCCAAGGAACACTCCCGCATACACTCAGAGTAGGTGCTATGCATGGCAGGAATGCATAGACCTGTCCTTTAGGAGCAAACACCTCTGTTGTGTTCTTGAATCTGGTACCGAGGAAGTGCAGTTAGGGAGGGAGGTGGGGCTGGAATGATAATTGATGATGATGGAGATGGTTAATAATGTTTTTTTGTTTGTTTCTTCTATCTTGTGAATGCTCATATTAAGCCAGCTAGTTTAAAAGGAATCGTAAGCTCTTCTCAGACTTTGTCTCTTTCATTCTCTTATCTGTGTGATGTAGCTGACGTAACAAGCTTGCAGTTTCCTGTAAATTACCTAAGGCTACAATAGCAAAGCACTGATGAAGACAGGATTGAAATCCAAAGCTTCTTGACTCCTACTTTAGTTTTCTCACCAGGAATTTAATTTTACACACATATATAGATATATAATAGGAAGAGTTAGGGCTGGGGGACAGATTTTCAGTACTGTGAGTATTGAAACCCACTCTTCCAATTTTGGAGGAGGAAATGGCAACCCACTCTATGGAGAATCCCAGGGACGGGGGAGCCTGGTGGGCTGCCGTCTACGGGGTCGCACAGAGTAGGACACGACTGAAGCGACTTAGCAGCAGCAGCAGCTCCCAGTTTCATTTGGCTTTGGAAACAGGAGTGCTGGAGCGGCGGGCAGAAGAACCTGTTCTCCCTGGGGTGGTGTAGGTCTGGGAGTCTCACCCATGAGTCAGCCAGCCTTCTGAGCGACGCCACTCCCTGCGCTCGGAGCTCTTTGATTACCGCCGTTGGCGGAGGACAAGCCTCAACAGCTCCTCAGCTCAGGCCTCACCTCCTCCCATCCAAGGCAGCAGACTGAGACAGGCCACTTGGGGGGGGTCACCTAGGAATCTGGCAAAGTACTGTAGCAGTGGCAAGCCCCCCCGGAGCCAGGCAGGATGTGGGGTATGGCAGGGGCAGGCCCCGCTCTCAAGGCCTCTCCTTGGTGGGATGTACCCAACCTGGAGTGCTCAGGTTGGAAGCAGTAGTCTTTGATTTGAATCTAGGAGCAAGGCTCGCCCATGCCGTGGAGTTATTTGCATCTTTTCTAGATACTTGCCACAGTGGGGATCGGCTTTATTTTGGAACTTTTATTTTTTATTTTGGAACAGAGATGGGAACTTTATGCTAGAGTCACACACTTCAGCTGGAAGGGATTGATATTCAGAAGGTTGTAAGGGGTAAGGTTCATTATCCAGGGGCAGGTCGTTAGCAGGATATCCAAGAAATGGAGTGATTTGCTTTGGAAATGCAGAAACTGAGGACCGGCTGGGGTCGGAAAGGTTGATGTTAGTGACGGGGCCGATGTGTCCTCCTTGGTCAGCGTAGTTTCACTCAGAGACAGAGGGACCCTTACTTTTCCTGAAGCTCCAGAGGCCACAGTAGCCAGTTCTAGGAATGAGACTTTTAAATCACAGAGACCTCAGTGTTCTAAGGATTTAATTCCTTTTTCCCTTCTAATTATCTTCCCAGGCTGTAGGAGTCAAGTGAGTCACCCTTTCTCCTCTTCCCTGGGCGGAAATTGAAGTGACAGCTCAGAAGCGGGGAGGGGCTCTGACCTGGATGACTGGTTTTCAGTTTCTCTCTCTCCCTCCCTCCGAGGACCTAGGAGGTCACGCTTTGGGTGGAGCTGGGTGAAGACTCTGCCTTCTTGCTTGTATATTCCACCCCAAGCCCTGCCAAGGTGTGGGGTCAGCTTTTTTGAATCAGCCCCCAGAGGAAGAGGCTTCCGTAGGAGACTTTGACAGAATAAAGCTAGAGCCGTGACTGGAGGTCTGTTTTTCCTTGAAATCAGTGCCTTTGCCCTAGCTTCATGGTTTTGTCTCCCAGTTAGGTACTGGCCCATCAAGAGAGGTGGAATTAACTGATAGTTACTATGCAAAAAAGCCTTGCATTGTGAATATTTACTTCAGTCTTTCTTTAATGATTGGCTAAATGGAATTTGAATAAATAGATGGTGATGGTAAAGGCTTGGGAGACGCTTTGTGACAGTTTGGCCTGTTATCGTTAGCTTGTCGCTGTGTTGTTCTGTCACTCCGTCGCATCCGAGTCTTTTGCAACCTCGTGGGCTGTAGCCCGCCAGGCCCCTCTGTCCATGGGATTTCCCCAGGCAAGCATACTGGAGTAAGGTTTGCATGTCCTTCTCCAGGGGACGTTGTCAGCCAGGGATCGAGCCCGCGTCTCCTGCATTTGCAGGCGGAGTCTTTACTGCTGAGCCACCAGGGAAGCCCTGTCATTAGCTCGTTCCTCACTGAGGAGCTCTGTTCTTTGAACGTCCTGAATCACCGCTCAGGGCTGTGCTTATTGTTTGGATGGAGACAGGTCCGCTCTCAGCAGAATCCACGCCTGCCGTGAATTAGTTCTCCCAAGTCAGTTGCTGTCTTGTTCTGCTGGCATCTCTTTCCTTCAGTGAACGCTTCCTCTCCTTCCGGCTGGTCTGGGTGAAGGGGGACAAGGACAGATGCTGGCCTAATTCTGGAGATTAAGTTCTCAGCCACAGAGCAGATTAGGGTATTTAGCCACTGTCTTGTAGTGGGAAGTTCTTCTGAGCTGAGCCGGAAGAGAGGGTGTTTGATACCAGGGACCCCGCAGGCAACTAATCAGCTGTTCTCCTGACACTAGCAGGAGCCATCCTCGGGGAAAGGGCGAGTGGGCTGCATTCCTAAGACGTCTGTCCTGACAGACGCTGAGGGCCCAGCTCACTCTCAAGAAGTTCCCTAAAGCCTTCTCGTGGTCTGAACTCTGGAATCCTCGATACGTGTGGCCAGTTTCTTTTCCCTGCAGGATTTAGGGCCACTTTGGTCTGATAAGGTTCTCTCTCTCTCTTTTTTCTCTTCCACTCTTCTGCTTCATTTATTGATCTCAGGGTTTTGGTATCCTTCCGTATCTATGAGTGGTTTCCTTTGTTTACCCTGAGAACTAGCCTCTAGTTGAATAAAATTCTGTGAAGTATCTGATGAATGTTTGTATCTGTAATGGATCTGACGAAGCTCTAAGCAGTGGCGAGTGATTTGGAGCCAGAGAGGCAGGTGTTGTCCCCTGCTCTGGGCCAGCGTGCGGGTCAGTGGGGCGTGGCTGAGGTCCAGAGGTCCAGGGGCCTCGGGCTGTCCCAGAGCAGGGCTGCAGCTGGTGTCGGTTACATTCTTAGTCCTCGCTCCTGGGCCTGGTTAAGAGGTGGTCAGGACAGAGGCCATGACACGTGGCAATCCACAAGGGTAAGAATGAATTTGAAGAACACAGACTTCGGTGCAAGGGTGTATGAGTCTTGTACCTTGATCGAAAATGAGCATTTCCTTGGGAAACTAGACCCACTTGTTGGGGAGGATGAAGATAATTTGAGACAGCGAAGGTGAGCCGCAGGAGCTGCGTATGTGGGTGTGGGCGCACCCCTCACTTTTACACGGCCGCTGCCCCGGTGGCGCGGCAGCCCCTCACTGTGTGTGTCGTCTGTGCAGCTGTCCGGGACTGAGCCTGTCCGTGTCGCCGGCAGTGCCCGTCTACAATGCGGTGGTGTTTCTCTTTGTGCTGGCCAACTTCAGCATGGCCACCTTCATGGACCCAGGGATCTTCCCTCGAGGTAAGAGCTCCCTCTTCTCTCTCAGAACTGCCTTTGAGAAAAATGAGTTTTGGCATACACGATTGGTCTGGGGCCTTCGGGATCTAGCATTTTGGGATGCTCCTGTAGTCTAATGGTGAAAAGCACGTCAGGGTTTTATAACTTTTAGGCCTGTGATCCACTTTGGGTCAATTCTGGTTTTCAGTTACTCATTCAGCAGAAATTTATTTCAGGCATATGGGTTGGGCATTATTGCTAGCTTTGATAATATCTAAGGTGAATCAGAGAGTAACACTGTGATACAACTTGTAATGGGAGCATGAACAAGGTTCTGTGGGACCTTGGGAAGGGTGCACTTAGCCTGCCCAGGTAAATGGGGAAAATGCTGCTGGAGGGCGGGAGGGAAGACCTTCCCAAGTGGAGCATGGGCGGGGTGGGCACTGGAGGCAGAGGAAGCCGCATGTGACTGAACGGTGACCAGGAAACAGTGCGGTGGGCGGGAGACAGCACCGGGTCGGGCGGGGCGCAGAGGTAAACCAGAGCCAAGTGTGAAAGGCTGTGTATTACACAGATTACACTTCTTCCTTTGGACAGCAAGAGGTCTTGAACTGGAGGAATCACAGGATCAGATTTCCTTTCACAGAAGTAATTCTTGTAAGAACAGATAGATACCTTTTGGGAGGCTACTTCAGTAATGCAAACCAGATGAACTTGAATTCAAAGCTGGATTTACAGATTTAGACCCGGGAGAATTTTTCATGACTAATCACTTGTTAGGTGAGAGTGAGAGGGTAAAGCTGTTGTCTAGGCTGGTCCCACTGCTCCTAACTTAAAAGAAGGTTGGACACTGGTTCTTAAGAACTAAGACTCAGGTTACAGGAACGCTGAGCTGTTTTGGAGGCAAGACAGAGCATCTCAGACACGCTGAATTTGAGATACTGAATGGATCGTTCTGGCTTCCCTCATAGCTCAGTTGGTAAGGGATCTGCCTACAAAGCAGGAGACCCCAGTTCCATTGCTGGGTTGGGAAGATCCCCTGGAGAAGGGAAAGGCTACCCACTCCAGTATTCTGGCCTGAAGAATTCCATAGACTGTATAGTCCATGGGATTGCAAAGAATTGGACACGACTGAGTGACTTTCACTTCACTTCAATGGGTCGCTCAGGTGCAGTTACCCAGTGGCAACTCAGTAGTGAGGCTCATGGCAGAGCCCTCAGCCATGCAGTTTTGTCAGCAGCAGGAGTGAGATTGTCTAGAGAAAGTAGAATGAGGTTAGGAAAGAACGGGTGTCAGCCTGACCAGCCTTGATTAATAATGAGCAGAGGAGGAGCTGTTGAGGAGGGACTGAGCAAGAAAAGAAAGGAGGAGGAGAACCTGGACAGAGTGGGGGCTAAGGGAAGTTCATGAGACAGCTGATGGTTGGTGGTATCAGAAATTAAGTTCAGTAGTGTGGAAACTCCAAGCTGCCCATTGTTTTAGTAACTAAGAAATTAGTGATCTTAATAAGAATTGTTCGAGATGTCCCTTTTGTTCAGTAGTTAAGACTCTGCATGTCCACTGCAGGAGGCATGGGGTCGGTGCCTGGTTGGGAAACTAAGATCGCAGAGCTTCATGGCATGGCCAAAAAAAAATACAGCACACACACAGGATTCTTTATTTTTTGGTCCTGCTGTGCAGCTTCTAGGATCTTAGTTCCCTGACCAGGGATTGAACCCAAGCCCCAGCAGCGAAAGCACTGAGTCCTGACCACTGAACCACTGGGGAATTCCCAACAAGAACAGTTTTAATTGTGTGTTTATGTATGGGGGAGAGAGACAGTTAACTTACCAAAGCTGCAGTGTTTCGGAAGGCAGTGAATAGGAAATGAGGGAGCAGCGTCCGTGAGGATTAAGGTTATTCTTTCAAGAAGTTAAGCAGAGAAGGCAGAAGGTGGAGTGTCTTAGGTGAGAGGGAAGGGTCTCGTTTGTTTCCTGATACAGAAGGCATTAGTGTGTCGGTAGCATAAGGAGGTAGAACCAGAGAAGACAGAGAAACTGAAGTTGAGGAAAGCGGGTAATTGAGTGACCCGGAGGAAGAGATGCTGTCCTCTCCTGGTTGGAAGGGTGATGCTCACAGAGCTAGGCTGTTTCTGGAATAGAAGGCGAGAGTGAGGACCAGCATTGGTGGAATAAGGTAGAAAGAGAAATTGATGCTGACGGTTGTTGTTGATGACATCTAATTTTTCTCTTAAATGTGCCAGTTACCTTATCGAGAATACTGGAGTGGGCAACGTTTCTCTTCTCCAGGGATTCTTCCCAGCCCAGGGATTGAACCCAGGTCTCCCACATTGCAGGCAGATTCTTTACCAGCTGAGCCACAAGGGAAACCCACAAAACAGATAAATGTCACCTGTAATTTCACAGCCCAGAGATAACTACTATTATATTGTCATATTTTTCCTTTCAGTCACTATTTTGAAATGTATTATATACATATAATGTTTATACGCACCATGCACCTGTAGCACATATATGCATATCTGTTTTTGTTTTCAAAATGGGATCTTTTAGTTTGTATAGTTCTTTACCTTGTACTTTTTCACTTAGTTATGTTGTTAGCATTTCCCTTACTCAGTAAATTGGAAAACTTCACCATCACTTATTTAATTTTTCCTTCCCATAGGCATTTTTTTTTAGATTAATAATTTAATGAAAGTTGCATACTGTAGATGAAGGCAAATAATGTTTAAGTTTTGAAGTGGGGTGTTGAGTTTTTTTTTTAATAGTTGATTTATAGTGTTGTATTGCTTTCTGCTGTGTGAGTTTCTGATAGCTGAAGATTGAAAGGGCGTCCAGGTAAGGAGAATGTCTGGGACCAAGAAGCATCACTGACATGGGGGAGCCGGGGGAGACCTTTGGCCAGTGGCTCTGTGCGTGGAGAGGAGCTTCACGCTGGCTCGTTTCTCCCTGTTTGGATTGCTGTAGTTCAGTCGTGTACTTGTAAATATTGAACTGTTATGCAGACTCATTATATATGTACTTTGATATGTAAATCATCTACTTCTTTTGAAATAATACTCATAATATGTAAACCAAGAATCTCAGCCTATCCATATCAGAGCCGCCTCTGAGTCATCCTCCTGAACCGCTTTTCCCAGTGTAGAATAAATTGCTTCCTCATTTCCACGGTGTTGTATAAAGAGCTGATCTCACAGCGTTAGAACTACCGGTTCCTAGTCTCCCTCGCCATTAGGCCGCATTCCCTGAAGGCGTATCACTGCGTCCCCAGTGCCTAGGACAGCTGCAGCACAGCCGTGTTCTCAGGAACTTTTCCTCTCTGCAGCTGAAGAGGATGAAGACAAAGAAGACGACTTCCGGGCGCCCCTTTACAAAACCGTGGAGATCAAGGGCATCCAGGTGCGCATGAAGTGGTGCGCCACCTGCCGCTTCTACCGGCCTCCCCGCTGCTCCCACTGCAGCGTCTGCGACAACTGTGTGGAGGTGAGCGCCGGCGGGACGCGGCGGCCGAGTCCTGTGGGCTCTGGGCCATGGCCGGCTCCCGGGGCTGTTCTCGCTCTGCCAGAGTGCTGGCAGCGATGTACGCGGGAGAGGTGGCATGTGCGTGTCCTGTTGCGGGAGGGCCCCCGGGTGGGCAGGCGCAGGCTCTCGCACACCTGGCCCAGCTTCTGGAAGGTTACTTGTCCTGGTCGGTGTTCTCTCTGTCTCTCACGCCGTCACGCTGTTGAGCTCACGTGTCACCACAGGTAGCCGATGAGGACGCACGGTGCAGCATGGGGAGCTCTGCCCAGTGCTCGAGGCGACCTCAGCGGCAGGGCTGCAAATGAGGGTCCGTGCGCGCACGTAGCTGGTGCGCTTTGTATCCAGTGGGAGCTGACACAGCATGGGAGAGCGGTTATATGCGGAGAAAAACTAAAAAACGAGCAATTTTCAAATTAAAAACACAGAACAAATTGTACAATTATATTTCTCTTTCTGTCCTTCTGCATTCCTTGGCTTTTATTTTTAACCCTTTTCCCACTCCATTTTTACTTAGCTATAAGCAGTTGCCTACTAGATTTTCTTTCCAAGCCTCTTTTTTTAAAAAAGAAAAATCTTAATGTATTTGCAAGCCTCTGACATTTGTCCCTGTCAGAGTTCCTTGGTCATGTAGGATAAACTGAGAGATGGCCTTGGCCTTTGATCAACCTATGGAAGGTCTTTGTTGCAGATTGATGTCTTAAGTCACTTCATTCGTGTCTGACTCTGTGCAACCCTTTGAACTGTAGCCTCCCAGACTCCTCTGTCCATGGGATGCTCCAGGCAGGAACACTGGAGCGGGTTGCCGTTTCCTTCTCCAGGGGACCTTCCCGCCCCAGGGATGGAACCCACGTCTCTTATGTCTGTGCCTTGGCCGGCGGCTTCTTTACCATTCTTTCCCACCTGGGAAGCCCAACAGATCGATAGATAAACTGCAGGAGTCTGTTCTTACATTTTGCAACTAAACGGTGAACGTGATCACACTGCTAAAAGCGGCGTTTAGTTTTGCTGTTGTTGACGAAAGTGGCGTCATTCGTGGCCCCAGCCTGCCTTGTTCGCCCACAGGAGTTTGACCACCACTGCCCCTGGGTGAACAACTGCATCGGACGCCGAAACTACCGTTACTTCTTCCTCTTCCTGCTCTCCCTGACGGCCCACATCACGGGTGTGTTTGGCTTCGGCCTCCTCTACGTCCTCTACCACCTGGAGGAGCTCTCCGGGGTCCGTACGGCCGTCACGTATCCTTCAGGGCCTGCGGGGCGGGGACGAGGCAGGGAGCAGGTGGGGGCCCGTGGCGGTGGGGGCCACAGGGAAGGCGGCCACAGTAGGGGCCGGGGCGGGCCAGGCCGCGGGGCTCTGCTCTCCTTGACCGCTGGCTTCAGGATGGCCGTGATGTGTGTGGCTGGCTTGTTCTTCATCCCGGTCGCTGGCCTCACGGGGTTCCACGTGGTGCTGGTGGCCAGGGGACGCACCACCAATGAACAGGTAGGAGGAGACGTGATGGGAGGCCGTGATGGGAGGAGACGGGCTTCTGTCTCTCGACCCCGGGATTAGTGTGTACTTTTTGTGATGAGGTGTCCACGTTCCTCATGTAAGCATGAGAACAGGCCGTGTCTTAGTTAATAAGCATTTATAGACTGTGTCCTTGGTACTGGACGACTTGGGCTCTGAGCCGATAGAAACAGTAAAGACCTGGGCCAGCCCTCAGGAAGCTTGTAGTTAGTTTCCTGCACATAATAGCAGCTAACCTTACCTGCTTACTCTTACATAGAGATCCCCACTTTCCATAAAGAAACTGATGTTTAGGGTCAGACAGGTACCGTGAGGTAGACCCAGAAATAGAACTGATGACCCTGACCTGAGTTCCCGTTCGCAGTCACCACAGACACGCGCTTCTTTACGGCAGGATTGTGCGTTACTCATTTTTATGCCTCCCAGGTAGTGGGTGCACAGTAAGTTGTCACCGATGGGTGTTTTGGCTTCTGGAAGTCATGGTCCCCTTGTCTGGGACTGATTTGGCCCTTTGTCCCTCTGTCCAGGTTACGGGTAAGTTCCGGGGAGGTGTGAACCCCTTCACCAATGGCTGCTGTAACAACGTCAGCCGTGTGCTCTGCAGCTCCCCGGCGCCCAGGTACGCCTACCCCGTGCTCCAGCGCTCACCCTCGGTCACACACGCCCGTCGTCCTTGGGTTGGTTCTGGGGTGGGGGGCTGCCTTTTAGGGTGGGTTCTCCTAGAATGGGGAGTGCTGAAGTGCTGACCTTCAGACCCTGTGAGTTTAGTGCATTCTTTATTTTTTTTTATATGAAACTTTTAGTATTTTATTCATTTCCATAGTTTTACAGTATTAGTAAAAATAATGGCCATTATAAATAAGTATAAAATGGAAGTTGATGAAAAAATAACCCCAAGTCTTCCTTGACTCCCACCCTCCCACCAAAAAACTAGTTAGTATATGGCAAATATCCTTTTCACACATTATCTTTAGGCATATATTCACTTTGTAGTGGTGGATGGTTTAGTCGCTAAGTCGTGTCTGACTCTTGTGATTCCACGGACTGTAGCCTGCCAGGCTCCTCTGTCCATGGGGTTTTCCAGGCAAGATTACTGGAGTGGGTTGCCATTTCCTTCTCCATAATGCATTCTTTAGGTGGTGCTCCCTTTGGAGAGGCCAGGAGGAGATTTACTCCAGAGTGCCTCGAGCTGGGTGTGTCTGCCCAGAGGCCTTGCCTTGCTTTCGGTCTTGTACTTCATAGAATCGAAGAAATTAGTTCAATGCTGGTCTTTCCCTGGCCTGCTAGGACTGTTTCTTCTATCTGTGAAAGTGCTTGCCACAGGGTAGGCAGCCAATAGATAGTTTTGAATGACTGAATAAAAGCCCTCTCACTCTTGACACTCAGGTATTTGGGGAGACCAAAGAAAGAGAAGACAATTGTCATCAGACCACCCTTCCTTCGACCCGAAGTGTCAGATGGCCAGATAACCGTGAAGATCATGGACAATGGCATCCAGGGGGAGCTGAGGAGGTCTAAGGTAGGGGTGCAGGGGGTAACGCCGGGTACCCCGGGGAGCTGCCCCCATGGCGTCCAGGGGGAGCTGAGGAGACTGAGGTAGGGCTGCAAGGAGTAACGCCGGGTACCTCGGGGAGCCGCATCCATGGCAGAGGTGGAAGCTTGCTTTGTTTAAATCTCTTAATGTAGTTACCACTTTCTGGTTTGTCGTAAGTTACTTAGATATGTAACTTCTTCTCCCATTACATTTTAAGTTCATTAACAGTAGAGATTGAGTCTATTCCTTTGCTTGTCTTCCTAGGACTTAACATAGAGCTTATGGATGGTAGGAGCTCAACAAGTAGTTGTTGCTGGAAATAAATGGCAGAATGAAACCCTTGTTGAGGAAAACTTCTCTCTCTCCAGCACCGTCCCCAGAGTGACTGGCTTCTCCTTGCCTAGTTGAGAAGCACATGATGACGCACCCCCCCCCCCACCAGTTTCATACTTCCAGTCGCCCTGACGCTCCTTTCTGCCTCATTTCTCCAGTCTAAAGGCAGCCTGGAGGTAACAGAAAGCCAGTCAGCAGATGCGGAGCCGCCACCCCCGCCTAAGCCGGACCTGAGCCGTTACACGGGGCTACGGACACACCTCAGCCTGGCCACTAACGAGGGTGAGTGCGGCAGGAGTGAGATCACTGCAGAGATGGCAAGGGCTGGGGGAGGCCGCTGTGTTGTGACTGAGAAAACCCAGCAAGCGGTGTTTGAGCCACTTCTGCGGACAGCGGGAGGGGGTTCCACGGCCATGACAGGGCCGTCCGTGTACCGCCGGCCTCTGGACAGACCGGAGAGCGTCCCAGGGTCTCTGCGCTCACTCACTGGCGGTTCCGGGCTGGTCTGAGTCTCCAGTCTTCATTTCGGCCGACTCGTGTGTGTTCCTGGGCCTTCCCTTTGGCGCAGTGTATCTGCGCCTACCTCATCTCCCCTGTACTTTAAGCACCTGTAGCCAAGTTAAGGGAGTGGCTTATAAGGTGGCACCCTGGGCCTCTTCCCTGCAGAGAGCAGCCTGCTGGGGAAGGACAGCCCCCCCACGCCCACCATGTACAAGTACCGGCCAGGCTACAGCAGCAGCAGCGCGTCAGCCGCCATGCCGCATTCGTCCAGCGCCAAGGTACTGAGCACTCCCCAGGAAGCAGGGCTGCAATGTAGGCCACCTGCTCTGGGAGCACGGGGACGGGAGGAGGGCAGGAAGCACCGCAGGGAGAGGAGACCACAGACGTTTGCTCCGTGTCGGCGCTAGGGGTGCCGCGTTTCCCTGACGTGGGTCTGTCACCCCAGAGGGGCCCTGTGGCCCCCTGGGTGGGCGCACTCGGACAGCCTCAGCTCTGAGTTCAGAACAGCTGCACCGTCACAGAGAAGTTCCTTAACCTCTCTGTGCCTCATTCCCTGCGTCTTACAATGAGAGGTTATTTGTTCCTAATCAGAGATGAGCCTCAGGTTGAATGAGAGAATGCAGGTGAACTCTAAGCATGTTGCTGGCGCATGACACACACTGATTCTGACGGACTCCTTGGGCTCTGGGGCCTCGAGTCTGTCGCGGGAGGGGCAGCTGAGAGCCGGCTCTGCTTTCTCCCTCAGCTGAGTCGTGGGGACAGCCTGAAGGAGCCGACCTCCATCGCAGAGAGCAGCCGCCATCCCAGCTACCGCTCGGAGCCAAGCCTGGAGCCCGAGAGCTTCCGTTCGCCCACCTTCGGCAAAGGCTTCCCCTTTGACCCGCTGTCCAGCGGCTCGCGCTCCTCCAGCCTCAAGTCTGCCCAGGGCACGGGCTTCGAGCTGGGCCAGCTGCAGTCCATCCGCTCCGAAGGCACAACCTCCACCTCCTATAAGAGCCTGGCCAACCAGACACGCAACGGGAGCCTGTCCTATGACAGCCTGCTCACGCCCTCCGACAGCCCCGATTTCCAGTCCGTGCAGGCGGGCCCAGAGCCAGAGCCGCCTCTGGGCTACACGTCTCCCTTCCTGTCGGCCCGGCTGGCCCAGCAGCGGGAGGCCGAGCGGCACCCCCGCCTGGCGCCCGGCGGCCCAGCGCCCCGCGAGCCCTCGCCTGTCCGCTACGACAACCTGTCGCGCCACATCGTGGCCTCCCTGCAGGAGCGCGAGAAGCTGCTGCGCCAGTCGCCGCCGCCCGGCCGCGAGGAGGAGCCGGGCCTGGGGGACTCCGGCGTCCAGTGCACGCCCGGCTCAGGCCACGCGCCGCGCACCAGCTCCTCCTCCGACGACTCCAAGCGCTCGCCCCTGGGCAAGGCGCCGCTGGCACGCCCCGCGGCCCCCCGGTTCGGCAAGCCGGATGGGCTGAGGGGCCGGGCCCTCGCATCCCCCGAGCCAGGCCCGCCCGCCCCCTACCTGGGCCGCTCCGTGTCTTACAGCAGCCAGAAAGCGCCCCCTGGCGCCCCCGAGACGGAGGAAGTGGCCCTGCAGCCCTTACTGACGCCCAAGTAAGTGTCCGCGTCCTGCCTGCAGGCGGCCTCGGGGCGCCGGTGCCTTCCAGCGCGCACCCGGCTCGCCCTGCCTTTGCCCTCGTCCTCCGCCTGCCTGCCTGGGCCTCACCTGTTGAGACTGAGCAGAGGGCGTTCCCCTTAGTCTCGTCCACCTAAAAAGCAGTTTGTTTGCCGGGGAGGAACTGAACAGTGTGGCTGCTACTGGAGAGAAGCAGTGAATAGGGGCGAGAGGGAAGCAGGCTGCTTGTCAACGGGACAGCAAGATGAAAGGGGGTGTTCGCGTCAGAAGGGCGTGTGTAGAGGGCACCTTTTCTCTCAGCCTCTTTGAAAGCGCGTCCCTTGGCTGTCTCGTGCTCCACACTGACCCCTCTCTCCTTTCCTTCTCAGAGATGAAGTACAGCTCAAGACCGCCTACAGCAAATCCAACGGACAGCCCAAGAGCATAGGCTCAGCCGCCCCCGGCCCGGGCCAGCCGCCTCTCAGCAGCCCCACGAGGGGCGGTGTCAAGAAGGTGTCGGGGGTGGGCGGCACCACCTACGAGATCTCCGTGTGAGCCTGGGCCGCCTCCGCGCCTGCGCCAAAGGGCCCCCGGGCCACCCCCTCCTCCAGGGGCCCTCCCCGCATGGACGTGTGAACCGCCGATTCCGAGGAGAGGGGGGGTGTTTCATAAAGTGCAGGGGGGCTGGGGCCCCAAGACTGGGGTAGCATCCCCCTCCACCTTTCAAGACCCTGCCCCCCTCACCCCCTGGACCAGACTCAGTGGACATTTGTGCAATTGCTCGCCCTGGAGGGAACCAGATCATTTTTAAACCAGAAATAATTTTTTTTATTATTGTTACGGATTCTATTTTTTTCCTCTTCTGCGTTACCAGGTGTGTGTGTACATATATATATATATATATATATATATTATAAATATCAAAGAAATTATATATCTATCCTGGGATTGGAAGATGAGGGAGGGAGATGAGTGAGGGGGCCCTTACTCTTCCTGCTCCTCAGACCAGCAGGAGGAGAGAGCAGACGCCACTGAAGTCTCCCTCCTCCCTGTGGTTCCTGCTCTGGGTCCCAGTTACCATCCAGGGACACAGCACCCGAGCTGTCCGCGCTGCGTGGTCAGGAAGGAGCTGGGAGAGTCGGGGTGGGGTCTGTCGGAGGAGGGCCTGGAGAGGAGAGTGGTTTTCCAGGCTCCGCGGCACTTAGTGTCCCCTGGGGAGGGCGCCTCAGCCCTGTGACTGGTGGGGGGGGCAGTCAGAAGAAGGGCTTGGCAGAGCTCCAGCAACAATATTGGGGTGACCCCCCCTTGGGGGGGAGGGAGCAGAGCGGGCCTCTCCAGCGGGCCCCTCAAAGCCCTCCTCCCCCGTTCACACGGTTAACATTACTTTTAAACCCAAGGCCGGGAAAGAAGAATCCAAAAAGCAATATTTCTCATCACATGCCAAAAACGGGATTAAGAGAAGGAGCAGCAGGCCGAGGCCCCTCCAGCTGTCCCTTGGGAGCCCCCCTCTGCCCACCTCAGTATGGTGCTGGGTAGATGGGATACCTGGGTTCTCACCTTCAAAAATAGGGGCAACCCCAGCCTCTAGACAGAGGCCCTTTTATTTTTTATTCTGATTAGCCATTTTAAACCAACAAGGAATAAAAAGAAATCCTGATCTAACCAGCCCCCCTGACTTGTGTTATTCTGTGTGCTAAAGGCAGGGTGACTGATCTCTGATGGGAAGCTACGAGGACGGAACTCTGGTCCGGGCCCATCTGTAAGCAGGACTATGGGGAAGAGAACCACTTGAGACAAAAGAGATCCTGTTTTTACTTAAGTGATTTCTTGTAACGACCAAAACTCTTGTCATTTCAGAGTCTAGAGAGCTCTTAACTTTTGCCTACAATCCCTTAACACAATTCTCTCTGGATAGTAAAGCTTTTAGACGCAGCCAGAGGTGAGCCAGTGGATGATCACGGCGTGAAAGGGACGCAGGGGGCAGTGTGACATCTCATGCCACCTCTTCTGTCGAAAGCAAAAGGCTGTGTCCTCATTTAAACAGGCACCCTTAGACCCTCATCTCAGAAAGCTGGCCAGAGCCCTTTATTTTCCTGTCTGCAAGTGAAGGCTAAACCCTCACTCTGAAACCCTGGGTTAACGTGAGTGGAATGAGTGGTTTTCTGTCTGCTGGTCTAGATCAACCCTGGCTCACACCAACAGACTTCAGCCATGTCACGCTGGGCGTAGGTCAAGCTGCTGTCAGCTGGGTTTTCTCGTGGTTTCTGGACCTGCCTGCTGCAGGAGTTACTTCAGTTGTGCCCGTTCCGTTCAGCCGCTCAGTCGTTCCTGACTCTGCAACCCCTTGAACTGCAGCATGCCACACTTGCTGTCCACTCTCTCCCAGCATTTGCTCAAACTCATATCCACCATGCCATCCAACCCTCTCACCCTCTGCTGGTCCCTTCTCTTGCCCTCAATCTTTCCCAGCATCAGCATCTTTTCCACTGAGTCGGCTACTTCAGGCTGCCTTTTTGGGTTTTTTTTTTGCTGTTTTAGAAGCTTAGATAGGCAGTCACATCAGCCAATAATTTCACTGTCTTAAGGAGTGAGGAAGATCAAAAGTAGTTCTTATTATAAAGAGAACCATTTACCTTTGCTTGCCAGAAATTTATTTTTTTAAAAAAACCACAGGGTTGACCAAGTAGCAACCTTGCTGAGATTCACTTCTGACCGTGGGTGCTTTCTCCATCGGCTACCGAGTTTCCACACGAAACTGACCTAGGACACAGCTGGGCCGCAAGCGGGAAGGTCATCCAGACAATGGCTGGCAACCTTAGGGGCAGGGCGTTAACGTGCCTGGGGCAGAAAGGTATCCACTTCTGGACCCTGCTCCCTGGCTGCCCCGCCTGCTGAGGAGACAGTGTCACGCAAGGTCCGAGCCCCCTCAGACCTCAGCACGCCTTGGCTTACGCCCTGACTCCCATGGAAAGGCACTTACCTCCTCAAAGGCAGCCACGCTTCAGCCAGTTTGATAAATGCAATTTTAAGAGAACAAAAATCCTAACAAACCAGACCAAGTCCTACATCAGACAAACTGCACACAAGAGGTGAACAGAAAGCTTCCTGGGAAGGGAAGAGGTGTCCGTGGGGAAGGGAGCCAGGCGGAGGCCGCCGGGAGCCCGGCCCGTCTCCCTTTCGGCTCCTCCGGCGGAGCGGCTTCTGCCTGGGCGCCCAGGCGCTGACCCGGGCTGGCTCCGGCCCAGCAGCGAAGTCCTAGCAGGGTCCGCCGGCCCCTTAGCGGAGGCTGCTGCTGCTGCTGGCCTGAGAGCTGCCCATCCCGGGGTGCTCCGGGCTGTGTCGGTTCTGGAAGGAAAGGAGGGCAGAGGAAGAGGAGGCGGCTCTCCCGAGGGCCCGGGCGAGACAGGGACTCACGGGCTGCCTGCACGGGCTGCCGCCATACCTTCTTCTTCTTCTTCTCCTTCTTCTTCCTCTTCCTCTCAGGGTCCTCTTCCTTTTTCTTTTTCTTCTTCTTGTGATCTGAATCAGACGGCGTCTCTATGGGAGATACGAGGTGCCCGTCACAGGATGGGCCCCAAATTCTGCTCCGCCAGAACTCGGATGCAAGGATAACCCCTAGTCGGCCACCGCTTCTGTGCGCGTGACCAGGACAGCTCAGAGGCACCGCTGAAGCCCTGGCCCGCGTTCCCGCCTGCCCAGGGGGGCCCGCTTATGTCAGCTGCTTCTCTAAGGAGAAGCGGGGAGCCCAGGGCTCGTGATGAACTTAACTGAGCGTTTAACTCAGGAAGGTCAAACCAGATTCAGAGCGCATGGCTTCCTGGCTCGGAAAAGAACGGCTTCTTACCTGGGGGGACGGGGTCCTGGGTGCGGCTCTGCTTGTGCTTCTGCTTATTCTTCTTCTTGGGCGGCTGAATATGCATCAGGCGGCACTGCTCTGGCAACTGAAGGAGTGAAGGAAGGGCTGGGTGAGCAGAGGGCGGAAACCCCCCTTCCCATCACCTGCTCTGCTCCCATCACCTGCTCTGCGCAGTACGGTAGGGAGGGACAGCCCCAGGAGGAACACCACTGCGAAGGCTTCGGGCCGCCCCCCTCGCCCCCTCCTCCCCAGGCGGGTACGCACCGGGCCGGTGTGCAGGCGGAAGCCAGCCAGCATGGTCCCTGTGATGGGGTTGAAAGAGCCCCCGAGGATGGGGGGCTTCTCGATGAGGGAGCGCAGGCTGCTGTTGTCATGGGAACCAGGCAGATCAATCATGCCCGGCAGGTCGGGCAGGAAGTTACTGAGCTTCTCCTTCACTTTCTTCCCGCAGAATTTATTATAGGCGTGCTCCAGGCTGTAGTGCGTGATCAGGTTGGTGCTGCCCGTCAGCTCGGAGCTGCCTGGGGGAACGAGGAGAGGAAGGAGAGTCAGCTCCCAGAGCTGCTGGGGAGCCGCTCAGCCGCGTCTGACTCTGCGAGCCCCGGCCTTCACTGTCTCCCGGAGTTTGCTCAAATTAATGTCGATGCCATCCAACCACCTCATCCTCTGTTGCCTTCTTCTCCTGCCCTCAATCTTTCCCAGCATCAGGGTCTTTTCCAAGAATACAGAACTTTTTTTTTTTAATTCACTGACCTAGAAGGGAAAGTAAAAGACCATATTTTAACCTAAATAAGGAATCTTTTAAGTTAGAATTACCAAAAAAGAAGTTATTTTTGAGTAAGAAATAGCAGGAGTAAATAATAACATACGACAGACACTAAAAATTCTGTGCTATAGAATGGAAGGTTGGAATGAGGAGAAAAAACAGGCAAAAATCCAAATAGGGCAGCGGTGGAAACCGCTTTAACCCAGTGAAGCAGACACTCAGTCTAACCAGAGTAATAGCGTATACGGCGCTTATAATCTGTGCTAGACACCGCTCTGTGTTTCATCAATATGCTAGCGAGAAATTACACTTCTGGCTGTGACCAGAATAATATAACCTCACAGCTCAGCTACAGCTAAGCTTAAGGCCGGCTATGACCCAGGGGTGTGAGTGTACTGCTTCCTTTTTTAAACTAGCAAGAAACTCCAGTCACCTTCACAGAGAAAAACAGATTTTTCTAGCTACTGCTGGTAACTTTCGTTACCACCACCTTCACTTTTACTCTTCTTATAATACCAAATATGATAGCTCTGCCTAGAAGAAAGAAACGTTTGATTAGAAGTTGGGCAACTAAAACTGTAATCCCTTATGTGCCTGTTTCTGCTTATCTATGGAATGCAGTAAAAGCTATCATAATTACACATAATTTTTTTTCAAGGTTCAAATAAAACATTGAAAAGTATAAAGTATGTACGTGGAAGGCATCATCAATATAAACATTTCATGGCTGACTTTCTTCAAAGAACTGCTGTTGTTGCTGTTCAGTCCTAGGTCATGTCTGACTCTTTCTGAGACCCCATGGACCACAGCATGCCAGGCTTCTTCCCTGTCCTTCACTGTCCCCTGGAGTTTGCTCAGACCCATGTCCATTGAGTCAGTGATGCTATCCAACTATCTCATCCTCTGCCGCCCTCTTTTCCTTGTGCCTTCAGTCTTTCCCTAGCATCAGGGTCTTTTCCAATGAGCTGGCTCTTCGTATCAGGTGGATGCGTACTGGAGCTTCAGTATTAGTAAAGCTTCAGCTTCAGCATCAGTCCTTCCAATGAACATTCAGGACTCATTTCCTTCAGGATTGACTAGTTTGATCTCCTTGCAGTCCAAGGAACTCTCAAGAGTCTTCTCCAACACCACAGTTCAAAAGCATCAATTCTTTGGTGCTCAGCCTTCTTTACATCCAAGTCACATCCACACATAACCACTGGAAAAACCACAGCTTTGACTAGACAGACCTTGGTCAGCAAAGTGATGTCTCTGCTTTTTGGCACGCTGCCTAGGTTTGCAGCAGCTGTCCTTCCAAGGAGCAAGCGCCTTTTAATTTCACGGCTGCAGTCACCATCTGCAGTGATTTTGGCGGTCAGGACAATAAAATTTGTCACTGCTTCCACTTTTTCCCCTTCTATTTGCCATGGAGTGATAGGACTGGATGCCACAATCTTAGTTTTTTTGAACGTTGAGTTTCAAGCCAGTTTTTCCACTCTCTTCTTAGTAATTTAACTAGGGTCCAGTGGTGAGGATAGAAATATCTAACCTACAATTTCATAGTCTAGTTATGATGAACATTCAGGGTACAAATGACAAAAGTGACTTGTTTATAATCATTCACTTGAGAAAACTCAGCTTCTGAGCTATCAGCCCACTGAGGGCTGAGAAAAATGCCTTGTTCATTCATGTGTCACTGGTGCTCAATAAACATTAAATGAACAAGGTATTTTTCCTATTGACAGGCCTAACTCTATTCTATTCCCTTGTCTTCCACGCCAGCTGTCTCTGAAGAATGGTCCATGTAATGGCAGGAGGCTCAGGGACCCAGTACTTCTCATATCAGCACTGCCTCCTTCTGTTTTTCCCCACTTTGTGGTTTTTCTAAATTCTTTAACCTAAAAGAGTCCATCCAATGTTCCATTTTGCCCATCAGTTCTATGAAGATGATTTATAAATCTCTCTCCTCATTCCTGACTCCACTCCTGAAAACTAATCTTCCATTTCCAACACTCTCTTAATTCATTGCAGATTCAGTTTTCTTTCTTTTCTTTTTCTTTTTGGCTGTACCAGGAGGCTTATGTGATTGTAGTTCCCTGATCAAACCCCTTGCAGAAAAAGTATGGCACCCTAACCACTGGACTGTCAGGGAATTCCCTTGATTTTTTTTTTTTTTTAAACTCCAACAAATGTTCCCCACCTCACTCATGGTTCCTTTATTTTAGTACATGGCACCTGTATTCTCCAGATATCTTTAGAAGCTGTACTCAGTTCAAAAATCTTAATGGTTTCCCATTCCCTCAGGAAAAAGCTCAAATTCCTTCGATCTGCATTCGTGGTTGAACATATAAACGTCTTACTGAAACATCACTAGCTGGGATCAAGACTGCTGGGATAAAGAGCAACAACCTCAGATAGATGACACCCCTCTAATGGCAGAAAGTGAACAGGAACCACAGAGCCTCTTGATGAGGGTGAAAGAGAGTGAAAAGGCTGGCTTAAAACTCAACATTCAAAAAACTAAGATCATGGCATCAGGTTCCATCACTTCATGGCAAATAGAAGGCAAAAAAGTGGAGGCAGTGATAGACTTTATCTTTTTGGGCTCCAAAATCACTGCAGATGGTGACTGCAGCCATGAAATTAAAAGACGTTTACTTCTTGAATGGAAAGCTGTGACAAACCTAGACAGCATTTAAAAAAAGCAGAGACATCATTTTGCCGATAAATGTCCGTACAGTCAAAGCTATGGATGTGGGATGAACTGAAAGACGTCCTCGAGACTAACATGTCTAAAATGACTCTTGATTTCCACCTCCTCAAACTTGTTCTTTCCTGACCCTGTTATTCAAGCCAAAAATTTGAAATCATCCTCAATTCCTCTCTCCTCCACTTCTATATTCAATCCTTCATTCCTGTCAGTTCTACCTCTAACATTTATCCTGCATCCATTTATTTCTTTCCTCCATTGCTATCGCCTAGTCCAACCACCACTTTCCTGGACCACTAAGTAGTAACGTTATTGAAAAGAGGATTTTGCAGAAATGAATGCAATAATTAATTCAGCTATTTCACTACCTACTTTGCATTATTACATTCAGTAGTCACAGCTGACACACCTGTAAAGTCTTCTTCAGCACCATGAGTTTCATTTTCACTTTCCATATCAGAAAACAATCACTAAGATTTTTTGTCTCTTTGTTGCTCTAATAGTCCCATTGTATGAATCAGAACTATATTTGGACAACTAACATCTTCTGAGACACTAGTAAACATGCTGCTCGGACAATAAGAGAAAAGTATCCGCATAAAATTCACTGAAAAAATTTTCTTCACTCAAAACTTCATGATGTATCATTTTTTAAAATTTTATGAAAATAAACTTATGTTTATAAGGTACACAAGGTTGGAATAAACACCTAACAGAGCAAAATGTGAATGATAATGCCAATCATATGTTGTATAATGAATCCTTGATCAATTTTAAGCTCTAACAACTTCCCACGGTGATGTTAATGGTTTCACTCTAAAACATATTTTGACATGCTTCTGGTCAATAACATGCTAAAACCTAAATGTCTAACACAGGCCTCTGCCTACCACTCTCACTTTATCTCCTACCACTCCTCTGTTCACTCAAGTCCAACTGATCTTCTGTCCCTCAAACATTACAACATTTTTCTCACATTGGGGCTATTGATTTCAATTTTTTTTTTGTATCCAGTTATCCCTCCTCCCACTCATAAATGGCTAGATCTTTCTCTGAACTTACATTTTAACTCACTCTAAAGTTACCTACTCAGAGAGAGCTTCTCTGATCACTCTAGCTAAAGCAGTTCCGCTCCCTTAAATCTTTATCACATTTTTTTTCCCCCTTACAGCCATAACTGCTATGTGATTTCACCCTGTTACCTTTTGCCTCCTCCATGGGCACGTAAACTCCCAAACAGGCAAGGATCTTGTCAGCCTTTTTCACAGCTGTGTCTTCAGTATGTACAATACCCCTTAGTACACAGAGTAGGTGCTCAACGAAATAACTTTCTGAATGAAAGAATCTGGATAAATTCTATTTACTTGTTCCAAGAGATGAGGAAAGGACCAGGCTCAGAGAAAAAAGGAAGGCAATATGCACCAAACCAACATGAATTCGGAAGCAGATTTGGAACTAGGTCCGCAAGAATGTTAAATCAGGACTCTCAAATTCCAAACTCGAGCCGCTCAGTCGTGTCCGACTCTCTGCGACCCCATCGACTGTAGCCCGCCGGGCTCTTCCGTCCATGGAATTTTTCCAAGCAGGGATACTGGAGTGGGTAGCCTTTTCTTTCTCTAGGGGATCTTCCCGCCTGAGGGATAAAACCCAGGTCTCCTGCATTGCAGGCGGATTCTTTACCGTCTGAACCACCAGAGAGTAATTTTTTGGGAGTTGTAAAACCACCGTCAGGGTCAGAGGCAGGGCGGAGCGTGAAAGGCGGCCACGGCGACCCATTCTTCTCATTCCCAGTCCATCCCGAGAATTCTCAGTCCTTTCCGACACGGAACTCCGAAATACCCACAAGCGCCCCGCGGGCTACCCTTCACCTCCCTCGGCGGCTAGGAACCACGCCCAGCCCCACCTCGCGGCGATCTGATTGGCCGGCTTCGGCCGGGCCTCGTACTCACCTGGAAGCTCCCTCATTAGGTAGAAGGGGCCGCAGCCTGCCGCCGACTTGTCGCTCCCGGGAGGGGCCGAGGCGGCGGTCGGGGGCGGGGCCGTTCCCGGCCCCCCGCCCGGAGGCGGCGGCGGCGGAGGGGGCGGCTTCCCGGGTCCGAAGCCGAGTGCCGCTGGCGGAGGTGGCGGGTCAGCTTGGGCCCCGAACAGCGCCGTGAAATTCTCCATCGTCCCCTCCGCCCCGGCGCCGTCCCGGTGTCTGGCGTTAATGATCCTCATTGGTTAATCTTTTCATGGGGTACCGCCCTTTTCCTCCAGGGGCCGTTTACCATTGGATTGCCTCTGGCCCTGCCTACCTTCTTCCGGCAAGTACTTCCGTCGCCTTCTGAGAACGTCCCGGAAATACTCCTTAACTTTATTCTGCGAGGCCTCCGCTCGCCGCAATCGCTTAACCAATGAAATGACTCAGGTAGAAAAAACGACAGCTAGGTTAGCCAATAACATATCAAATCCCTTTCTCACCTCCCTTAGTTGCCAATCAGAGGCCAATCAGAGATCTAGTTCCGGGCCCAGAGGCGGGGTATCTGACACTCGGCCCAATGGAAACCTTCAATGGTGAGAGAGGCGGGACCAGACCTACGGAAGCCGAAGAGAGCGGCCGGCGCCTCGGGGGGCCGGAAAGATGGCTGTCCTAGCGCCTTTGATTGCTCTCGTGTATTCGGTCCCGCGACTTTCACGATGGCTGGCCCGACCTTACTACTTTTTGTCAGCCCTGCTGTCTGCTGCCTTCCTGCTTGTGAGGAAGCTGCCCCCTGTCTGCGAAAGTCTCCCCACGCAACGCGAAGACGGCAACCCGTGTGACTTTGACTGGGTGAGCGACCCCCGCCTCAGGACCCCACGACCTTGACTGTCCCCGCCCTGGTGGTCGCTGTCGGGAGCCCCGAGGCTGACCGTTTTGAGAACGCCTCAGGTTCCGAGCCTCTTAGCGGACTTGACAGACTACTAAGTGTAGGGCGTGGGTTGTCATCGAGCCTAAACCTCCTCTTGTTTAGGGTGAGAAAGCGGCCGGTTAGCTCGCCCAACAGCCTAAGCTTTCTGCTTTTTGAGTCCAAGCTCCTTCCCACTTCCCAATCCATGCTCGACAAGAGTCCTCCCCAAACTGGGCACCCGCACTGTCTTCGTGTTGCTCGTTATGTAAAGCCTGTTGAGGGACCGGTGAGTTGTACGAGGCAAGTTGTATCTGTAGTATTCTCGTTTTATTGACGAAGAAACTGATCTTGGCGTGGTTAGGACACTCGTCCAAGGTCACACAACTAGTGAGCGACGATGATTTGCAACCACTAGGCCATGGTAAACAGCACACAGTCTTTTCTTAAAATTAACAGTCTCAGAGGGAGGACTGTGTGCTGGGCCCTGTGCCGCATACTGGGGATGTAAAAATAAATAAAACTATTAGGCGTATTGAAATGGAATTGTAAAAAAATAAGTTGTAAAGAAATCTGTCTGAAGCCTCTTGCAATCCTTCGTGAGCTGGAGTGGAGGGACCACTCAGAAAAATAACTTGAGGGGCTTCCCTGGTGGTCCAGTGGTTAAGATTCTGCACTTCCCTTGCAGGGGGCCTGGGTTCCATCCCTGGTCAGGAAACTAGGATTCTGCTTGTTTTGAGGCAAAAAAAAAAAAAAGGTGTAAAATAAGTTGAAGCTCTCTGCCCTCTGCTGGATAGCCATATACATGTTTTGAGGAAAGACAGTCACCTGAGTTTTTGTCTTTTTTTTGAAAGCCCGAAATGAGTCTTGATCTTGAACAGAACCTGCTTCCTTACTTTTATTCCTCATCCCACAGTTTTTCATACTCTATCTTTTCCCAATGTTATTAATTAGCTCAGATGTAGCCATCTTCTTCAAAAGATCCTATTTTTATCTATCCCACTTTAACCAAAATAAGACTCAAACATGTAAGTGGACAGAAATAAAGATTTTATAAAAGGGACTTTTTATGCAGTTAATTTCTCTGTGTACTCTTCCCTAATTATATGCAAAATATTGTAAGAATTTATGTTTTCTTTTTACTCTTTTTTTTTTTTTAACTATGTAGTACTTGTAACTGTTTTCCTGGAAAATCTGTGTTTTATTCACTTACCCTGGTGATTTGAAGTTACAATATTAAGGTAAATAGTGTTAGCAAGGATGTGACTTCCCTGGTGGCTCAGCAGTAAAGAATCTACTTGCTAGTACAGAGACTTGGGTTCGATCCCTGTGTTGGGAAGATCTCCTGGAGAAGGAAATGGCAACCCACTCCAGTATTCTTGCCTGGGAAATCCCATGGACGGAGGAGCCTGGCAGGCTTCAGTACATGGGGTCGCAAAGAGTCAGACAGGACTCAAGTGAGTAAGCACATACACCCACAACCGTTGAATTTGAGTAAGGGCCAAGTATTAGATAACAACAAGGAAGTAGTGTTAATTTTGTTAGATATGATAATGGTGTTTTAGTTTGTTTTAACAAAGAAGTTCTTATCTGTAAGGCACATGTACTGAAATCTTTACAGTTGAAATAATACAGTTGCAATTTGCTTTTAAGTTTCTCCAGCAAAAGAAATGGGTAGCGTAGATGAAATCTTTGGCCATACTGGCAAAATATTACTATTGAAACTGAGTATTAGGGGTTTACTAAGGTATTGTAGGAGGTGGAAAATAATTTTCCCTTTACCCTTTTGAAGTCTTGTTTGAGACTACTGTAGTAAAAGATTAAAGTCAGTTAAAATAACAAATTTATTAACATGTGTAACTTGTGTACATGGGATATACCCAGGGAAAAACCAGTGACAAAGAGGCTTAGAATTCCAGCTTATATGGCATCTTCAACAAAGAACATAAATTTGTGGAGAAATGACAGGATGAAGACAGAAAGAGTTTTAGGTTTGCAGGAGACAAAAATTGGAAAGGTAAACTAATGGTAGATAAAGCCTCGTTTGTTACATAGCTCACTCTGGTGCTATCTCCAGGCTGATAGCATCTAAAGTTATCTTCCTGATTAGCTTTCTCCTTGGTAGAGAAGGTAAATTTTTGTCCTACTCTTAGACACGTAAGGGAAGGGGATGGAGCTTTTCTTTATTCTACTTCTCATTAGTTGTCTGTAGACTCAAAATAATCCTTATGCCAAAATGGCATACTTGGGAGTGGCATATACTGCCACCCTTCAGTATCCTCTCTGATTTGGTGTATGTTTGAAAACTTCCTTAATAAACAGTTTGAAACAGGGCTACGCTGGTTACTCAGACAGAATCCACCTGTCAGTGCAAGAGACACAGTTTTGATCCCTGGTCAGGGAGGATTCCCCTTGCTGTGGAGCAGCTCAGTCGGTGTGCACAGCTACTGAGCCTGTGCTCTGGAGCCTGGGGGCCGCACCCACTGAGCCCACTTGTGGCATTTACTGAAGCCCATGTGCCCTAGAGCCTGTGCTCCACGACGAGGGAGGCCACCGCAGTGAGCAGCCCGTTCATCCCAACAAGGGAAAAGCTCACCTAGCAACAGAGACCCAGCACAGCCAAAAACAAATACAGATAAAATTATTAAAAAAAAAAAAAAAAGAAAGTTTGAAACAGTGAATAAACAAGCAAACAACCAAGGGAGCTCTTGTTTATGCAGTTATTCTGGAACCGAGTCTCGTCCTGTCTTCTCCTGATGGCCTTGAGATCGTCCCAGCATCATGCCAGCAGGGGGAGAAAGAAAGCTGTCCTGCAAGGACGTGCATCCCCTTTCTTAACTGCCTGGGCACAGAAGTGGCGCGTCACTTCTGCTCACAGTGTGTGTGAGCTGGAGTGCTGGCCGCACAGACCTCCCTAGTTGCGGAATGTCCAGCAGGAAAAGGAAGTAAGGTCTGGAGTATACGTGGCTGGTCTTTACCACAGACCCATTCTCTGTCTTTAGAGTATATTCCTTGTAGACCTGTCTTTGGTCTCCTGATTGGGCATAATTCTCTTTTTAAATCATCTTTCCATAATTATAAAAGCCACTTTTAAAGCCAGTTTCATTCTTGAAAACTCTTCCTAATTTCTACTCAGAATGTTTAGTAAGGTTTGTCATATTCCCTCCCCCTCCCCCCCCACTTTCGATGTCCATTTCTAAATCTAGTCAGTTGCTTTTTGTTGGAGATTGAGGCTAAAAACCTAGGTCCCTGATCGCTGGCCCTAAGTCGCAGTTAACTGGTTCTGTCTGAGGTGATTTGGGTCCTGCATGGCTGACGAAGGAAAGCCTCAACCCCCGGCTACAGAAGGCCCTCCCCTGTGCAGCCTCACAAGGGCCTTGTGAGCATCTTTGCGGCCTTCACTCTGAAGTGACCTCGTTTGTGTCTTCTCATTTTTATTGTCTGTCTCACTTACCTCACAGGGAACTTCTCTTCTAGAAGGTGAGAAAGAACAGTAAACTAGTGGTACTGAAAAGTGCCTTTGAGAGGTTTGAAAGGACTCCTTCAGCTCTCAAATTTATTCAAGGTGCATGGATTACACTGTGAATATTAGGTGGAGAGGAATGTTTTAACTTAAAACCGAAGAAATGGAATAACCGTCTGTTGTATTGATGGATATGATTGAGAAAGTTTACCTGGAAAAGTTTCGCTTTACCGGTCACATTGAGTTGATTGTGGTATCTTCAAGTTTGACACCATACACTCCGTAACTCTTTCATGCTTCTGTCTTCTTTAGTCCTCAGTCAGGGGAGCCCGTGCTCCCACGTTAGGCGCTCTGCTGAAAGGCAACAAGCCGTTTGTGGTAGGGTAGAATTGGAACCTGCGTCTTCTGATTGCTGTTTTCCCCACCACCCCTTGTGCCTGCTAAGTCACTTTAGTCATGTCTGACTCTTTGCGACCCTATGGACTGTAGCCCAGCAGGCTTCTCTATCCGTGGGACTCTCCAGGCAAGAATCCTGGAGTGGGTGGCCATGCCCTCCTCCAGGGGATCGTCCCGACCCAGGAATTAAACCCGCCTCTCTTGTGTCTCCTGCACTGGCGGGTGGGTTGTTTACCACTAGCGCCACCGGGGAAGCCCACACTCTCCTTAGCTGAGTCCGGTTCTCTCTCTATGTTACGGTTCCCGGTTTGCATCTCTGTTGGTTTTTCTCACTCATGTGGCCCCCTGGTCACCACGTCCATGGCCTTCCTGACGCTCTGACTCTGTTGCAGAGAGAAGTGGAGATCCTGATGTTCCTCAGCGCCATCGTGATGATGAAGAACCGCAGGTCCAGTAAGTGGCATTTCCTGTGTCTCAGGCTCTCACGGTCCGGCCCGACGACCTCTGGAACCTTTCACTCATGCTACGAGAGGGGCATTATTTGGTGAACTTGTCCCTCATTCTGTGCCAAGGCTGAATTTGACCTTAGACTTCTATCCCCTCCCCGCCTCCCGTTTCACAGTATTCCAAGGAGAGGGACAAATAGTAGAGCGTGGGAGCACGCAGCCCAGCCTGACCTGACACTTCTGTGTTTCAGTCACCGTGGAACAGCACATAGGCAACATCTTCATGTTCAGCAAGGTGGCCAATGCGATTCTTTTCTTCCGCCTGGATGTTCGTATGGGCCTGCTTTACATCACACTCTGCATAGGTAAGGAGACTGAAGACTTGGTTGTGGGAACCAGACTCCAGCACCAAACCAGGCTCTCCATACCTGTCTTCCATAGCTTACACCTCATCAACTGTGTGAGGCTCAGATGAGAAGGACCTACAGAGACTGTAGTTCAAAAGGAAGGGGATGTGTCTGTGTATGTCTACAAAGTGTACTCTTTGGTACTTGAAATCTTTAGGTTGGTTTGAAAGTAAATCCCCTACTCAAGGTCTTATATGTTTCCTGTGTTGACTTTAAAATGCACAACATGAGAGCTGCAAGTTAAGTTTTAACTGGGGCACAGCAAGGACTGCAGGCTGGGAGGTAGCACCTCAGTTAGCTCTGAGAGACCGCTCCAGAGAGGCAGGAGGAGAGGACAGTACACATGTGATTTTGGCGAAGGGGCAGTACGTGCAGTCAGCATATATTTTTTCTAAAAAGTGTGTGCTAGTCTCACGAAGCTTTCTGCCACTCACAAGAAACCGTTGTCACCGTGAAGGATTTTCTGGATATGAGAAGATACACAAATCGGGCTCATAAAATCAGCTCCTGAGAATATTTAACTATCAGAGGACCTGTCCTGCCAGTTTTCCACTGAGCACAGGGTGCCTCGTTTCTGCTCTCCACCCTGAGCTCCTTCGGGGGTGTTGAAGGTCGGCAGCTGCGGGCGCGCATGACTTAATCCTTACAGAGGTAGATGGCAAGGGCCACTCTGTAGGTAACAGCTGTGATGTCCTTTTTCTGTGTTTAGTGTTCTTGATGACATGCAAACCCCCATTGTACATGGGCCCTGAGTACATCAAGTACTTCAGTGACAAGACCATTGACGTGAGTAGCCGCCTTCCCCGTCCCTCGGGTCCCTCGGGGGAGATTTTGTCATTACGCTCACTACTCAGAGGAGCAGCCGTGCTTCAGAGTGGAAGTCAAGGGCGCTGGTTCGTTGTGGGCTCGAGGAGAATCAAGGGCACGGTGGCTCATGGCGGGGTCTGCAGAGGTGGGAAGCCGAGACGAGGATTTCGGTGCTAGAGTCTGAATCTTCCAGGAGCCTGTGTAGTCCCTTCACCGTTCCCTCTCTGTGTGTGGCAGGAGGAGCTGGAGCGGGACAAGAGGGTCACTTGGATCGTGGAGTTCTTCGCCAACTGGTCCAGTGACTGCCAGTCATTTGCCCCTATCTACGCTGACCTCTCGCTCAAGTGAGTGGGACAGAGGGAGGGGTGGTCGAAATCGTCCCTTCCCTCTCACTGCTTTGGCCTTGGTTTTTGCACACTGCAACCGGAGGCACTCCCGACCCCAACCTCAGATATCTGTATCTCTGCTTCATTGATCCATTCTCTCGCCATGTGAAACAATACATTCCGCTCAGGTACAATTGTACAGGGCTGAATTTTGGGAAGGTAGACGTTGGACGCTACACGGACGTTAGTACACGGTATGTGAGGGCCTGGGCAGGGGATTGCTTGGGGGGATATACGCAAATGCACTTACAGAGAACCTTCTGGATCCTGCAGGTACAAAGTGAGCACGTCACCCCTCACCAAGCAGCTCCCTACCCTGATCCTGTTCCAAGGCGGGAAGGAGGTCATGCGGCGGCCGCAGATCGACAAGAAGGGCCGGGCTGTCTCTTGGACATTCTCAGAGGTATGTGAGCAGGCAGGTGGTTTGCAGGAGGGTGTAGAACAGGAGGTCAGTTTGGAGCCCATCCTACGTTTGATTCCTAGTTCTGCTACTTGCCCACAAGCTTTGAGAGTGTGAACTATTTATTAGGTCTCATTATGGATTCATTCAGCAAATTATCCTACCATGTGTCAGGCATGCTAGTAGTAGGGAACGATTGTTAGTTAGGATTCAGTCTCGGTGGCTTTTGTCCTTACAGTCTGTTTCCTTGGCAGTAAATTGGAGAGGGCAGCATTTAGCTTACAGGTTTTGTTTTGCAGATTACATTAAATAATGTAGCTATAATTCTTGGCACAGTGACTGGCACATAATAGGTAAATATTAATTGATTTTTTCAGGTACCTAAAACAAGGAGATCTGGGTTAGATTCCTGTCCTTTGCTTCCTCCCTTTCTAGACTGTATAAATAAACTGACCCTTGCACAAATGAGTCAGCACTCTGGCTCTGCTTGTGTGGATAATTTTCAATAGTGAAAACTACAGTACTGCACGATCCATGTGCTTGGTTGAGTCCACACACACGGAACCACAGATTGGGAAGGACTGTGGTTGCGGAAGGCTGACTATAAGTTATAGGTGGATTTTTCACTGCACAAGGGTTGGTGCCCCAGCCACACTGCTGTTGAAGGTCAGCTGCACTTCTTCCCAGATGCCGCTCTCCCCTCCGACTTCAACCCTGATGCGTGTGTCCCTTTTACACAGGAGAACGTGATCCGAGAATTCAACCTGAATGAGCTCTATCAGCGGGCCAAGAAGCTGTCAAAGGCTGGAGATAAGATCCCCGAGGAGCAGCCTGTGGCCATGGGGCCCACTGCTGTGCCAGATGAGGAGAGCAAGAAGGACAAATAGGATCCCTGCTTCAGTCCCAGGCACCTCGGAGGCTCTGCCCTTTCTGTAACCACAAGCCTTGCCTGAGGCCTGGGCCTTTTATTTATGTTTCCCCTGTTCGCCTGTGCCTAGATGGGGCAGGGTATCGCTTCTGATTTTTAAGAGGCATCCAGGGTGATGTCAGGTACCCTCCAGGAAGGCCCCACTGTTGCGGCCGGCTGTTTCACTGGAAGGAGGGAAAGATCTTGTCTGGTGGAGGGAGAAGGCTTACCCTCCAGGCTGGGCCAGCGCGTCAGCTGCTGCGTGCTACCCGACATCTCCATCAGGCTCTGGTCTCATTATTCCTCACGGTGGTGCCACGCAGCCTGCTTAGACTAGATTAAACCCTAATGTAACAGGCCAAGGTGCAGAGTTAGTGCTGACATTTTCCCCTCATGGAATCTTACTTCTTTAGGCCCTTCTGGCTTAGTCTGTGGCCTGTATTAAAAAAAAAAAAGGTATAAGCCTATGACTGGTCCCAAGGTAAAAACCTTTAACCACAGACTTTTCTCTTTGAAGATCACTGAATAATCTACCTATTTTATGAAGATTGGGAGGAAGGGGAATGGAAGTTTGAGACTTCCTTTGTGTGGCGGGCCCTGGAGGAAAAAGCCCCTGAACGGGGGCTCACTTAACCCTGCTGCACCCTCCCCACAACCCAGTTGATGGTTTTGCACAGTAAAGAGACTGATAATTAGTTTTGATTGTGCCTTTGTGTGTTATTTGTGCATTAGAAAAGCCAGGCAATTGCAAAGGACTCTTTCGTGTTCTTCATTTCAAAGGCCATCCTGGTGAGTTCATCAGATGCTCACACAGGTCCCCAGGATGGTGGACAGCTGCAGACTGTCCGAAGGTTTGGGTCTTCCCTTTGTCCGCGTTAGTCGCTCAGTCATGTCCGACTCTTGCTTTCCCATGGACTAGTGTGCCAGGCTTCTCCGTCCATGGGATTTCCTTGGCAAGAATACTGGAGTGGGTTGCCATTTCCTTTCTCCAGGGGATCTTCCCAAAGACATAGCTAGGCTCATCAAAATCTCAGGACCTTTGCATGCATTTTAAAATGTTCCTCAAATGGTCTTGATATTACTAACACCTTACCATCCTACTTGAAAATCAGTGATGTAGACAATATAGTGAATTTACTTAGTATTTATTCATATTAGTTAATGAAGGATCCTGAGTGATTACCGTCGTTAGATCTAAGCAGTTAACTTGGAAGAAGCTCAAAATGAACTGGAGATATAATATTGGCTTGGCTTTAAAGACTAGGAAACAATCCAAGCTTCAAATAAAAACCTAGCACCCGTAACAAAGTTTACTTAACCCCAGAGTTAAGCTGTACACTTGGTCTGGGACTGATCCGTGGGTCCCAGGAGCGAAGTTTTGTATAACAGTCCTGATGGACACCGCTGAAGCTGGCGCCGCGGTTACAGAAAAGCCTGCGTGAAGACTTGATTGCTTTCACAGCGACTCGGCCCCCCAGCCGGGTGGTTGGGCGCGGCGTCCCGCACTTGCCCGCCTCTGCGCGCAGCGCGGCTACGCCCGAGGCCCCGCCTCCAGACCACGTGTGCGCCCTGCGCCACCACGCTTCCCGCCGCTAGAGAGGTTTCGCGCCGGAGCCGAGTTCCTGGACTGCGGCTCGGCGCTCGGAGCCGGCCTGGCCTGTACCCGGCCTGGACGCGGCTGCGTCCTGTCCCCAGCCGGGCCCCAGGCGCCATGGCGTCCCGAGGGAGGAAGCGGAAGGCCGAGGCGGCGCTGGCCGCAGCGGCCGAGAAGCGGGAGAAGCCGGTCGGCGGCCAGGATGGGGGAGTGGAGGGGCCGAGCGTCGTCATCGAGCACTGGTGAGCGGCCCGGGGTGCGGCGGGGCGCGCGAGGGCAAGGGCGCCGCAGGCTGGGGCCCGGCTCTGACCTCGCCTCTCTCCCCGCAGCACGAGCTGACGCGTCTATGGGCGCAACGCCGCGGCTCTGAGCCAGGCGCTGCGCCTGCAGGCCCCGGAGCTGGCGGTGGAGGTGAACCCCGCCAGGCCGCGAAGGGGCAGCTTCGAGGTGACGCTGCTGCGCGCCGACGGCAGCAGTGAGTGCGGGCCGGGCGCGGGGGCCGGACCCCGGGCGGGGCAGCGCGGGCCTCCAGACCGCCGCCTCCCGGTGGCTTTGGGGAACGGCTGCAGGGTTCCAGAGCCGTTTCGCTTCACGTGGCCTTTCTTCCCAGGCGCGGAGCTCTGGACGGGTCTTAAGAAGGGGCCCCCACGCAAACTCAAGTTTCCGGAGCCTCACGTGGTGCTGGAGGAGCTGAAGAAGTACCTTTCGTAGGGAGGTGGGGCAGAAGGCGTCTCGCTGAGGTTCGAGATGGCGAGTGGGGGGGGTGGGTAGTGGGCTGATCTTGGTGCGGCTGCTGGCGAAGCAGCCCTTCCTGTTAAAACCCCTGATTTCACACAGGACCTACCTCTGCATACCTCGCTCTGCTCTCGGGGTTTCCTCTAGTGGGAATACCTCTTCCCCTTTTTCCTGGTGGGAAAAACTGAAGTTGCTCACCCCCCAACCCCCCGCCAAAAAATTTTCCTCTTCAGTGTGCCCTTTGCTACAACCTTCTTGTTTCCTTCCAGTGTCTTTGAGCTAAGGCGTGGGATGCTGTTGGTGATGTAAATGACTATGAGAATGCATATTGTGTCCTTAGAGGATGCAGAGAACTGTGGCCCTTGGAGTATGGGCCGATTTTCTGTTTTTTAAAAAAAGCCACCAGCTCACTTTGCTGTAAATCCCACCGATGCCCTCATTTGTGTGTGTGTTGATTCTCCTCTTCCTGGCCAAATCTGTGTGGTTTCAGGCGAGCCTGCTGCCCTCTTGTGTTGCCTGTGTGTGCGGCCAGCCCTGCTTGGTGGCTCTGGCACTCCTGGTCGCAGGATCCAACCCTGTCTTTGTCCTGAGTGCTGCAGACGGGGCTTTGGCATGCTGTCAGGCACTTGAGGTTGAGTGAGATGGGGGCGGTGTGTGTGTGCGCAACCCTTGAGCTCTCCTGGGTCTGTGTGTGTGTTCATGGTGGAGGGCTGGCTAGGATTACCTGGATCCCTTCTCTAACTCTTTCCCTTTGTCGTTTTCACAGCCTCTGTCCCTGGTGATGCTGGAGCATTTATGACGGGACATGGTCAAACTTCAGTCATGTCCCCGAAGCTGTGGTTTCCTTCCCTCCAGAAACAATGGTTCAGTTGTGAGGCAATCCTCTAGTAAGACACTGAAAAGTTCTTGGATTTGGTTTAATAAAAATTAAAAGGATTTGAGTTGATATCAAGCCTGAGTCATGAAGTAAATTTATTAATATGGGAAGGGGTGCCTTAAGCCAGCCTTTTGGGATTGGTCCTTGTGTTCCTCATAGCTTGAGGTCACCAATTAACCTGGGTCTCCTATGGTCCTTATTAGAGCATGGGAAATACTTGTAAAAACTATGGGGGGAAAGGAAATAAAAGGAACTATTTCTCTCACCTCACTTCTCAGAAGTGATGGTGCAGGACATCTTCCCAGCCCTGTGGAGCTTTGGGCCACACTTCCCATGCTGGCAGTGACTTAAGCCATGCACCCCAGGTGCCAGTGATTAGACGCTGCTGACCGGGGAGGCCGGCTTTGGCTGTCACCTGTGACCCACTAGAGTTGGTGACCACACAGTGTACTGTTTCACCTGTCACTAACTGGAAGACAAGATTATAAAAGAAGTAAGGGGATTCCAGTTCATAATTTTCTACCTATGGAACGACTTGTGCCTGGCTCCAGAAGCCTGGGGAGCGAAGGGTAACTACAGGCACGCCTGCCTCTGCTGCTAAGAGGACAGGGACATATGCTGGCCTGTCGGTGGGCCTTCTGTCAGCCAGCATGCCCCGCCCTCCCAGTCCCTGTGACCCGACCTCCCCGCTCTGCTACTACGTCAGTATATCTACCTCTGTCTCTGACTCTGAGGAAGGGTCAGGCCACACGGAGAGGATACTCGTAGGTACAATCCCCTCTGACAGTGAGTCTACATCAATCTCCTCTTCAGGGCTGGCGGGAAGTGGACCCACCCACTCAGAGTTGCCAGATCCCTCCTTGCCTACCTCTGGAGCTGGGTATAAAACCTCATCCACTGGTAGGGACACTTCCAGGCCAGTGTCCACCCAGTTTGAACAGGGAGGCGAGAGGTCTCCATAGGACCTTTGGGGAGGGTCAAGGGAGTCCATGTGGAGAAGTTTGTCTCTCTGACCTTCCAGTGGCTGGGAGCTGCTAATTTCCAGGTCTGGAGTCCAAGAGCCTCCCACTGAAAACACCTCCTCCCCCTCACTTACCTCGGAGGGCATGACAAGGGGGCTGAAGGGTTCAGCTGGTTCTTTGTTCTCAGAGGGCAGGACTAGGGGGCTGAAGGGCTCAGCTGGCCCTTTGTTCTCACCAAGAGGCTCCTTTTCCAGTTCTGTGAGCTCCCTGGGCCAAAGCTCCACGTCCGGCAAACACCATTCTTCCCCTTCGATCCAGGTCTTGCCTGTTTCTGTCAGGTGGTAACTCGGGGTCCTGCAGCCCTCAGCCTGGGGACTCCCCAGAGACTCCACAGGCGGCTCGATGTCGGAGCCGCAGAGCATGAAGTCCAGGATCTCCTCCAGCTCGCTGGCGGCGGCGGCGCTGGTGATGCGGTACTCCTCAGCCTCGCAGGGCTGCTCCAGCAGGGCTGGGTTGAACGTGTAGGACTCTCTGCAGTCCACGTCCAGTCCAGGTTCCTTCCCCGCCAGCTCTGGGCTGGACCCAAACTTGGGCTTCTCCGCTGGTTGGTCTGGGGAGCGGCCGGCAGAGAGCAAAATGTCTTGTAGCCTGGAGCACACGGGGGAGTCCTCACACAGGTTTGCTCTCGAGGATGACAGGTCTTGCTCTTTACCTGAGGATGGCTGTGTCCCCAGAGGCTCCCCTAAGTCTTTGAGTTCTGGGATTTGAGGGCTATCCTGAGAGATCCTGAGGGGAGGCTCCTGAACTACCTCCCAGCAGGTCCCGTTGACAATCTTGCGAAGCTTCACTCTCCCAACCTGCCCCTCCTCTGCAGAGTCTGGGTGAGGGGCCCTGACTTCGGGGCTCCGCTTCTTGCTCCCACCTGTCTTCCCAAGACCTGAGGCGCCTGGGCTGCTCCTGAGGGGACTGGCTCGCCCCGTTTTCTGCTTGTCCTCCGGTACTCCCTTATTGGTGCTCTTCTGCCGCCACAGCCGCCGGCCAGGGGCTGTGGGCACTGAGCTGGGTCCGCTGAGGAGGCTGGCGGGCTTGGATGTGCAGACATCGGGAGACGGCTTTGAGCGGCTTAGCTTGATCTTCCTGGGCAGGAGTCGCTCGTCAACGGAGGGGTACAAGCTGGGTGGGGAGAGTGCCATAGGACCGTGGGCGGGGCCACTCCTGTTCTCTTTGGGCCCCTGACCATGGCTTGATGGCGAAGCCCTTGTTTCTTGTGCAGCTGGGCAGGCCCTGGCCTTCCTCTTGAGCAGGAGAGTGCCAGATGAGTTCTCCGGGTTCTGTCGGTGGTTCTTCTCCAGGTGCCCCTCCTCCTTCCCCGAGGACTTCAGTCTCGCTGCCCCGAGAGGACAGGGCGTCTGGGCGACAGGCAGGGGAGCTCGAGGCCGGCGGCTGGATGCCACCACCCTGGCAGAGACTGGCGCGGGGCTGGGAGGCTGCAGGCACTCCCTGTTCAGCCTTCGGCCCTGAGGGGCCTTCACCAGCTTCCCGCCCTCTAGCTGAAGGGACTCGAGCTCCGACACGCGGAGCTGGCGGGCTGCAGAGAGCACGTCCTGGGCCTCTTCTCCAGATAGCTCCATCTCGGAGGTGTACAAGAAGTCCACCAGCTTCCTCAGGGTCCTGATCTTCAGGCCCCCCAGCTCAAGCACCACCTTCCGACCCTGGGCTGGCCTCTCCCGCTCCAGGCGCTCTGTGAAGAAGGGGCTGCAGGCTGACAGGATGCAGCAGTGGGCTGGGACTGCCTCACCTGGAGGGAAACCCAAGTACCTATCTCAGGCCGACTGGCAAGTTCATGGGTCAAACGCAGACGCTACTACCTGAGTGTGCTGTCCCTTCTCAGTTTCCCTCATGGAAGTTCAAGTAGGAGAAATTTGTTTCTTCTGCCTACCTGGAACATTCTGCCATTACCCAGCTAACTAATTTTTTAACCTTAAAGATTTATTTTAGGCTTTCAGAAAGCCTTCCCTAACCCTGTTCCGCCATCCCGTCTGGGTTAGGTGCACTGTAGCTATCACAGCCTTCAGCTAGTTGCATTGGAATTGTCCATCTCCTTCACTGCACTTCTAAGCTCCAAGGATAGGGACCTCGTCTGTCTGGCTCACTGAAGAACACCCATACTGGACACAAAGCAGGGGATCAACACTTGCTGAGTAAATGTTCCTGACTCACCCAAGAGTTTAAAAAGGTGTACAGAAGCTGCTCGTGATCTAATAAAAGCCATGAGCTTTGGACATGGATAATTAGGATAATCAGGGGCTTGCCTCACTCGTGGCTCAGACAGTAAAAGATCTGCCTGCAATGCAGGAGACCCAGGTTCCATCCCTGGGTCAGGAACATCCACGGGGTCGCAGAGAGCTGGACACGACTTACTGACATACACCTTTCACTTTTCAATCAGGGCTCAGTTCTCTCCTGAAATCTCTCCACTGCCTGGTATCCACTGTCCTGAGCCCCCTTCTCATTTTATGGGCACTTCCGGGGAAATTTTCCCCTCTCCCATGGCTTCCATTAGCAAAGGCTTGCTGATGATTCCCAGATCCAACCTCTGCCCAGGTACATCTTCTGAAATACTAGGCATGCCCCAGCCTGCAAGACTACATGGATGTCCCACAAGTACCTCCAATGCAACCTTTCTAGAAAGTAAACTCACCATTCCCCATACTTCCAAACTTCCTGATTTTTACTTCAAAATAAGATAACACATTTACCCAATGGCCCAGGCCTGAAAACAAAAGTCATATTTGAGTCTTCCTTTTCTCTTACCCACTGCATCTAATCAAATATTAAGTTTTCTTTAAAAAAACAAATAGCTCTTGAGTCCTTATTATGTGCCAGGCACCTAAGGCTCTTATCAGAATTAATTTTAATCTTCACTGCAACCCTGTGAGGTAGTTGTTACTACAGATGAGTAAACTGTAGTGTAGGCATAGTGTAGTAATGTGCAAAATTACAGTTAGTTAAGCATCCGGTCCATCACTTCATGGCAAATAGATGGGGAAACAGTGGCTGACTTTATTTGGGGGGCTCCAAAATCACTGCAGATGGTGACTGCAGCCATGAAATTAAAAGATGCTTACTCCTTGGAAGGAAAGTTATGACCAACCTAAACAGCATATTAAAAAGCAGAGACATTCCTTTGCCAACAAAGGTCCATCTAAATCAAGGCTATGGTTTTTTCAGGAGTCATGTATGGATGTGAGAGCTGGACTGCAAAGAAAGCTGAGCGCCGAAGAACTGATGCTTTTGAACTGTGGTGTTGGAGAAGACTCTTGAGAGTCCCTTGGACTGCAAGGAGATCTAACCGGTCCATCCTAAAGGAGATCAGTCCTGGGTGTTCATTGGAGAGACTGATGTTGAAGCTGAAACTCCAATACTTTGGCCACCTGATGTGAAGAGATGACTCATTGGAAAAGACCCTGATGCTGGGGAAGATTGAGGGCAGGAGGAGAAGGGGACAATAGAGGATGAGATGGTTGGATGGCATCACCGACTCGATGGACATGGGTTTGGGTGGACTCTGGGAGTTGGTGATGGACAAGGAGGCCTGGTTCATGCTGTCGCAGAGTCAGACACAGCTGAGCGACTGAACTGAACTGAAGGAGCAGGGACAAGATTTGAACCCAAGGCTACCTCAGTCTATGTTCTTAACTGCAGCAAGTTTTGTAAATTCTTTTTGTTGCTGTTGTTCAGTCACTAATTTGTGTCCGACTCTCTTTGACCCCATGGACTGCAGCACACAGGCTTCCCTGTCCTTCACTATCTCCTGGAGCTTGCTCAGACTCATGTCCATTGAGTCAGTGATACCATCCAACCATCTCATCCCCTGTCAGCCCCTTCCTCTCATGCCCTCAATCCTTCCCAGCATCAGGGTCTTTTCCAATGAGTTAGCTCTTTACATCAGGTGGCCAAAGTATTGGAGCTTCAGTGTCAGCATTAGTCCTTCCAATGAATTCAGGGTTGATTTCCTTTAGTACTCACTGGTTTGATCTCCCTGCTGTCCAAAGGACTCTCAAGAGTCTTCTCCAGCACCACAATTTGAAAGCATCAATTCTTCGGTACTCTGCCTTCTTTATGGTGCAACTTTCACATCTGTATAACTCTTTAATACTTCTCTTTAATAGCTCATAAACCGTACATTTCTTTCTATTCTCAATGCCTTAGTCCAGGCCACAATTGCCCTTCTCCTGGATCCCAAAACAGCCTCCTATCTGGACTCAATAACAATCTAATAATTCCCCTCATTGTAGCCTGAGTCCTATTTCTAAAGCAGTTATGTATGACCTTCTTCTTAAAATCTACAAGTACAATTCCAGTGTTCTAAGGACAAGATCAACTTTCTTGGTATAACACTTCAGACCTGCTAATTTCTCTAGCCACAGCTCTGACCAGTACACTTCTTACAATCTGTGCTCTACAGCCATAATGAACCACTTACAAACCTCTGGTCCATACCTCTAAATCTCTGTACATGCTGTTTTCTCTGCCTGGGAAAATCCTTCCCCACTTCTTCCTACTTCTATTTGTCCTTCAAAACTCATCTAAGAGGTTATTTCCTCCAAGAAAATCTCCCTGACCCCCGTCTCCCAACCTCCTCAAGTCTGTGAAGTATGTGCCTCTTTTGAGCTCCTGTATCAGCCTGTATCTACCCCAATGGTATTTATTATACTGCCCAGTTATCTGAATGCACTGGTTATTTGAATATCTCCCCCTTATATGGTTTCCTTATAAGGATGCACTTCATCGTCATATGTACTATGTGCCCATGCTAGTACAGTATACTTTTTTGGTTTACTTTGAATAAAGGAATGAAGCGAAACTCTTACTAAGAGAACCAACAGACAAGTCACTTAAATCACTGTCTCAATTCGCACATCTGTAGAACTGGAACTATACAACATTCTTTATCTCACAAGGCCATCATTAAGAATCAAGATGAGAACTAAACTACACTATATGTACTTGGTAAACTGGAGAGTGTTACACAATGTTGGTAATGAAGAAAGTGAACTAGTAAGAGAAGAAGTTACTTGCTTGGCAAAACAATAGGAAAACAGGGCTTCCCTGGTGGCTCAGTGGTAAAGAATTTGCCAGCCAGTGCAAGAAACACAAGTTCAGTCCCTGGTCTGGGAATATCCCACATGCCGAGAAGCAAGTAAGCCATACTATTAAGCCTGTGCTGTAGAGCCCAGGGACCCATCTACTGAAGCCCATGCACTCTAGAGCCCATGAGCTGCACGGGCTCAAGAGAAGCCACTGCAATGAGAAGCCTGCACACTGCGATGAACAGTCCCCGCTCACTGCAACCAGAGAAAAGCCGGTGCAGCAATAAAGACCCAGCGCAGCCCCAAATAGTAAAGAAATAAAAAAGAAAACAGAAAAATACATAATAGGACCATCTAATACTTACATTCTCCTTAGTACATTAAAAGTACCTTTCTAAGTGTTTTACGTACGTCAAACTCAATCTTCACAAACATCCCACTACCACATTACCCACATTTTACAGAATTCCTACACTTACGGCACTTTATAATTAGCTTTTTTTTTTTTTTTTTTAAGAGAAGGAGTATAATCTCACTTTCACTTTTGAAAAATGTACCTGTCATAGAAAAAGGTGTTTACCAAATAGGCCTCAAAGGCAATCATTACACACTTTCCTGGTTTTGTCCTTCACTGCCTGGCCCTAAAATCATTTTCTCTTAGTCTATGGTGAGTTTTCAATTGAGTCCCTACTAGTCTCTTACCTTCTGCCTGCAGAAGGACATCACAGAACACACCACTCTGTTGCTGGTGATAAAGCTGCAGAAACGCTAACCGCAGGAACCGGGGATTCCTGTACAGGATTTTGGGACTGGCAGGAGAGCACATGTTGGTCTCTTAACAAACTTTCTGAGTTTTCATGGATCAGATTCCTGTGGGTGAGATAACACCTTTCAGAGGCATGGTCATACCTAACTTTTTTCTTTTTATCTTTAAAATGACAGGGAAATTTTGAAAGTAAGAGACAGAAGCATGAATCGAGGAACCATAAACCCAGGAATTGTGCCCCCAAGGGTATCTTAAGAATATCCTAGTGGTTACAGGTGGGAGTTCATTGATAGCCTTAGATTTGAATCTCAGCTCTGTTATTTATTGGTTTAGTTGTATAATTTCAGGGAAATGATCTAACTTCTCTGAGTCTTACTCTTCTGATCTAGCTAGGAAATAGGAATTATAATACTTCTGTACTAACCTCATAAGGCTGTTTGAGAGATTTAATGAGTCAATTTCTACCCAACTGCTTAGCACTGAGAGAGCCTGGCACAGAAGTAGCACTAGAAAAATGGACTTCTTGTTATCCTTAAACCTTCCTTATTCATATTACCAGGGACTCAACTCCTACGGTGCTGACTACTCATATTCTTCCTGAGCATCACATTTCTGAGTTTCATGGGAATACTTCCCACATTTAATACATTTTAACAAAATACTTATTGAGTATTAATGATCTCTAAGAAGTCATACACGCCTTATTTTCTCCAAGCTCACTCTATCACACTAACCAGCAGAGGGTGCACAGCAAAGAAGAGAAGCTGCTGGACTTGGTGAGAAGGTCTCCAACCAAAATAAGAAGACTACCACCCTTGGTTCAGATGTTCTTGTCCAAAGGAAGCCTGTTTCCGCCTGGAAATTGGCACAGAATTTAGTCTTCAGGTTTGTCGATCTGGTTAACTATCTGGCTAACAGTGAAGCAAGGATGATTATGCTAAATTCTACCCCTTCCCAACACAAGCTGGGTATTCGGAATTCAGGCTTACTACGTTTCCAGTTTTCTGTACCAAGATCCTCACACGCTGCACGGGTGGTGTTCCTTTCCTGGCATGCAGGTTTCTGTCAGGTGGCACCAGGGCTCTAAACGGTTCACGTCAAACTATCGGTAAAGAAAAGAGTGGAAAAGGTAAATTAAGAAACCGTAGGTTCAATTCCATCCCAGCCAGAGACACGGGAGTGGAGGATGGCAGCGGTTTCACGGGTCCAAACGTAGGCCCTGGGGGAGACTTTCCGACTCACCAGCACTGGGCCTCGCCCCCAGACCCAACCTGGAATAGCTCCGCGGGAGGAGATGCTCCTGCTCTCGGGTCCTCGATCCAGCCTGCCTTGCTTCCTCCCACACTCCGGCCTGGCGCGGGGAGGCTTAGCAAAGCTGCACAACGGCGTCCCGAGGTCTCCTTCCCTGTCCAGAAGCAAAGGAATCGGGGTTGGAGGAGCGGCGGACGCAGGGCTTCAGGGAAGGCCCTGCAAAGCGGGGTGTCCCGCAGGCTCCGAGCGCCCCGGGCCCAACTCCTTTGAAGAGAGACCTCTCGGCGCGAAGGTTTCTGGGAATGGAGAGTGCGGGTCCCAGAGGCCCGAATCCAAGGCTCGCCCTCACTGTCGCCTCCGGCCGCACGGGCTTTGCAGCCGCCCCCCAGGTGCCCTCGTCCTGCCGCGGGCCCCGGCACACACGTGCACCGGGAAGCGGGGGGTGGGGGGGGGGTGACAGCGAAAGCCTGAGGCCACGCAGCCAGCACCACACACCTCGCGCCACCGTCCTCGCGCACCACACGCACTCACGTCGCAGACCCGACGTGCTTCCTCCTCCCCCAGCCTCGCGGGTTGACGCCGGGCGAATACGTCATCCCCCATTGGCCAAGGGCCCTCAGACAGCCAATCACAGGGCGAGGGGCGCTTTGGGCGGGAAGCTAAGTCTCGAGGGACTTGGGGGCTGGGGGCAAGAGCTCCCCCCCCGCAAGAGACAGGGGGAAGGTACCGCCAGGAAGGGATTCTCTAGGAGCAGGCCTCATCCTTGGCACCCGATGAAAACAAACGGGAAAGAGGCTCCAAGGAGGTGGGAGAACACCTCCGGCTTCCTGTGGAGGAGGCTGCTGATGGCCTCGGCGCTGCTAAGAGCGCCCCAGGCGTAGTGAGGCCAAGGCTTCCGGATGGCGCCAGTCGCACCTGGTCCCACATGTCTCTCACACTAGGTGGCTCCTGAGGCCAGGAATGTTCTGGAACAAGGTCCCTGGGCTGACTCCTGATTTCAGGTTTGTCATAGAATCCACCCCAGACCCACATCTGGGAGACCTGGTGACCCGAGGCGGGGGGGCAAAACTCTCTATCCGGAGGGATCTCCAGTGTTGAGGCCTCCAGTGCACCTCCTGGCCGGAAACATGCTGTGAAAACATGAGGTCGAAAATTAAGTGATCTCGAGATCACACATTCTGAGAGCACGCCAAGCCGCGTTGGAAGCCACACAGCAGTTCTCTGCCGCGTGTGTGTTAGGACCTGGGTTCCGGCTTCAGGTAGCTGCCCGGGGTCGTCCTGCGCTGGCCGGAGCCGGCCGAATCCAACGCCACCGGGGACAAAGTGTGGTGCGGTCACCCGGCTGGAGGCAGGAAGGACGGTACCTGAGAGACGGGGAACCTGTCCAGGGACGAAGCGGAGAGGGGTGAGTAGTACTGGGCACTCAAGTGTATCTTGATTGCTATCTTACATCTTCTTAAAAGGACCTGAGGTGGTTGATCGAAATATGGGGCGGGGCATGGGTTGCCAAGTCAGGTAATCTTTTTCCTAATTTGAGCTCCCTGCCCTTAAGATGGAGAAAGAAGCAGGGAACAGAAAGACATTTGGGGTTGCCGTCATATTTTGAAGAGGTAGCAGTTCGTGAAAGGACATAAAACTTCGCAGCAGGAGGACAGATTTTTAGATGCTGCCAGCGCGTCACACACATGCACACGAAAGCAAGCAAGGGAAAAAGACGGAACAATGCTTGTTTGCAGCATCTGTTACTGTGGAAATGGAGCCTTGACTCGGCAGGTGCAGTGCCACTGTAGGTGATTCTGTGGCGTTTGTCAAGAAAATATAGATATTGCATCCTCTCAGAAATATATTGTTATCAGGATTAGATTAATTTTCAAGAGGTAGAGAGGACTCACTTATTTTTGTTTGTTTGTTTTAAATGCAACAACAGTTTAGTTAAATCTTGTGTTAGTCGATTTTATAAAGGGAACGAAAAATGGCCATCCTACCCAAGGCTTCAAAAATGGCGAACTTAGGATGGTAATGTGTTGCCATCAGAGCGGAGAAAGAAGTAAAAATGTTTTGTTTTCCTTTGTATGGGTAGCCAGTGTTTTTTTTTTTGGAGTTGGATTTTTAAAAATTTCTTCTTCTTGGCATTTATAGTTTTAGGCTGTTTTAGAAATAAAGCCATTACAGCACAATGCTCTGCCCTATATAATAATTTTAACATTTCTTTTTAAAGTACAGTTTTATTTTCATGGTTCAGTTTATGATATCTTTTCTTTGTGTGTATGTGATGATGGTTGTGGGTGGAGAAGTTAAACTTTGAGAGTTGTAAAAATGCGTACTGAGTGTAGTCTTCCATGCATTAAAAATGAAATGAAAAACAGAAAGAAAAAAGAAAAGAAAAAAAAGCCTCCAATAAAAACAACCCTTTTTCTCTGAACACATCCATTGATTTCTCTCCATTTTTACTGCCACTACTATGGTCAGCTCCATATCACTGCAACTTGACTTTCAAACTAATTTCCTTGCTTTCACTCTTCCCCCGACTTTAATCCATTTGTCACATAAGCAGCCAGACCTTTTCACAGTGTTGATTGGATTATGTCATTCTGCTGTTTAAAATTTCTACAGGCTTTCTTTCACCTAGAATAAAATCAAAACTCCTTTCTCTAACCTATAGACGCCTTTATACTCTGATTCCCGCCTATACCTCCCTCATTTCCAACATGTTCTGCTGGATCCAGTGTATTTCAGCCCCACACTTCAGGGCTTTGGCAGTAGTAGTTACTATTGTTCATACCTTCTCAAGGTTGACTGCTTCTTACCATTCAGATTTCTCCTTAAATGTCACTTGTCCAGAGAGTTTGTCCCTGACATCCAATCTAGAACAAGCCACAAGTCCTTCTCATCAGTCTGTTTGATCTCTGCATAGTGTTCCATTTGACATCTTATTTGTTAATCTTCTGCAATTTCCCCTGCGCCAGCTAGAATGTAAACTTCTTGAGAGCAGGATACTTGTCTGTCTCATCATCCTTGACGTCTCGAAAAATGCATGGCTTACAGTAGGTGTTCAGAATAACCCAAAAGGAACAAGTCTTTTTATTTTCTATTCAGTGACTATAAACAGTTTTTCCCTCAGTGAATGTTATTCCTTATGATTCTTTATTTGAAGATGGCTGTTTCAGATAAATTTAACAACTTTTCATCACTGAGTTAACATTTTAAATTTGTATATAATTTTTTAAAAATTTATTTCTTATTGAAGGATAATTGCTTTACAGAATTTGCTGTTTTCTGTCAAACCTCAAAAATTTGTGTATAATTTTATTTTGAATGTTATCTACAAATTCATTAATGTTAAATGACTTGTCCAGGATTATTTAACTAGTAAGACAACAGACTTCATTTCATTATTCGTGTGTTGCTAAATATGATATACAAGGCTGAGCTCTGGGAATACACTAGAAAGATAATTTTTATGCCTTCATGGAGCTTATCTTCTGGTGGGGGAGACAGGAAAACACACAGACACATACGCATGAAGGAAGGAAGGAAGGCAAAATATTTGCAATCTGTTAGTGATGGTGTGAAGGAAACGAGACTAATCCATCTCTAGAAAATCATAGCTTATTCTAGATAATGGCTCTCATCTAGGAACCAGTGAATCAATAAACTGGTTGATTTCTGGTGTTGTTTTCCTTTGACAATCGTCTTTGGCTTATAAACTTGCTGTGCAGGACTAGGAGTAGATGGAAAGTAGAGGTAAAGATGTGATAAGGTAATTGGAAAAGATTCTTAGGCAATGAGAGTTAAAGGCTGTTTCTTTGTCAAATGTATTCAATTCCCATTCTAGTTTGTTTAAAGCCCATCAGACAGGTGCTGTGATGTCTGTTTGGCCTTCCATCACTTCTGAGAGAAGTTCTTTTTGGCCACATTAGACCAAATGAGAGGGTCTATGAGACTGTAGACCAAATATGAGGGGGTGGATAATGATCAGATAAACCTGATTGGAAGGGCACTTTCATGCTGAGGAGTTGAATTCCAGTTTAGGTAGATAAGGAGTGTCAGATTATGGTTAATAAATGTTACTTTAATGTATTGGATGAATAAATATGGATCTTGAAAACAGATGAGGAGCTTGGCCTTTATCCTGACCATAGTGTAAGGTAATGGAAATAGCATAGGTTTGGCGTTAGACTGATAAGGGTTTACTCCTTAGCTGGATGAGCTCAGGCAAGTTTCTTAACCTTGTTGAGCCTTGATTTTCTCATCTGTAAAACGGTGGTAATACTGTCTCCATGGTGGTGTTTTAGAAGTTAGGGATAATGAGTGCAAGGTGCCCTCACATGATGGATGCGTCATCATTGGTTGCTATTTTGGGGCAATGTTGAGCTATTGAAAATTTTTTGGCAGGGTAGATATTGATAATCATAACTTATTGAGTTTACACTGTATGCCATGTATTATTTTAAGAACTTTACATGTATTTTTTTAAGAACTTTATGTGTATCTTTCAACAGCCCTATGAGAGAGATATAGTTATTATCTGCATTTATAGTTAAGAAACTGAGTCACAGAGAAATTCTATAACTTTTCCAGGGTTGCACAGTGTGCAGCATGTGTGTGTTGCTTGCCCAGTCGTGTCCAACTCTTTGTGACTCCATGGACTGTAGCCCGCCCCAGACTCCTCTGTCCATGGGATTCTCCGGGCAAGAAGATGAGTGGGTTGCCATTTCCTTCTCCAGGGGATTTTCCTCAACCCATTCTCCTGAATCTCTTGCATTAGCAGGCAGATTCTTTACCGCTGCGCCGCCTGGAGAGCCGCAAAGTATGGAGCACATTTACTTGATTAGGTAGACTTAGGAGAAACGGTTGAAGCCCGTCAGCCTTACTGCAGAACCTATGCTCTTGACCACTATTTTAAATTATGACAACTTTATGAAGATTCGTTTGGTAGCCGTCTTAAGATTTTTAGATTTTTCAGTAAGAAAGAAAAAGGAAATTTTCAGTTCATCATTATCGTTTTCATATAGTTAATAGTAAGCATAAAAAAAATTTCAATCTCTGCCCTTCATGGCCTAGTAGTCTAAGAACATATTAAAGATAACTCTTAATGAGAAAAAGAATACCTGTTATAATCCTTTATTTAGGTCAAGTGTAATGAGAATGTATGAACTAGACCGTCTTACGCCCGAACTTCACAAATGAATTGAATTTTCTTGATGTGAGAGTTTCTTTTCCTTACACGTGCTGTTGTCTCCAAATATATCACTTGTTTATGGGATATCATTTATTATGACTCTCAAGCCCACGTTATTTTGATTTGGGGCAAATGAGAGGACTGATTTTCTTCAACAGCCTAGTGGATTCAGCTTCCTTCTAGTTGAAAGTATGTGTGCATGTATGTATGTGAAAGTAGCTCAGCTGTGTCCGAGTCTTTGCGACCCCATGGATATACAGTCCATGGAATTCTCCAGGCCAGAATATTGGAGTGGGTAGCCTTTCCCTTCTCCAGAGGATCTTCCCAACCCAGGGATCGAACCCTGGTCTCCCGCATTGCAGGCAGATTCCTTACCAGCTGAGCCACAAGGGAAGCCCAATTGAAAGTATAGACACTAAAAATGTTAAGTCGAAGTATTTGTTTTCCTAATGAACTCTAATGTATTTAAACCAATATAATACTGAGAATTTACCTCAGATATCCCCTACCATCCCAGTCAACACATTGTAGCCCTGTTTCTAGTGTTTCTTGCTCCTTCCCTTCCTATCTTCCTGTGGGAAAATGCTTTGGGGTAGAAAGCAACAAACCAAATAACAGCAGGCAAATAAAATCAGCTCTTTTTTTGCTTCCCTACCCGGAAAGGAAGGAGGGAGCAAGAACTCCACCATCAAAGAGAACCGTGGTTCTTAGGCATGCCATTCTAGAAAGCCCTTGTTCTTTCAGTTCCCTTCCCCGACTCCTCCCAGCTCTGCAGTAATTCCTTAGAGATTATATAGTCTCCACTTTAAATATAAATATATATATAAAACTTCCCCCTGTCTCTTTTTCTCCTCCTCTTGCTTTTTTTCCCCTGTTTCCTATAATAAAGTTTCCTATTGGATAAAATCAGCTCCCTGATTTATGCCTAGCTCCTATTGGAAGTTCTCAGGGGCTGACATCACTTAGGAAAGCGAGGGGGTAGGGCTGCCAGATCAGTTTGTCACCACCCAGGCTCCCTAGCCTTTGGCTGGGTGCAACTTCCATTTTAGGTGTTGGATCTGAGAGAAAAAAAAAGAGAGAGAGAAAGAAGAGCAGGAAAGATCCTGAAAGGAGGAAGAGGTGGCGAAAAAGCAACTACCTTACTGGATTTGTCTTTCTCAGCACATTGACGGAGCCTTGGTTTTCTCTCTTAAAAGAGTGGTTTTCAGAAGTCCACATTTAAGGTGTGTGCCTTTTTAAAAAATATGTGTATAGACGGGTAAAGCAGGATAAGCCAAGTTGAATTTTTGTCTTACGGTAACCGAGGGAATTTGAAAACGAGAGGGTCTGTTATGCTGACGGGTAACTTTTAAACAATTATTAATTTTTCTTTCTACTTATTTGGGGGAATTTTGGTATTTTATCATATTTAAAGCAAAGGAAGATATTCAAAACCCAGAAACAAACTTCTAGGTCTAATATAGGGAGATGAATAGACTCAGAGGGGTGAGAGCTGTTCCATAAATTTACATTTTGGTGTGGTCTTTGATTGTATGTGTTTTTTTCTAGGTTAGGCTAACAAACTTCTGTTTTCAGAGCCCAAACCAAAGTTGGGTTTTTTTTGGCATGTTGTGTGTGGGTTGGGAAAGGAATTTATCAGGGTCGGAAGCTGGTTCTTCATATGTTTCAAAACTTTTTTTTCTCCTTTTTATCATTAACTTTGTGAAAATGGAAAGTTGCAGGGAGTTTGCAGCTTAAATAGTGGTATTTTTTCCCTGGAGAGTTTGAACGGCCCAGATCGATTTCAGCCCTGCTGTTCCTGGGTGGATCCCTCTTTTACTTTTTCAGGTGTGGTGGGTGGGAGCCTCTTTCGCCTTCTAGACTTAGCCTCCCTCCTTTACCTTGTAAAAGAAAACAAATGGATCCTTGGTAACTGGATTGCCATCCCCTTCCTTCTGAAACTACCTTTGATGGCAAAGATTTGTGGAGGTATTGTATGTTCAGTCTGCATATACAATAATGTTTGGTTTACATGCTTAAAGGGATAAGGAAACTCTAATCATGCGTTTTCGTTCACCTGAGTAAAATAGCACACAAGAAATATTTTCAGCTTTGTGCTCTCTGAAAGAGGCTTGGATTAAAAAAAGGTTAGGCTAAAACACTTAATACAGACTCTAGTGTTTAGGATGCATTTGCGAAAGATCAGGGGGAGTTCTTATTTTACCGTCTGAGCCACCAGGGAAGCCCCTGAATTCTTATTTTTAAACCAAACTGAAAGTTGTTTTTTGGAGGTGCATTTTTGATTTGGTTAACTTGTTGTGAAATCAGAAATCTTTTAAGATCTGAAGGCCCATGACTGTGCTTTTGTATCTTCTATTTAATTGTTAAGATTTGTTTTTGTTTTGCACATACATTCTTGCAAAAATACTAAATAAGCATATAGCCAGCTCCTCAGTAGCTGAAAACTGGATGTTCTCTTCCTTCTCCCTTTGAAAATGCGAATCATCTGAAAATTATAACTGCAATAGATATTGTCCTAACTGTAAGAGAATGGTCCTTAATATGTAAGCTGCTATTAGATTTAAACTGGTATGTATCTATAATAATACTCTGATTTTGAACCCCCCACCGCGCCCCGCCCCTTAATTCTTTTTAGACTAGAACACTTCCTTGAATTTCTTTTCCAGGACAAGAATATTTCTTTTTTTTTTTTCATTTATTTTTATTTGTTGGAGGCTAATTACTTTACAATGTTGTAGTGGGTTTTGTCATACATTGACATGAATCAGCCATGAATTTACATGTATTCCCCATCCCGATCCCCCCTTCCACCTCCCAAGAATATTTCTTGAAAGATGATTTCATTCTTGTAAGGTTGTAGCTTCAGAGGAAACTGAACTTTGTTCCTTCTTTTAATCTCATTTATGCAAGGGCTACAGTAAGATTTTAATGTCTGGATCATCTAATTATAGCAAGTGCAGTTAAAAAGAAAGAAAGAGGACAATGTGTATTTTTTGCTGGGCTGTAGTTATATCATTTCCAAATTTTCGAATGCTCTCTTCAGCCTTGACTGCAGCCTAGGGGGTTTCTTGGTGGATCTTCAGAGGATTGGTCATGTTGCTGCCAGAGTGTCGGTTTCCCACTCAGCCTTTAGGGGGAGGGATGAGGGAGTCTGAGCGAGTACAAAGGCAGTTTGAAAATAGGTTCTGGGTGACTGAGTGGTGGTGGTTTGGGTCCAGCTTTAAACACTGGGCTTTGTATAGCTGCAGTGGGCATCCTACATAGCATCCAAGGACTATTTCCACGAACTGAGGCATTGTTTTGACTGGTGTGTGCTATTAGAGCCTTTTGAATGATGAGATGGAAGATTCGTCTTTTACCTCACCTCTGCTAGTTCTTCCAGGAAATAGAGGAAGAGTGTGAATAAGTAAATCTTTTATTTTTTGTTTTGCTCCTCATTTTGGTTTGGGGGTAGAAAATGACAAGTAAGTATGAGTTCTGCAGATTTTCCTTTCCTTGTTTGACTCCTATGTGCTGTTGGTTTCTTTGTTATATGACTAAGGTATGTTCTATGTTCCAGGTGGGGGCCTCCTTTGGGTGTTTAGAGTCTTAATACCTTTCTTAGGGTTCAATTATGCAGAGTCAAAGGGGTTAGAACGCGTTCTTTCAGCTAGGATAAAAATGCGGACTGTTGGAAATCTTAAAAAGAAAGCAGCTCTGAGTAATTGCCATTTCAGCCTTGGGTTTATGAGGTAGATGATCTCTAGAGATGAGTTAGAGAGGATGGATGCAAATAAATTAAGCATAGATCATTATTCAGTTGGAATAACAAAATGATTAGCTCGGTATAATTTATTGCTTTCTATTTTGGTACTTGGTGGTCCCCTGTTACTGAGTGCCAGCCCTTCCTCTCCCGTCCCCACCTTGTTTTCTCAATGGGTGCTAAGCATTTTGCATGAACATATTTACTTAATTTCCTACAGTAACTTTCTGTTTGCTGTTTTTGGTTTATTTTTTGTTTTTTATGGAATTTGAGCCTCAGAGAAGCTGAGGTTTGCTGAAAATTTCAATGCTTTTAAGTGACCAAGGCCAGGATTAAACCCTGTCCTGAGTATAAAGTTAGTGAATTTAACCACTAAAATACTGCTGTTCTCCAGAGAGAATAGAAATAAGAGCCAGAACTAAACTGAACCCTTGCTAGAGGCAGGAGTGTTTCATTTTGATGAAGGCCAGTGCTCGCTTAGATTTCCTGCATGCTCTGAGGTAGAGTAATGTATGTAAAAAAATTCATTTTCCATAAAGCTGTAAGGAGCTAGATATGTTAGAATGGATATTATCTCAACCTTTATTACAGGGATCTTTGCATATGCACACTATTACTGTCCTGTAGATCTTAAGCCTACTGGAAATGTCTCAAACTTTATTTGATTGTCAGTGAAATTTCTTCCAGGGAATTTTCTGACTTGGGTTTGCAATGAATTGCCAATTTGCAGGGAGAGGTTTGTAGCAGGTATTTCAAATAATGTTTATCACACTGTATTACAGTTATCTGTTTTTTTGGTCTTTTCCCCTATACTGACCTGCTTGAATGTAGAATACCGTCTTATCTCTGTATCCCCTTAGCACCTGTCTTAGTGTCTGGGATATGTTGAGGTGCTCAGTAAATCTTGGTTAAATAACGCACTATGGGAATCAGTGCGGGACTTTTGTGGGGAAGGCTGAAAGGAAGTTGAGATGGGAAAAAATTCAACAAAGATTAATAAACTTGCAATGTGATTTTGAAATTTAGTCTGTAGTTTTAACCTTTTATACATTGCCTACCTTCCATTTTTAAATACAGTTTTTAGAAAGAATTGAAGGTTTAAAATCTGGATTTTTCTTTAACCCTGTTTCTTTTCTGGGCAAGCAGTACAAGTAAGAGTGTAAACAGTAAGGACACTCGTCAGTTCGTTTCATGTTATAGGCAGCTGTTAACCTCAGACTCTGAAACCTCATATGTGACCATTTTCTAGAGGGGAGGAACTGCTTACCCAGAGCTTATTAGGGCATGAGCAGGGAAGTATTGTTTTAGCTGTGTTGGAAGTAACTGGTTTTTATACTTGTTAATAAAAACATAAAAAGCTTGAAATGATTGTTTGAACATTAGTGCTTCAAAGAAAGTATGTCCAGACATCATTGTTTTTTGTTTTTTGTTTTTTTTGTCAATGCTTTGGCTATGAAACTAGGAGATTTTGTTCACAAAGTGTATTGGAAAGTTAAGAACCCAAATTAATTTTCTGGGAAATTAGGAATAATAGTAAGGAGAAATTTGCCTAAACGAACGAGCCATAGGTTATTACTATGTGATTTCATGTTCTCTTTCCTTGCAAAAGGGGTTAAATGCTGTGAGATGCTGAAATAGGGATTGCTCTGCCTAAATGCAGCTGCCTCCAAGGTTTGTAACAGAGGGCATTGATATCCCCTGGCAGGGAGATTGTAAAGGCGGGGAAGAACGACTCTTCAGTTAGAACTATCCACTGGGATATGAGGGTGTGGATTGATTTGTATCTAGTTTTATTGTATAATGTATTTTTGGAAGTAACCCCCCAATTCTACTTGAAATTGCATGTTATTGATTATTAAATGTGGACCCTGTTCTCAGTACTTAATATTTATTATTCTGGTTCAGGGACAGTTTTTCCCATTTTAAGGCCATTTTCCTCTCCAGTGAGTCCTTAAACCTGATTGGAGTGATGTGGGCATTTAAATTAGGCATGTAGTGGGGACATTATAAAAATTGAGAGTTTTCTTTTCTCAAAGTCTTCTCTGATGGCCTACAGATAATTTGGTCATAAAACATGTCCCATTATAGATGATAAAACTTGTTATTTTGAAAACATTTCAGACTTTCAGAAAAATTGGAAGAGGAGCACAATAACTCCTGTATATCCTTCATTCACCTGGACACCAGTCGTTAAAATTTTGCCACAAATGCCTTATTATTTTGTATTTTTTGATCAATATACTGACCAAACAGGGAATTTCCAATCTAAATGTGCCACAAATATAGAGGCAGGGCAGCTTTGCATGGTAAGAGCGTGGATGCTGGAGCTGGACTGCCTGTGTTCAAATCTTCTACCACTTAACTAGCGAAGTAACCCTGGGAAGATTGTTTAACTGGTTTATGCCTTGATCTCCTTGTATGTGAAATGAGGACAATGATATTAGCTGTCACATAGGATTGTTGTGATGATGAAGTGACTTAATACATGCAAATTCATAGGATGTTGCCTGGCTCATGGGAATACCTCGTTTTTGCTATTAGAATGGATACTTTGAATGAATTCAAACATCTTTTGTCTGATTAAGTTTCCTTTAAGGTGTCGTATATATACCACTCTGTGGTGGATATAGATGCTTTTATTACAGAATAAATGGGTATCCTGGATGAATAAACTTTTCTTTCCTGTTTTTTTTTTTTAAATAGACAAAAAGTGCCTTTAGCAATAGGCAAGTTTAAGTTGTGGAGGCAGGGTTGTCCAAAATACCGGTGCTGTGGGAATGGATAGCTCTTAATAAAGTGAGGCGTGAGTGAGGGAAGAGAAGCTGATGGCAGCCAAAGCTGCTGCAGTATACTTTGCAGTAATTTCTTAGGAGATTTGGATACCTCAGGGGGAACAAACAGCAATACAAGTTTCTCCCATTTTTTGTATCTACCAGAGACAGAACTCTAGCATTCAAGGGCAAACTTCCTTTAATTTTGGTAGAGAGTGGATTGAAAAAGCTTTGTTTGGGTTTATTCTTCTTAACTTCGGACCAGATTCTTTCCCTTGATGTCTCACTTGTCCAACCAGGATTTTGTAGGATAACGTTAGTTTTGAATGTATAGGAAGCAATTGTACAGTGATGAAGGTGGTTTTTTACTGTCTTCTCTGGAAATCTCACTTTTTTATGTTCAGGAAACATCATTTTCTATTTTCAACCCTTATTTATGGGACATTGGCAAAACTGAGACATGTAGAGATTTTGAGTTCATCAGTGCTTCCTGTGAGACGTGTGCTTCTGTGAAAGTGGTCTGCTCTTATAAGTGGAAGAGCTAAACTGTGGCCTGTGGGAAATAGGCATGTGTTAACTGCAGCCTTGTCTGGAAGCTTTTGGTTTCTTCCAGCCTGTTTTTCCTTCCCTCATACTAAATAACCCATGAAACTAGTGATCTGAAAAGTCTTTACACTTCATTTCTGTTGGCACTCTGTAGCTTCCTATCAGGACTCCTCCACCCAGCTCTCCGTAGTTAGTTATTGTTAACTGTGCTGGGTCTTTGTTGCTCTGTGTGGGCTTTCTCTGGTTGTGACAAAGCAAGTTGGGGGGGTTGCTGTCTAGTTGCAGTGTGTAGACGTCTCAGTAGGGTGGCTTCTCTTTTGGGACCATGGAGCCCGTGGGCTCAGTAGTTGTGGCTTAGTTGCCCCTAGGCCTGTGGGATGTTCCCGGACTAGGGATCAAACCTGTGTCCCCTCTGTTGGCGGGTGGATTCTTATTCACTGTGCCACCAGAGAAGTCCTCCGTGGTTTTTGAAACCCACATTTCCTGCTACTATTTTCTCCTTCTCGTTCGCTTTCCTTTTTTTATTTGGTGTCTCCTTTATCTTTTTGCCTCCCCTATCTTTTTCCCCTTAGGTTGGTGGTGTTCATGGGCATCACTTTGCCTCACTAACACTTAATATGGAAGAGATTTCTAATTCTTTTTTTTTTTTTTTTTAAATTCTTAAAACAATTCTTAAAACAATAAATTGTACTCATGTGGTGAAGGTTCGAGTATTAGGATACTGAATTTGGTTATTTCAGTTAGGTCTAGATTAGGATTAATTATTATGATTCAAGAAGATTGAGTCCTAATTCAGATTAGGTTTTTTTCCCCCCATTTTCAAATATCACCCACATTTACTAATTAGTTACTCATTTTTTATTCAGTCGACAGTAGAGCTGAAGATACTTACTTTTCCCAGAGTAAAAGTAAGTCACTTATGAGCTATGTATCAGTTTTGTGTGTGTTTCGCATGTTGTTCAATATTGAATGCGGTTGTGTATTGAGAGGTCTCTTTGTGGAGTAAAGATATTTGTTTTAGGGAGCTTATATTTGAAAAACCAAAATATTTTCTGGTGGTTGAGGATATAAAGCATTGTTATAGAAACTAGGTCAACTTTTCAGTACTTTTATCAAAACACCTACAGTTTCCGTTTCATTGCAAGTGAAATAAATCTCATTGAAATAAAGTAGCTGGTGTATATTCAGTACACTTTTAAAATAGAGTGATCTATTTTAAAGAAGAAATTGGTGCCAATCTGATTTCTTTTCACTGTTTCTTTGTTGGAATGGGGGAGGCTCTGTAACTTCGCTTCTGTTTAGTTCTCTGTTGACTGCTTTGTAAACCAGGGCAGAATTGGCCATTTGAATGTCTCCCCTGCTGAAGGTCAGCCAAATCTGCAGGTGAGAGAACTTGAGATCACCCTCATTGATGGGCCTAATGTCACAATTAGAAAAAAAATTGTAGAAAGAAAATGAAATAATGTTGATTTACTTTTCTAAAGTTTAATTTTTTGCGTTCACTGAAAAAGTGAAACGTCTTCATTTGAAAGAGACCGAGAGCTGGCTATGGACCGGCTGGGCCTCTCAGAGCTCACATATTCCAGTTGGAGGAGATAGGCATTAAGTGAGCAAGTAAATACACAATAAGTCAGAGTGTGATAACACTATTGAGGGAGAAAACAAAACCAAATATGTAGAGTGGTGAATGAGAAGTGCAAGGGTTAGGAGTGAGGTTGTTTTAATATGGAGTAGTCAGGGAGGGCCTCACTTACAAGTTATGTTTGAAAGAGACTTAAAAGAAATTAGAGTGAAGTCACACAGGTAAGGGTACAAAGTCCAAAGGCCCCGCGAGACTGGTGGTTACCAGCAAGCAGGAGAGACGGGGCGGTGAACCCGTTCAGAGAGGTCAGTGAGCGCGTGCTGGACATAAGCGGAGACCGTAGAGGACCTCCTTCTGCACTGTACGGTACAAAGAAGTCTTCCTCACTTCAGACTCCAAAGACAACAGCTGATAACACTTTTTTGTGTATGCTTTATAAGGAGTTGGGGCAACACCTGGCCCAGCCTCCATCTTTGTCCCATTGCAGAATAGTCAGCACAGAAATTGCAAAGTAGCAGAATTTGCATAGGTGCATGATCCTTGTCTTGGAGAATGATAAAAGTAATGCAGCTATTTAGAATAAGCTTGTGTGTGTTTGGAAACTGAGATCAAAATTTTCTTCCCTAGAGAAATCTGTTTCTCCACCATTTGATCTACAGAGTCAAATTTCTATGAACAGTAGAAATGACAGCCTTCTTTTTGAGTACATTTGAGTACATTGAGGTTTTTTTTTTTTTTTCTTTTTAGTACATTTGTTGATTTGGCTTATGACCAAATGTTATGCCTACCCCACTTATTTGCTGCTTTTTGTTTTGCTCATTAGACCAAAAGTTCCTGCTTTCTCACAGCCCTAACCATTGAGATTAAATAGCTTCAGGGGCCATTTTATAGGTCACCATATCCATATTACTGTCTTGCACATCAGGGGATGTGATCAATTCTCATAACTAACGTATGTCTGTTTTCCCTTTTTATGTATTGATATGTTTAAGCAGTAATGGTGTTAAAACAGAGGCTGAACCCCTTGGCTTGGTTGGCTTTGGTGAGATTGAAGAAGCACCAGCTGTTTAGTGATCAATGTTCTGTGGCACCCCCATAGTGGAAAGTAAAAGGATAGTGATTCCCAGAGGAGTTTTGTCTTGAATCACTCATTCTTACTTTCTCTTGCAAGATTTCTTGTCTTGCTAGTCTGTCCTTCAGTGAAACAGTGGCTCTGTCTCTCTCTGGGTCTCTCTCTCAGTTTGGAGTTTAACCCTAGAGCTTTACCTGGTTACCCTCTATTCTTCCCTTTAATTATACCTATCTAGTTGTCATTCTGTTACCTAGTATCATCCTTGGGAGATGCCGTCAATCAGGAAACTTTTTTCCCCTCCTATCCCCTTCTCCTTTGGACAGATAACAGTGTATCATCTTGCAGGAAATACTCTCGGCAATCAGATTCCCCACATTTTGGAGTTGCTTTAAATCACTGCTTATCAGATGTTTATAGTTGTCTTGAAAGTAAGTCTTTTAATGCCATTCTTCTTTCCTAAGTCTCTGGTGACATGCTTCCTTGTGGAAATATTTCTTTTTATGCTCCTTCTAAAGACATCTTACTACTCACTTGCTATTCAAAGCAGAAGTTAAAGTTACTTACTTGGATAAGTGTCAGAGGTAACACGTGAATCCAGAGTTTCTGGTGTTTCTATTATGTTGTCAACTGGGCTAAAATTATCTAGGGTCTTGAATATTAGATTTAGGACTTTGGACTTCTTTTGGGATGGAATGTGGAACCAGTCTTAGGAAATGTGGCATAGCTCTTTGTTCTCTGGAGGAAAGTTAAACTGAGTCATTTGAAACAATAATTGGGTTTTCCAATCTGCAGTGTAAATAGGGATATCCTCCACTGTAGCAACTCAGGATTCCAAAGAAGTGAGATAGTTCTTCCTTGTAGGTTCTGAGCCGGAAATGTAGCATTTAGTATTGTATCATTCTGGCCATCTATATATTTAATTCCATACTTTCAAAGGAACTTTAATCCAAACTGAATAACGAGCTGTCTGGTGAACAGTAAAGCAGGTCCAAATAATGTATTTTATAACAAGTGTCCTTTGGGGAGAGGAATGTGGTGGGCAGAGGGTTGTCAGGGATAGGCCAGGATGGTGGTTCCCAGCAGCTGTCAGAAAAACTTTGAGAGCTTTTTACAAAGATGAATTCTGAGGCACCTAAATAGTAAGGTGTGAAGACTGGAGATGTAGATTTGGGAGATATTTCTAAAAACAGCTTCCCAGGTGATTCTGATCACTCAGGTTTGAGGACCACAAAATCGGAACATTTGAGTTAAACTGAAAGAGGAGAGTGAAAAAGTTGGCTTAAAGCTCAACATTCAGAAAACTAAGATCGTGGCATTTGGTCCCATCACCTTATGGGAGATAGATGGCGAAACAGTGGGAACAGTGTCAGACTTTATTTTTTTGGGCTCCAAAATCACTGCAGATGGTGATTGCAGCCATGAAATTGAAAGACGCTTACTCCTCGGAAGGAAAGTTTTGACCAACCTAGACAGCATATTAAAAAGCAGAGACATTTCTTTGCCAACAAAGGTCCGTCCAGTCAAGGCTATGGTTTTTCCAGTGGTCATGTATGGATGTGAGAGTTGGACTGTGAAGAAGGCTGAGCGCTGAAAAATTGATGCTTTTGAACTATGGTGTTGGAGGAGACTCTTGAGAGTCCCTTGGACTGCAAGGAGATCCAACCAGTCCCTCCTAAAGGAGATCAGTCCTGGGTGTTCATTGGAAGGACTGATGCTGAAGCTGAAACTCCAATACTTTGGCCACCTCATGTGAAGAGTTGACTCATTGGAAAAGACCCTGGTGCTGGGAGGGATTGGGGGCAGGAGGAGGAGGGGACGACAGAGGATGAGATGACTGTATGGCATCACCAACTCAATGGACATGGGTTTGAGTGGACTCTGGGTGTTGGTGATGGACAGGGAGGCCTGGCGTGCTGCGATTCATGGGGTTGCAGAGTCGGACATGACTGAGCAACTGAACTGACTGGACAGATCTCTATGATTTCTCAGATGGGTGGTTACTCAGTGTGAGAAGTAGAGGAGACTGGTTCATGGTAGTCAGTGGATAACTGGAAGCTTTCTACCTCTGTATCCCCTGTTGTTTTGAAATGACAGATGTCACTGTCGGATTTGCGGATTCTGCCAGCGCTTAGTATGGGGTGGAGGACTTGCCTCTTAGGGGGAAGGGAAGCTGGGACCACATCTCCATTTCCCGTCTCCATTTTGAAATTGTGGAAGGACTTCAGGAGAGGATGTTAACATTGAAACTCAGCTGGACAATTTGTTTAAAACTCAGCAGGAAGGGCCAATGTTACTTCCTGTCTGAAAAGGAAGTGCCGGCTTCCTTCGCTTCCTCCTTGGTTAATGCTGGCCCACTCAGAATGTGGCTGGGGGAGGGGCTGGCCACAGTAGTGCTTTAGCTGGTATTGTGCCTGGGGAGGTCAGGTTATGTCAGTGTGGAAGAGCAGAAGAGTTTGTTTCCTTCTTAAAACACGGAGATGGATGCTGTGTGGACTGCTTTCTACTTGACCTTATGTAATAGCTTTGTGCAGCATTTGCTGTTGCAGTCCAGGAAGCCTTCCAGTCTCCCAAGACATTATTTTACATTAAACCTTATACCTCCCCTGTATTCCCTGACATTTGAAAATAGATCAAGGAATTGGAGGGAAGAAACTGAAATCCATTTGATACTGAGGGGTAGGTGGTGGAAAGGAGAGCATAAATGGGCAGAGGGGAGTGGATGACAGAAGTTTCATATTTTTAAATTGAGCCAAGAAAGCATTCCTTCTAAGTGGGGCCAGTTGGCACTCTTCCTGCTATTTTAGTTCTGGCTTCTCCTTCCTACTGGCCAGTCAATTGTGTTAAGTGTTTGATGTGAGTTTGAACTGTGGTCTCGGGCTGGGGGGGGGGAGGGTGGGGGAAACAGCTGGTGCCCTCATCAAGCTGTCTCAATTATGCTTCTTTTCAGGGTGTTCAGGGGGAGGGTGGAATTGGATGTGTGTTAGCAGAGTCCTAGCAACTCTCAGTAGTGGGATTGGATTCTTGGGCACTTTTAATGCTATGTGGGATGTTGGCTAGTTGGAATGTAGCAAAACCTTTTCCCAATCACATTCTTTTCTCTGCTTCCCCTCCTTCCAATTCTTTCAGCTTTGGGCCTGACTGGTAGAGAAAGGGGTATGTGTGAAGTTATATAGCAAAACAGATTCATACTTTTCCAACCATTGAGTATTCAGCTTAAGTCTCGGTCCCTTCCATTGACTTTCTCCTTACTTATTTGTTATTTCTTTGGTTGGGTTTCCTGACTGTCTGTAAACAGCCAGAGGTAGGAGTAGAAGCAGGCCCTTGGTGAAGTTGTGCTGAACTGCAGTCAGTTGGCTACACTGGTCTGCTTCCCTCCCTCACATGGTGGGGTGACTGTATTTCTGAGTCAGCATGCATTTTCTGTCTCATCTGCTCAATCTGAAGCAGAGAACTTGCTGAGTATCCCTTTGGAGTAACAGCAACTTCGATACTGGTGTGTCCGGTTCTCTGTCTCTCTCGGGGTGTGTGTTTTTTTAAGTATCTTAAAACACTTAAAAAAAGGGGGGGTATCTTAAACTCTCCTACTGTACTGTTTAATACTAATTTTTTTTAAAGTTATTCCTGAGTTAGTTTGGTTTAGTGCTGTGTAAGAGATTTTAAACTTTGTGTGTGTATACCTCAGTGATAGAGCTTGCAGTGGCAAGGCTCTGGTCTGAAATACAGGGTGAAGCTGAAGTCACTCAGTCGTGTCCGACTCTTTGCAACCCCATGGACTGTAGTCTACCAGGCTTCTCCCTCCATGGGGTTTTCCAGGCAAGAATACTGGAGTGGGTTGCCAGATTTCTTCTCCAAGAGATCTTCCCAACCCAGGGATTGAACCGGGGTCTCCCGCATTGTAGGCAGACGCTTTACCGTCTGAGTCACCAGGGGAAGTCAAACACAGCTAAATATTCTTTTTTCTCTCCAGCCCTAGAATGACTTGGCTATTGTGTGTATACCTGCCCCACCTCCTTGTATCTGGTTGTATCATAGCCAGATATGGACTAATTCATTCTAATTGTGTTTTAGACTTATCAATTTTTGCATCAACATGTACCATCCAAATCAGGTTTCCGCACAGGGACCTTCTAGCAGAGCCAAGGAGAAAGGAAGGGGAAAAGATGAGAAATAATAGTGTATTACTAAGTCAGTTGCCTGGAACGTCCCCCTGGTTTGAGAGCTCTGTGCTGTAAACCTTATGTAAGGGGAATTGAGCCCTGCGGGCAAAGGGTGTTGCTTTGGATTTCAAGAATCTGGTTAATAGGGCTTGACTTCTATCTGCATCTTTGCTTCTGGAGTTTAGGGCTAACACCCAATGGGCTTGTATAAGGCAACAGAAAAATGTATCATTTATCCCATTCTCGGTGTGAGCTGAGGGCTCTTATTAGGAGGGAGGCTTTTTTTCCTGATGAGGTGGCAAACCTACAGCCCCTGATCCACTCCAGGGGGAGCAGTGAGCAGGAAAAGCTGAGTTTGTAGTGTTGACCTTTTTTGCTGCAGGAACTCCTGTGCAGTCCCTAGAAGACCTCCCTTCGCTCCCTGGGGAAAGAGAGAGCTGTGCTCCTTCCATCTGTGGCGCCTGTTCTGCCTCTCCATAGGGTGGAGTCTGCTGGCTTTTGTTTGTTCTCTCTAGGGCCTTTTAGAAGGCAGCTTTATGCTTGTGTTTGAGTTTGAAAGACTGTGAAAACAGGAGAAATGGGTGGTAGAGACGGTGACAGAGGATGTGTCCTAAAGTAGTGTTCCCAAGTGGGAATGTTCTCTTGACTGAATTCGGATTGGTGATCAGGTTGCCCTGATGAACCTTTCTGTGAGATGTACATACACAGCCGAACTGAGTGTAACACCAGCAGTGGCTTTAAAATCCCCAGCCCCTAAGTGAAGAAACTAGCCAAGAAGGAACCTTGACAGTCGCCCCAGCCCCTCTGAGCCCTGAGGTCCTCACACAGTATCTTTCTGCGGACTCTTAAAGGTCCGAGCTTTGTCCCCTGTAGCTTGGGGCAGGGAGGAGGGTTGTTTTCCCTGAACTTGATAAGGAGCTGCGCGGCGCAAGAGTGGGAGCTCGGGGCTGGCGATTGGTAGACAGGATGCCCTGGAATGCGGTTGGCTTGCAGCCCAGAATCCAGCACTTTGTATTTGTTTGTTTCTGGGAGACTGTGGTCTGGTGCTACTGTGACAGGAAGTGAGAAAGCTGGGAGTGGGGGAGCCGAGAGGGGCGATGTCTTTGTGGTTCTCCTGAGAAATCTCTTTGTCCCTGGAGAGCCGCTCCGCGGCTGGGCTCTACTGAGAAGAGAGCAGCCTTTGTGTGTCTAGTGGGTCTCAGGGCAGCGAGCTTCTCCGAGGGCTAGGGAGTGTGAGTGCTGACTGGCCCTTTGCATTTAGCACTCGAGTTAAATAAATGGCTACCGTCTCCTAGTGTTGGGGTCTCACTGACTTTTTTATGTGTGCCGCTGCTATTCATAGATCTCTCGGCTTTAATTAGGGAAGGAATATTAGAAGGAGGTAGGTGTTTATGTTATGTTATTCACGGTATATATTGCAGATACGTTGTTGAGTCTGAAAAGGATAGAAACAGGCAGTTCCCTTTTTTGATATAAATTTATTTATCTTAATTGGAGGCTAATTACTTTACAATATTGTAGTGATTTTGCCATACATTGACATGAATCAGCCATGGGTGTACATGTGTCCCCCATCCTGAACCCCCCTCCCACCTCCCTCCCCATCCCATCCCTCAGGGTCATCCCAGTGCACCAGCCCCGAGCATCCAGTCTCATGCATCATAGAAACAGGCAATTCCAATCGTCCATACAGAGCTGGAGAAACCTACTTATTAAAAAAAAAATTATCTTTGTAATTCATTTCACTGTGCCAGTGAATGCGGGATGCATTTCCCCTGACCAGGGCTCGAACCTGGGCTGTCTGCATCTGGAGTGTGGCGCCTTTAGCTCTGGACCACCAAGGGAAGCGCCCCCCACCCCCGCCCCCACTTCTCAGTACTGAGAGGGACTGGCAGCTCTCCGCGCTCTAGTGGGCGATGGTTGGTCGTTTTCAGGGACCCCCCCCCCATCTAGACCGAAACAGCACCTGTAGGGCTCGGTCCCCCACCCCACCCGGCTTCTCCGTGTTTTGTTTTCCCCTGCCTTCCATTCCAGCTGTGAAACAGGCATCTCTTCTCAATTTGTGGCTTGGGTGGCTGAGTCTTCAACTTCTTGCCGAGCTGGCTCGTCCCTGGAAACACACACAGGCGGCCTTTGATTACCCAGGAGGACAGCTGCCCTAGAGGCAGATTGCTGACATACCGCTAGAACAGTCCCTCCCCTCTGTTCTGATACTGGCTAGCAGAGTCTTCCCCGATTCTAGTTCCTTCTGTTTTCTATCCCACCTCCGGTCTCTGCTATTGGTTTAGTGAGGTGTCACATTAAAAATGGTAGAAGGGATATTTGTTACTAGATTTTCTTTCTGGAGCTGTGCTTAGAGAATGTGGCAAGTAGCCAGATTTCAATAGCAGGCCTTTCAGGGGAAAAGTAGGTGATTTTGTACAAAGTAATACTTCTTTTGTTTCTCTCAGCTTTTCTCTTTGAGTTCTTGTTCCTTTTAAAATAAGAAAACCAAGGTATTTCTCAATTCTGGCTATTCTTCTTCAGAATTGAGTAAGGTCTTGCTCTTTAAAATGAAGGCAATACCCAAAAGTCTAGATGCTTCCACCTCATCCTTTGTCATCACTCCTCCATCGCCTCCCCAAAAGTTACTTTTGGTCACCTTCTGTACTTGAATTAGAATGACTTTTAACCACAAGAAGCATAGAAAATTCATATTCATTTAGTCTTTCAGGGGGAATGAACATGGACTTGGAGCAGAAGAGATGTGTTTCGGCCAGTTACTAGTTGTGTTGACCTTGGGCAGGAAACGGTATCCTTCTTATGTACAAGTTTATTCTTCTACAAAAGGGGCCGATGCTACCTCAGAGACTGTTGGGAAGTGTGTGTGTGTGTTCACCTACAGGTAGAGGTCCGTAATTAATAACTCAAAACTGTTCTCTCACTGGAAGGTCGGATTTTCTTCTTTTAAGAGAGAGAGAAACATTTCCTTCAGCCATCTGCCCTGTGGCTGAAATAGGAGCTTCACACCCCTGTGGTTTCTTCTTAGACTCACACTTGTCTCTCTGTTGCTTGTGTCAAAAGAGGCGTACTCTAAACCTAATGGAACGGGTGTCTTGTTGCTCATTTTAGGGCTCAGGGCTTTCTGAGGAAGCTGGACTGTAGATATGATTCAATTACATGCTTTCAGCTTTTCCAGGTCATCTTCAAATAATGGGCAAGAGAGTCGGTGGGAATACCAGAGATAGAAAGTTAGGCGGTTCGGTGAGAAGCTGCCACTTTAAAAAAGGAATGTGAGCTCAAACAGTTGGGTGACCTCTAGTAAACCTTAAGGTTAAGCTTTTTTCCCGTGGATTTTTTTTTTTTTCTTAGCCTATGGTAGTGAAGAGTGTAAGGTATCCTAGTTAATTTTAGGATTTCTCTTTTATGAGACAGAAGTTAAACTGTACTATTCCATTTTGACTAGACTTTTCCTAATTTCCCTTTGTATGCCGACCTCCCTCTCTTTCTCCCTCTTTTTGTAGAATGGAGAAAGGCATTTGGCCTCCCCTCCCTTCAGTCTGACACCTCCCTCTGTTTTTTTTTTTTTTTGGCCCCTCCTTCTTATCTTTGTTTCCTTATCGGCCTCTCCCTAAAGCTCTGCTTTCTCCTTATAAGGCTGGCTGAGGTGCCCCTGGCAGGGTTGCAACAGGGATACAGGTAAGTAACTCGATGTATCTCAGACTCTCGGGATTGAGAGAAAATTCAGTGTTATCTGTTCCAGTGGAAGGCCTTGGAGAAGCACGTGGGCAGTGGGGGAGGAGGAGGAGGCAGCTTGGCCTGAGCGATCAGAAGGACCTGTTAGACCAGTCCTACGTGTGTGTCATGCACCTCCAGAAAGAAGCAGGTTTTGTTCCTTTCCATACCCTTTCAGGCCTGGGCCCCCTCAGTAGACGAGACCACACCCTTACTTTGCTTCAGGGCCAGCCTAGCATTTAGCCATTTCAGTATGTTACGGTTTGGGGGGTTCCCAGAATACTTGGGAGGGGAAAAGAGCAATAAGAATGTTCCATCTGGTTTCTGAATTTAGGGTCAAGATGGTGGAGGTGATTTTTTTTTTTTTCTCTTTTAAAGTCACAGTAAAAAACATTTAAATCCTGGAACTGGTAACTAGAATATTTAAGAAGTCCTAGGCTCAGACGGTAAAAGCGTCTGCCTACAATGCGGGAGGCCCGGGTTCAATCCCTGGGACGGGAAGGTCTCCTGGAGAAGGAAATGGCAACCCACTCCATTACTCTTGCCTGGAATATCCCATGGATGGAGAAGCCTGATAGGCTACAGTCCATGGGGTCACAAAGAGTCGGACACGACTGAGCGACTTCACAATGACCTGTGGGGAGAAGGCAGTGACAACCTACTCCAGTGTTCTTGCCTGGAGAATCCCAGGGACGGGGAGCCTGGTGGGCTGGGCTGCCGTCTATGGGGTCACACAGTCGGACACGGCTGAAGTGACTTAGCAGCAGCAGCAGCAGCAGTAGCAGTGACCTATAGAGATTGCTAGCTCAGCTGCCTTTTAACAAGGAGTATTTCTTAAAAAAAAAAACCCAAAACTTTTCATATGTTTATTTTCCCGTTTTTTCTCAGAAACTCCAATGAGATAGCATGATCACTCTTAACCTAAGAGGAGGGTGATTTACCAAGACTCCCTTAATTCATTAGATTTAGGTGGCGCTAGTGGAAACGGCAACCCACTCTAGTACTCTTGCCTGGCAAATCCCATAGATGGAGGATCCTGGTAAGCTACAGTCCATGGGCTTGCAAAGAGTCGGACACGACTGAGTGATATAACTATAACTAGTGGAAACAGACACCCGCTTGCCAAGGCAGGAGACTCGGGTTCAATCCCTGGGTCAGGAAGACCCCCTGGAGGAGGAAGTGGCAGCCCACTCCAGCGTTCTTGCCTGGAGGATCCCATGGACAGAGCAGCTTTGCGGGCTCCAGTCCACGGGGTCGCAAAGAGTCAGATGTGGCTGAAGGGACTTCGAATGCACGCAGTGGCAGACACGGTGAGACCTAGTCCGTCCTTGTAGACTCCTTCGGTCAGCCTTTTGGGTGCTCTTAAGTGGAGAAGCTGGGCCTGTCATAGAGCAGGCCACAGGGAGCAAGGAAGCTGCTAAATACTTCAGGCAAGTCAGGTTCTGGAATATTAGTTCTGTAATTCTGCGAAGTGCCCAGTTGGCAGGAGATTGTGAAGTGAACAGGGTCCTCTTTCCGTCTTATTGCAGATCCTATCCAGGGTTTGAGTTAGCGTAGGAGCGAGTCTTTCCAGCAGGGAGAAATACTAGAATTGTTCTGACTGAGCTTTGAAATGTTCTCAGTTCAGATGGTGGAACTTCAAGTGGTGGGTGGGGTGCTTAGACTTTGGACTTTGGTATAAGCACTGTCATAAGAAGCCGTAGAAAACTACCGACAAAATATATTCCTTTTGATTTAAAAATAAAGTGCAGATTTTCTGTTTGTGTGGTTGAACTGGTCTATTTAGTTTGAACTTGGCAAATGAACAGTCAAAGCAAATAAATACCTTTACGTGTCTAGAATACCTGTGCTTTTTGGTTTGATTATCTTCTGTAGTGTTACAGGTGCTGTGTTTTATTGATGTGTATTCTTCAGTAGATGGCTCAGTCTGTACCTTTTAAAAAAGCAGTACGGAATTCCTAGGATGATGTAGTTTTTCCTTATCATTGTGTTTAGAGGGAGGACATAACTTTATCTTTGATTTTATAATGAAGAAATAGAAGGGAAGAGAGCTGCCTTTGAACCTGGCTACAGAAGATAAAACTTCTTTTTTCATGATTTCTTCCAGAGCCCAAAGATTGTTTTGTGAGGTTTAGAGTTTTCCATCTGAAGACAAATAATCTTCCTCTTTCCACAGAGGTTTATATGCGTAATTTTGGTCATTTCTTTGGATATACTTAGCTGAATTGTGTGGAGGTCGGAGAGAGGTTCAGTCACCCTGTCTATAGTTTTACATATCTTATAAAGCTAAACTCTGAAAAGTAACAAAAAGTAAAGCTTACATGGGTTTATATATAACTTCTCCAAGGTCTCACGATCTGGTTTTGGCAAAGTCAGGTCTTGAACTCTAGGTCTTTTGACTTCTGGTCTGGAGATTAATCCCGCCCCCCCCCCACCCCCCTCCACTTAAGAGTGTGAAGAATTCCTGTAGCTTGTAGTTTACAGAACTACAGCTAGTGGTGAAGGGGGGAGTGTGCGGAGATGAGTGGTTTCTTCAAACGCCCTACCAACACCTCCAAAAACCTCAGTCCCTTATGTTAGCTGTTTGTAGTAGTTTAGTTCAGTGGCTCAGTCGTGTTCGACTCTTTGTGACCCCGTGAATCGCAGCACGCCAGGCCTCCCTGTCCATCACCAACTCCTGGAGTTTACTCAAACTCATGTCCGTTGAAATGTCGGTGATGCCATCCAACCATCTCATCCTCTGTCGTCCCCTTCTCCTCCTGCCCTCAATCTTTCCCAGCACCAGGGTCTTTCCCAGTGAGTCAGCTTTTGCATCAGGTGGCCAAAGTACTGGAGCTTCAGCTTCAGCATGAGTCCTTCCAGTGCACACTCAGGACTGAGCCTCTTCGGGATGGACGGGCTGGACCTCCTTGCAGCAGTGTTAGCAGCGATAGCTTTCTGTGCGTCAGGACGTTTTCTGAGTGCTTGCCGTGGGCTGTCTCATTGACTCCTCGCAGCCACCCTGTAGTATCTTGTTTCTTCCTGTTTCTCCATTTTACAGAAAAGAAGCCTGAGGGTTAGAGAGATTTGCCCGAAGTCATATAGCTAAGAGGCAACATAGCTGAGAAGCAACAGAGCTGCACACAGTGTGATTCCAGAGTTGATATTCTTAACCTCTGAGAATTCTAATTCCAAACCATTTCTGCAGCCAGTCTACAGTAGGACGTCATCGTGGTGGTTGTGCTGTAGGCAAGTGGCTTTGTTGCCCTGTTACCTGGTTGACATTGTTGAACTGTTTGGTCTTTCTGGTATCTGATTTAGTTCAACTTTTTTTTTGGTTTAGAATTCTTATAGAAGAGATTGGATATTTACTGTTGTCCTTGCTTGAATGTGGGAACCTTGTAGGTTCAGGTCTATAGGTCTTGGCTTGTTAAGAATAAAAATAGTTATTCTCAGAACATCAAGTGACAGGTGAATTGCAAGTTTCACCTGCTCACTTTGCTTCCGTCCCCCACCTTGGGAATTCCTTAGTGATCTTTTTTTTGGGGTGGGGGGGGGTGCTTTTACTGCATGTCTTGCAGGATCTTAGTTTTCTGACCAAGGATTGAACCTGAGACTGATAGTGAAAGCCCCAGGGCCTCATCACTGGGCCATCAGGGAATTCCCAATGATCTTTATTTAGTAAGAACAAGTGTAATCCATTGAAAATACTAAGCAGCAAACTGGTAAAGGTGTTGGCCTGTAGTCTTGACACTTTCCTCACTCTTAACCGCCAAAATTAGTTAACGGTTTGCAGATTCTAGTCTCTAGGATAATTTGTTTTTTATGCTGTGTATGTTTGGCATGAGACTCAAGTCTCAAGAGTTGTGAGGTGATGTACTATATAGCTTACCTAACTGCTTCATTCTCTTCCCCCACATATGCTTTCCTTTCCCTCCCATTTATTTTTTTAATCCCACTTCTTATGTGGAGACATTATGGGTAACCCTTTAACCTAAAGATAAGTAGAAACTTTTTCTTTCCCCTTCCTCCTTTGATACTTGGGAACAGAGCTCTTGAGTTGGAGGAGAGAGCTGCTGGACTGTCCTTTCATACTGGACTAAGTGCAGAATCTGCTACTAACTGAAGCCTCGGGTAGTTTCTTCACCTGTGGCCCATTCTCTCACTTGCAGAAAAACTTCCTCAGAGTCCTTGGAAGGATTGCCAGGATAATAAATGTAAAACACTTGGTGACTGTTAGTTCTTTTCACCTTCCCTTTCTCCTTGTTAATAAACTGCTAAAGCCTCAAGTAGGGAATTGAGAGTTGATTATAGCAGATGTGTAATTCTGTGATGGCTGCCAGGCGCTGAAGAAAAAGTACCCTACGTCCCACAAACACTGGTCTAGGTGGGACCTCCTAGTAAACAGTGCTAGAGTAGGGAAACCAGCTCATCCACTCCTTAGAACCCAGGTATGCCCTTGATCCGGTTAATTTCATCTACTAGTTCACAAAATAGTTTTAGGCTGAGGCATTATCATTAAGTAATGTAATTGGAAGATAGAAACTAACTCTTGAAACAACTTAATACCTCACATTTATATAATGTACGTTGTCTCAGCTGCTCCTCGCTGCAGCTCTGGGTTAGGCTGGGCTGGCGGTGCTGGCACCTTGGAGACGAGAACGTGGCAGGCCTCGCTACTGTCCTTGGCTAGTGGCAGAGCTGGGACGGGGTGTGTCTTCTGAGTCCAGTTCTGTCCTGCAAAGCTCTGCTTCTGCCCTGTTCTGGGCAGAAAGCCTCCCTCATGCGTTTAGTCCTAGGAATCTGATCTTCTCTTTCTTAACGTTTCCAGCTTCTCCAAATTAGGGCTGGGTGGTTCGCTTTACAAACCATGGAGATGGGAGAAGCTAATGTCTCCAGATCCTGCTTTCCAAGTTGGATCCCTGGGTAGAGCCCCACTACCCTTCCTAAAGTTGTGGGGGCAAAAGGCGACAATTTTATGTCAGACTGACAGTTTCTCTCTGCAACGGGGATGTTGTCACTGTATGCTTGATAGTAGTGGTAGTTTGGTCTTTTATTAGCAAAGAAGATTACAGGGTGGAGACTGCCCAAGTGGTAACTACAGTTTCAGACAGTTCAGACCGACCTGGGAGAAGCTCTCGAGCTCAGAGTCCTCTTAGTATGGGAGGTTCGTAGGTCATTGATATAGTGGGTAAGCACAAGTGCTTAAAATTAATAAAAATGAAAGGGAAGAACATTTTTTAAAAATAAGACTTTTGAGTGGCCTGTTGGAATGTAGGGAATTGAGAAAGCGACAGCGGTCTTTGAACTTAGAGGAAGAGCAGGAGTCGTAAGTGGCTGTGGGAGCCCAGAGTGCAGGCTGAGGACCGCAGTCCTGGGCTCAGGGCCTGGATCCACTGGGAGGAGTCTCGGTGACGGAGAATTAATGAAGGAATCTGAAAAGTGAAAGTTGCTCAGCCTGTCCGACTCTTTGTGACCCCAAGGACTACACAGGCCATGGGATTCCCCAGGCCAGAATACTGGAGTGGGGAGCCTTTCCCTTCTCCAGCGGATCTTCCCCACCCAGGGATTGAACCCAGGTCTCCCACATTTCAGGCAGATTCTTGCCCAGCTGAGCCAGTGGGGAAGCCCAAGGAGTTTGTTGGGCGCCTGTTTGCCAGCTCCTCTGGATACTCTTGCTTGCTGAATGCTGCCTATACCTTGAAGCAGACAGGCCCGAGCGTCTTGGTAGGGCCCTGGGGAGCGTGGGAAAGGGAACTGAGGCAGAAGGCGAGCTGGCTAGTCCCCACACGCCTCCCCAGCGCGGCTGCTGCACTGGTTTCTCAGTGTCTCTGTGGGCATGCTGGGACTGGGCTCTGACGTTTCTGCCTCAGGGGTGGGGAGGAGGGGAAGGGCGTTCCAACAGCAGTGTTTTCTTTCTTCCCAGTTTGGTTGCTGGGAACAGGGGTAAATGAGTTTCTATCCATATTATAACCTGCTCCTAGTGTTCTACAGAAGTACAGGTAGAGAAACTCTGACATGGCCACAGAATCCAGGTTTTATTGAAAACTACATTCAGGGTCCTCGTATTTGAAAACAGCAAAGTCCAAAGGGCATCTGTAACATTTAGCAATTCCAGGTCATGTTCTAAATTACCCCCATTCCTAGATTGTTTTTTCCCCCATATCTGCCCTTGCTCCTTTTTAAAAAAAAATATATTAGATATATTTTATTTTCCTCTCACTCCTGTTTTTCCTCCAAATATTCCTACAGCTCTCTCCTTCCTGCTTCCTCCTTGCTGTGGTGGCTGGGATGCTTCTCCCATGATACTTTGGATCTAGCCTGGGCTGTTTTCTGTTAAACCAATCAGTTGCGACCTTCTCTTAACAGGTGTGTATAAAATATGTTTATTAAGAATAAAAAACATTTTAAGTGCTTTTTTTCTGGAGGGGTTGATGAAAGGGTGGGAAATAGAGGAGAGGGTTTATTCTGAAACCCACCTTTCAACATGGTACATCTGGGACTACCCAGAAAGTCTCCCGCTGCCAGCTTGCGGGAGAGAAAGCCTGCTCAGCACAACAGCCTAACTGTGGTGCCCCTCCACCTTCCGGCCAGCCCGGCAGTTCACGGCCTAGGGTGCGGGCACGCCTCAGTTCTGAATAAGCACTGTTTGTGGTGGCAGTCACACACACATCCCCTGGAGGTGCTTGGATGTTTACCTTTAGTTGGCGTAAGTAAAGAGGTAAAAATGGAGGCCATTTTAGAGCTTTCTTCAGGATGACGGGGATGGAGGAAGTCCCAGCTATCGACTAAAGGTTAGCCTATGAGCTGCCTGAAGGGATACCTTTATTACAGTTTCATATGATGGCTCCTTTTCCTGCTCCACAAAGACATGTGGGGGTCACTGAAAACGGTGCCTTTTTACACAGTCTTTTATTCTGCTGCCTTCCTGTCCGTTAGCCAAGGCACACATTCTGCCCTCAATATTGTAGTATAGTTTTGAAAAGTAGAAAAAACCGCTTTATATACGTATTCAATTTGAGGGCCTTAGTTTTATTTCCTGCCTTTGATGGTGGGAATGTTTTTTTTTACTTCTTCCATTTCTTATTGGTATTTTAACTTAGCATGTTCGTTTAGTATGTTTTGCCACCACAGCCGCAGTTTCAGTGCTGGGATTTGGGAGAGTGAAGTAAGATCTGTCCTGCCCCTCTGTCTGGAGAGGTGGCTCGCCCCGCAGGATGCTGAGCGCTTGTCTGGTGCGGAGTTGCAGCTCCGCTGGGAAGAGGAGCCTGACTAACCTGTGCACGGCTGCGGTCCTGACAGTGCAGGGAGGGCTCTGGGTGCCCTCTGCTTTCGGGGGCTGTTACAGAGGGTCGCGGGCAGAGCACCCTGCTTGCGCAGGCGCCGGTGGCGGGCCGGGCTTGGTGGCGCTCTCCTTCCGCGCTGCGGGCGGACCGCGGGGCCGCTGTGGCCCCGGTGCGCCGGGCGCTGCCTCTCTGACCTGTGCCCTTGTCGCCTCTCTCGCCCCCCGCTAGTGTGCAGTGGGGGCCTCCTCCCTCCTGCCCTCCCCCAGTGGGCCACCCTCTCCTGCCCTGCCCTCACCTCCATGGACGACTCGGAGGTGGAGTCGCCCGCCAGCATCCTGGCCTCCGTCAAGGAGCAGGAGGCGCAGTTTGAGAAGCTGACCCGGGCGCTGGAGGAGGAGCGGCGCCACGTCTCGGCGCAGCTGGAGCGCGTCCGCGTCTCCCCGCAGGACGCCAGCCCGCTCCTGGCCAACGGCACGCTCACCCGCCGGCACCAGGTAACCCTCCGTCCGCCAGGCCTGCCCGCGTCCCGTGCCCGCGCCTCGTGATGGCCTCCGCAGGGCGCTCGGTCCTGGTTCAGACAGAGGACGTTGCTGCTTGCCGCGTTGCCTGGACTTCTCTCGAAGCATCCATCTGTCTTCCTGTCCGCTGCAGTGGGGTTTCTGGGGTGGGATGCCCGTCTGGTAGTGGCAGATCATATAATTTGAAGCTGTGCTCAAGTTACTTCTTTTTTTTCCTGGTTCCCCCCTTCCTCCCTATCAAAAATTCAGGAAATTAAATGCCTGCTTAGTGGTTGGGGAAATTGGACATCTTGCATCTCATTCTTCCTCAGAGAACACTTTGCTCAGAGGCGTGGCAGTGTCGGTAAATTGTGTATTCCCACTCCACACTCTTTTTGTTGGCTGCGCCAGTCATTTTTTGGAGAAGGGGGTCATTGTTAATTCTTTTGGTTAGACTTGGAGAGGGAGCATCATGCTGCTGTTTAGGCCAGATGACCGCAGGAGCCCGTGGTCTCTGGGTTGGCTGACTGGGATGTGACTGAAGTGAGTTGGTGTTTGAAAGGAGAAGTATCTTCTGTTTCCTATGGTTTCTGTAGTCTGACTTTGCTGTGATGTAATCTGTCTGAGGTTTTGTCTGTGTGTGTGTGTGTGTGTGTGTGTCTGTGTGTGTGTGGGGTAGGCATTGCCTGATAGACTTCATCTTAAGAGATCCTGATGGGAACCGAGACCAGTGCTCATGCTCATGATCACTTATTAATTTTTGAAATGGAGAAGGTCCCTCAGGCTAAAGAGGTTGTTGAGTGAGAGGATATAATTTCAGTTGGGGATGACCAGGAATTTGGAAGCCATGTGTTTGCAGTGCTTCTAGGATTTTTACAGGAACAAGAGTAGAGGCTTAGGGTTGGAGGGGAATATACTGCAAAGGAGAGCAGGACTGCTCGACCTTGGAGGTGGTGGGGAATTCCAGGATTTAGTACATGGAGTCTCTCTCTTTTATTTTTAACTTCTGCTCAGCAGTGTAACCACACCCTTCCTTCTTCCTGAAAATAATGTTTAACTTCCTTTCCCTACAGCATTACAGTCCCACGGAGTGGGAGTAGGTAGGGGGAGAGTCTCAAGGTGGATGAACCTCACTGTATACATTTTGAAGGGGAGTAGTCAAATGTGTTTTTACGTAGTATAAGGTCATTAGATTATTTCCTGCTGCTTCAGACGGAGCAACTTAAGAATGCCTTTTTTGAATGTGTTCTGTGAATCTTATAATTGGTGATGAAAGTATTAAGACATTTGTTTACTTGAAGGGGGTTGAGATGCTTATTTTCTTCCTGCTTGGAAAGAGAAGCTCAAATCTCTTGCTTCCTTCTTTATAAAGCTGCCTGGTGTGGGAGTTTCCCGTGGTTGTAGAGCGTGAAGATGCATGAAACAGTGAAGGCTTTTGGAAACCCCCCACCCTAGCTTTTCCAACTTTCCTATGTTTTTATGGCTTTCCAAAAAGATTTCACGGGGAACTTACCTTATTCAGAAAAGATTTTTGAGTACCTACTATGTACAGGCACTGTTGAGGGCACTGGGGAGGCACTAAACAAAACTGACCAAAGCGCACAAACCCCTCTGCCCTGATAACACTTACATTCTTACGTTCCAGAGACCCAGGCCGCCCGAGTTCCAGGCCCAGTTCGGGTCTGAGGTGCCGAGTCTAAGGCATGATGTGATTCTTTTATCTATACTGACAGACGACTCCAGGCCACAAATGCCTTCTTGAAAGCCCTTTTCCTGTTTGGAAAAAAGATCATTTGTGTTTGATAGAGCAAAAGAAGGCCGCAAAGTGAATTGTCTTCTTGTGGGCTCTGTTTCAGAACGGCCGCTTTGTGGGCGATGCTGACCTTGAGCGACAGAAATTTTCAGATCTAAACCTCAACGGACCCCAGGTACCTCTTTTGGTTCAAGGTCTGGGTTGCTTGTTCATATCTTTTTTACTCTCCCAGCTTGAGAGCATATTGGTGTCTTCTAAAGTACCTGGCACGTTGTAAACTCTCGTTAATTAGTTTCTTTTCATTTAGTGGAAAAAAATGAAAAAAAGTGGAGCTTCAAAGTATATATAGTTTTATTTTGGACTTAATTATATTGGTCATTGATTTAGTATTCAATACCTCAATTACTGCATCCCTTTTCTAGAGTGGGCGTGGTTCTACTTTGCAGAAATCCCTACCTAAAATCTAACTGGTCTTGAGCCTTAGGTATATCTGAAAAATAGCATTGAGCTATTCAGAAGATCACTCTTACTGAGGTTTTCTGGTTCATCTTAAAGGTTCTTATTGGGTGAACTTTGTTTTATTTGAAGGATCACTCAGATACAGATATAGCTGCTTTTCACACAGTTCATGTTCACTTAGATGACCAGAACTGGGAAGTTATATCTGCTGTCTCTGCCACTGGGAGGGTGTTGATGTAGCTATAGTTAACTCAGTTCCTGTTTGTTAAGTGAATGGGACTGGGAACTTCTGCCCTTTTGTACAAGTGGGGAACGTGGGAACAGTCACTCCTAAAAGCTCTGGGCCCACAGAAGATGCGTCGTCTTGAAGGAGACGGCGCTGCTGGCTGGGATGGAGCGTCAGTGTACACGGCTCAGGAGTGGCCCTGTCCTCCCCTCTGTTCCGTGTAGGATCACAGCCACCTTCTGTACAGCGCCATCCCCAGGATGCAGGAGCCGGGGCAGATCGTGGAGACCTACACGGAGGAGGACCCTGAGGGCGCCATGTCTGTCGTCTCCGTGGAGACCTCGGATGACGGGACCACTCGGCGCACAGAGACCACAGTAAGCTGGCGCTTGTGTCGGGCCTGGGGTGCGGGCGGAGGCCGTCCTCCGGCCTTCCTTAAGGGGAAGGGCCGGGCGGTTCACTGGGGTGGAGGAAGGGCCGTGATCTGTAGTGAAGGCGGAGAGAAGGTGCTCCCGGCTAGACAGGGAAGGGAGGAAGACAGGGGAAAAGCTGACGGCATGAGGAAGAGCCCCAGCAGCCTTCCTTGCGGCGCAGGGGCTGCCAGCGCCGTTTTCCTGCCTGTGGACTTCCCGGAAGATGGAAGGGGAGGCGGTGAGGTCGCTCGGCGTTTCTAGGGGACGCAAGCTGGGGACAGAGGGTCATTTCTTAGAGGGCTCTAGAGTTTAAGCTTGGTTTGCTCACGTCATTAACGTTCCTCTTCTTTCCTTACTCGAAGGTCAAGAAAGTGGTGAAGACCGTGACGACGCGGACGGTGCAGCCCGTCCCCGTGGGGCCCGACGGGCTGCCCGTGGACGCCCCGGCGCTCTCCAGCAGCTACATCCAGACTCTGGGCCGCGACTTCCGCAAGAACGGCAGCGGCGGCCCTGGCCCCTACGTGGGGCAGGCAGGCACGGCCACGCTCCCCAGGAACTTCCACTACCCGCCCGACGGATACGGCCGCCACTACGAGGACGGCTATCCCGGGAGCGGCGACGGCTACGGCAGCCTGTCGCGGGTGGCCCGCATCGAGGAGCGGTACCGGCCCAGCATGGAAGGCTACCGGGCGCCCAGCCGGCAGGACGTCTACGGGCCGCAGCCCCAGGTCCGCGTGGGCGGCAGCAGCGTGGATCTGCACCGCTTCCATCCGGAGCCCTACGGGCTGGAGGACGACCAGCGCAGCGTGGGCTACGACGAGGCGGACTACGGCCTGGCGCCTGACTTCGGCGCGGGCCGGCGGGCGGGCACGCCCTCTGACCCGCGGCGGCGCCTCAGGTGGGCGAGGGGCGGGCGCGGGGGGCTCGGGCGGGGCAGGGGGCGGGGGCAGCTGGGGCCCTGCCCCGCGCCTGACCTCCCAGGAGACCATGCTGATCGTCCCTCTGATCCTACTAAACACTGAATTGGTTTTTTTGGTCTCCTTTTCATTGTGAATAGCATGTATTCTAATCATAGAAAGCAACCTGTGACAGTTAATTGGTCAGTGTCCTGAGGAGTGGCCTTTGGTTCTCTGTCGAGTGTCTTTATTTTCTGCCTAAGTTTTGACACCCCGTTTGGAACCTGATATATGAAGCTATGGAATGTTTGTTCTTGTGAATTTCTTCAACTTCTCGTTTGGTGTTAAGAACAAGCTTAAGGATTTTAGGCTTTCAGGGGCCGAATAGACAGTTGAAAGTGAAAGTGTCAGTCGCTCAGTCGTGTCCGATGACCCCATAGGCTGTAGGCCGCCAGACTCCTCTGCCCACGGAATTCTCCAGGCAAGAATACTGGAGTGGGGGAGTGGGTTGCCATTCCCTTCTCTAGGGGATCTTCCCGACCCAGGGCTGGAAACAGGTCTCCTGCACTGCAGGCAGATTCTGTATGGTCTGAACCACCTGCAGGTACATATAGGTAAGAGCCCTCCCTATGGTGGTTTAAATTTGAAGTTAAAAGCCTTGATCTCACAAAAGCCCTGACCCCTGGGGCTTGGCTTCTTACTTCTGACATTTGATTGTGGCGTGAGATGGGCTAGCTTCACTAGCAGGGGGCACTTTACTGACACCCTGAAAAGCTCACTAGTTCTGCCTGTACTGGTCATACCTGGGGATTCTTTGGTGACGTGCAGAAGGCCATAACTGACATGTGGAAGGGTAGATGGTTTACACTGAGAAAATGCTTTAGAGTGGGAGCTGCCAGACCTTTTCTGAAAAATGGAAAGTTAGTCGCTCAGTCATGTCCGACTCTTTGCAACCCCATGGGCTGTAGCCCACCAAGCTCCTCTGTCCATGGGGGTTCTCCAGGCAAGAATACTGGAGTGGGTTGCCATTTGCTTCTCCAAGGGGATCTTCCTGACCCAGGGATTGAACCCGGGTCTCCTGCATTGTAGGCAGAACCTTTACCATTTGAGCTATCAGGGAAGCCCTAAACCTTTTCTATAAAGGACCATAGAACTAATTTAGGCTTTGCAAATAATATATTGTTTTTGTTGTATGTCATTGTTTGTTTTACACTCTTTAAAAAAAACCTTTTAAATCAACCGTGTGAAATGATATGGTTAGATAGCATGACCAACTCAATGGGCATGAATTTGAGCAAACTCTAGGAAATAGTGGAGGACAGCGGAGCCTGGCATGCTGCAGTCCTCGGGGTCTACAAAAGTCCGTCATGACTTATTGACTGAGCAAAAAAACACACAAAAAATATGAAAACCGTTCTTAGTTTTGGGGTTGATGGGGCCCATGGGCTGCCAACCTTGTTTTAGAATAAATCAGAGACAGTGCTTTCTGAGCAAAGAGAAAGAAGAAGAATTAAAGGAGAAGATTTACGGATGTCTTAATGGTAAGAATATCTTACCAGCTGTTGCTGAATGTCTGTGTGAGGTCATGACTTCCTAAAGCAGATGCCTTGGTGCTCGTTTTACTCATATTAGGTAGCTTTGCTTGGCAGCAGACTGGGCTGGGCCCCGACTAGAGGCCCCATTATCTCAGCCTGAGTCACTCACCTTTCAGGTATCTCTTGGACAGCAAATCCAACTCCCATGTGACTCATGTTTTATCCCTGGGGTGTGTGTGGCAGGTCTTCGCTGTGTACAGCGTGAGCAGCAGCTGATGACAGCCATCCCCGCAGGAGTCGGCTTGGGTGGTGGCTCCTCTTGGTGACAAGTGTGCTTTTCCTGACTTCCTCGTTAGTGCGCTGACTGGGTCTCAGTGAGTGCTGGTGGCCAGGTCATTCTCTGTTGTCCCTGGTTGGGGCAGTTGACATAAAGAAAGGGTTGGGGTTTGGTTCTTGGGTTTATTCCAGGGTGGCACTGGACTTGGAAACCTGCTCGACTAGCCAAGAACATTTGCTGCTTCCTGTTCTCGGCCTCGGAGAGTAACGCAAGGTCAAGTGAAAACAGGAATGCAGAAAGATGAGTGGAGAAAGCGCTGAACCTGAGACCTCGGTTCTAGCTGTGCCTTTGCCATTAGCTGTGTAACCCTAGGCAAGTCATTTAATCCTTCTGGGCACAGCTTTGTTATTTGTAAGACAAAGGAAAGAATGTCATGACCTACTTGTAGAAGTGACCAAAATCGTTGTGGTGATTGTTTTGCAATTGCTTTATATTAAAATGATAATAAAAGTAAAAGCATCTTTAGCACAAAACCAGAAGAGCGCACCATCCATTGATAAGAAACTTCCCTTAACATTCTTGTGCTTTGCTTTTGTGTTCTTTTCCTTACACATGACCTTATTTTTCCCTCTTGAAATGGAATCTTACTTGATATGCTGTTTAGTAGCCTACTCTTTTAACACTTAGCTATATAACATGTGTATTTTGTTTCAGTGATACTAAAAAATAGTGATTTTTTTTTTTTTTTAAACTGACTGCTTTGTCCATTTGAATTGTGTTTGAGTGGTTAATGTTGACAGCTCTGAGGCAGGCCCTCTGCCCAAGCTAACCTTGAGGGTTTGGTGACAGTGGGAGTGGTTTTGTGGAGTAAACAAGAGGCTTATTTGGAGTGTTCCACACAGTGGACTCTCCCCTCTCCTGTGGGAGCCACTGAGTGAGATGAGCTTGCAGATAATGGGTCTCTTCCTTCCTGGCTGTTATGAATAAATAATAGTGTGACAGACTCACCCCCTAGTGGTGGTCGGCAGTACGGAGTAGGAAGCTTATCTCGGGGGTTAGGTATTTTTCTTTACCTTCAGTTACTCTGTCTCTATTTCTTTTTTCAGTGGTTCGGCATCCCAAATGGATGGTGGCCAGGAGTGTCGATTTTGAAAGAACTGGAAGTGTTGGCTTTAGAAATTGGAGACTAGAAATCCTGTCTCAAACCCATTAGTTGAGTAGCAAAGATGATCTTGGGATGAACTGTGCAAACTCCTGTTCAAGCTTGTAGCTCGTCAGTACCAAAGCTAAGTCCTAAGTGAGGTAGCCCAATGTCCTCTACTGCTGTTACTCTCAAAAAAGAGACTGTAAGAATCTCACCTTCTCTCTCTCTGTTTAAAGAATAGTTTCCAAAATAGGGTAAGGAGAGGCTTAAAGGTGAGATGTGTTTAAGAGTCTTATCCCATCAGCTGTTTCCTGTGTATAAATGCCTCACGAGAGCTGGTCTCAAACGTTGTTCGATGATTTCTCTGCTGCCAAGTTCATTGGTTTCATTAACTCTGCTGTCTGAAGGTTTATTTCAGTGTTTATCTGAAGAACTTATTAGGTATCAGGTATCATTCAAGCACTAAGCAGTCAGGATTTGGATCTTTTTTGTGATCAAATGTCCAAATGTTTGTTGCTCCTCCAAGCTAGTAAACGTCACAGAAGAAAATGATAGCTCTATTCTAATTGCAGATGACTTTAAAACGATTGTCTTATCTCATTAACAAAAATTGATCAGTATATTCTTTATGCAAAGGAGAGATGAGATCTAGTATACTGGAGCTGGGGTTCTTCCTTTCTTGAAGATGAGGGGTAATGGGAGCTCTCCAAAGAACCAGACATGACAGCTTGGTGTATTCGTTTTTCTCTCTCGGTCCTTCCAACACCGCAGGAGCTATGAAGACATGATTGGTGAGGAGGTGCCATCAGACCAGTACTACTGGGCTCCTCTGGCCCAGCACGAACGGGGGAGCCTGGCCAGCTTGGACAGCCTGCGCAAGGGCGGACCCCCGCCCCCCAGCTGGAGGCAGCCGGAGCTGCCGGAGGTGATTGCCATGCTGGGCTACCGCCTGGACGCGGTCAAGTCCAACGCGGCCGCCTACCTGCAGCACCTGTGCTACCGCAACGACAAGGTGAAGACCGACGTCCGGAAGCTCAAGGGCATCCCAGTGCTGGTGGGATTGTTAGACCACCCCAAAAAGGAAGTGCACCTTGGAGCCTGTGGCGCTCTCAAGAACATCTCTTTTGGGCGTGACCAGGATAACAAGATCGCTATAAAAAACTGTGACGGCGTGCCTGCTCTCGTGCGCCTGCTCCGGAAGGCTCGTGACATGGACCTCACTGAAGTCATTACTGGTGAGTTCCAGGCCCGAGGGGAGCCTCAGGTTTAGGGTCAAAGATTGTGCAGGCTTTTCCAGATGTTAAACACTGAAGTGGGTTGCCATTCCTTTCTCCAGGTGATCTTTCTGACCCAGGGATTGAACTTGGGTCTCCTGTATTGCAGGCAGATTCTTTACCGTCTGAGCCATCAGGGAAGTCTGATTTCAAAGCATTGTTTGCTAATGTTTTAAGCACAGAAGATTTCGCTTAAAATTCCAGATTCTTGGCTTCTGTTTTAAATGTACAGGAGCTGCTCATAGCGGACCTGTTTTACTGCCCAGCAGTTGGTCTGAGGTGAGGGGGCGTGTTCCATTAGTGTGTGTTGAACACAGCTTTGTGGATCACAGTCAGCATCCCAAGAGAAAGGAAAAGAGATAGCACAGATCATTAGTTCTCAGTCGGGGGTGATCTTGCCACCAGAGGACGTTTGCAGTGTCTGCAGGTATTCTGTTGTCATAACTTGGGGAGGTAGGTGGTGGGAGGGAGTGCTATTGGTATCTAATGAGTGAAGGCCTGAGATATACTCATTTAATGATGGGTGGGATAGCTCTCCACAACGAAAATTATCTGGCCCAAAATGTCAGTGGTGGTGAGATTAAGAAATGGGTGTAGCGAGCCCAGAAAGTATTGCTTATAATAATTATTGTTTTATGAAGCCTTACTTCACGATGTGTGTGTGTGTTTTGAGCCATAATGTAAAATATGTTATCAGAAGTAGCAAACTAAAGCTTGAATATCATTACAAGGTATTTGGTCATTGGGGAAGACTGAGAAATGTTGGGAAAGGGGTTTCTCTCTGGCATTCTTCAGACATACTGTCTTGGTGCTGGAGAACTGTCTGATGAGTGGTCTCTGCCAGGAACCCTGTGGAATCTCTCATCCCATGACTCCATAAAAATGGAGATTGTGGACCACGCGCTGCACGCCTTGACGGATGAAGTGATCATTCCGCATTCAGGCTGGGAGCGGGAACCTGGCGAAGACTGTAAGCCACGCCACATCGAGTGGGAGTCTGTGCTCACCAACACAGCCGGCTGCCTCAGGTACCAGGAGGGCTGGGAGCGCATGAAGACTGAGCTCTTAAAGACTAACTTAAGTTGCTTTCAAAGCACGTGTAAGTCCCGTAGCCTGTCACCCAGGCGCCATTCCTGTCTGTATTGCCCACCATGACCCCATCCTGTGTTTCTGCCTGTCGCTGCCCCCTTGCATGCCATATATACCTTGTATGGTTTGCTTGCAGTTCCCACACATCTTCCTCACTTCTGTGCCTCTTTGACTTTGTTAATATAATTTGTTCAAAACCAACAGTGTAAGGCCGTTGTCTAGTCCTGGGCTTGTGCATGTCTGTGTCTTTAATTATTTGTATTTCAAGTCGGCCTGCGATAAATGCAGCAAATGGATACAGCATACTCGAAGGAGAGCGTGGGGAAGAGTCCTTCCCCTGTCTGCAGGGCAGATCTGCTTATTTATCTTTTGAGGCCTGACTCAGGTGTTTTTATTCCATGAAAGTTCTCCTGAGTTCTTTCTCTTGTATCCTGTAAATGTGCAGTACGTTGCTTCTCTCTTTGGAACATGCTCCTGTGTGCCCTGTCCCCATTCTCCATTTGTACTTTGACGTGAGCAGTATCTGTTCTGTCTCAGGTTATTGTTGTTGCTCTGCTTTATCTATGCACCCGCTTCCCTGGCCTGGTTATGTGTCCTGAAAGCAGGAACGTCAGCTTTCTCTCAGCTCTGGCGCCTCCCCTGTAACAGACGCTCTTTATTTGTTACAGTGGAGAGGCAGTAAGGAGGCCTGTAGAGACTAGGGGTACTAAGAGAGGGTTTCTGAAGTCCAGTCAGCTTGAAGCTTCCCCCTTTTCCCCTCAGGAATGTCAGCTCGGAGAGGAGCGAAGCGCGCCGGAAACTTCGGGAGTGTGACGGGTTGGTGGATGCTCTTATTTTCATCGTCCAGGCTGAGATTGGACAGAAAGATTCGGATAGCAAGGTAGGTTAGTGGGTAGGCACCCATAAGACAGACTTTCAAAAACCGTTAGATACTCGTACTGGCCTCCCGCTCCTTAAAGTAGGTGTTTGCCTTAGAAGAAAACCGTTTCCTTGAGAATTTCCTTTGCCTACGTATTTTAAGGCTGTTTAGCCATACTTACATTTTTTTCTAATTAGGAAAAAGTCAGTGTGCTGTTGAGTTTTATGTCGCACAGCAAAGGGTAGCAGAAACCTTTATTAGACTGAGGCTGAAAGAATTCTGAGAAGCTTGGGGGCACTGAAGAGGCATGATGAGAGATAATGAGTTGCGCTATGCTTTTGAGGATCGCTGTTTCTATACCTGAATCATGGAAACATGTACGTGCTAGAAAATCACTTGTCATTCTCTTCTCTCGCTGGACCTTTTATTTTGTGACCCAAGCTTGTGGAGAACTGTGTTTGCCTCCTTCGGAACCTGTCGTATCAAGTTCACCGGGAGATCCCACAAGCAGAGCGTTACCAGGAGGCACCTCCCAGCGTCGCCAACAATACCGGGCCGCACGCTGCCAGCTGCTTTGGGGCCAAAAAAGGCAAAGGTGAGGCTTGCTTCCCTGTCTCCTGCTCGCTCGTGCAGGACGGGGAGAGGAGGGTCCTTCTAGCTGTGCGTGTGGGACGCTTGCTGAGCAGTGCTGGGATCTGCCCAGTCAGGGCTGTGTCTGCTGCTGCGTCCGCTGTGCTGTGAGCCTCACGCTGCTGGTGGTGGTTGGGGGGGGGGGGGTGTCAGCATCGGTAGCTGGGCAGTGAAGGCTGAGAACCCAGCTAGTCTGGGGCCTTCTCCCCACTCCTCCTCTGTTTCCTGGGTTTGTCTTTTCCTCTGTGCTTCCCTGCTTATTTTCCCATGATCCTGTTGACATCTCTCTCCTGCGTTTTTCTTCCTTCATTTCTCTCCTCTCCTTTCCACCTTGGGTGACGCACTGGAAGATGAGTGGTTCTCCAGAGGTGAGTGGAATCTTTTAAGGTGCTTACCTACCTCTAATTTGCATGTTTGGGTTTTAGCTTCCCTGACATTTCCTTGCCTAACCCTTCCCTGTGGATGCATGTAGGAAAATTCATTTGAGGAAGGCCGCTGGAACAGGCCGCGCTCTGCTGAGCGAACGGCTCACAGCATGCTTTCTCTGGGCAGCAGCCCCTGTCGCCAGAGCTGAGGACAGAGGCAGCAATAGCGGGCATCCTTATCTTGCCCAGCTGCTGCCCGCGTTCTGTTCTTGTCTCTGGGCAGCAGCCCCTGTCACCAGAGCTGAGGACAGAAGCAGCGACAGCGGGCGTCCGTATCGTGCCCAACTGCTGCCCGCATTCTGTTCTTGTCTCTGGGGCAAGCGGGGGATCCTGTCTGTTTCCCTTTGTTTGTTGTTTTGTCTTATGCTCCTCTTGATGCATCTCTGATGGAAGATTCTGACCGAAGAATAAAGAATATACTGAGTGGACTCTTCCCTTTCTTAAACTTTTTATCCTTTCTCCCCCCACTTTCTTTTTTAAATTTCCAAAGGGAAAAAACCCACAGAGGAGCCAACAAATGATACAGTGGATTTCCCTAAAAGAACTAGTCCTGCTCGAGGTAAGTTATCTTTTTCTTCTCAGGCTCCATTGTTCTCATAAACATCGTCCACAGATAAGTGTTTGGCAGCCTACTAGTAGGTTATATAGTGTGTTCACTGTTCTGTCCCCCTGACTTAAGGAATTTGAAGTGATGATTAAAGTATCTGGAAATTTTTAATACTATAACAGTGACTTTCAAAGGACTTCTTGTTATGTCAGTTATTCAGATTATTTGAGGGTAAGGACCTAATGGTAGTCTAGACCAAGAACTTTTTATGTTTATCGATATAGTGAGTCCGAAATTCACAGCTCTCCATGGATATTAAAATTTAGATGTTGTTAAATCTGTGAGAGACCCTTTGACTTAGTCATAGTTAAGGTGAGCAGAATGACTCAGTTAAGTTAGAAACAATTCATTTGAAATGAGGAATCTTTAACTCTTAAATGCTATTGATGAGGAAATGAATCTCTTGAGTGCTGGGCAAGGCCAAAGAACTGTGGCTAGGGAAGAGACTAGGAAGCAGAGAGGAATTGCGTATGAGTTGATATCTGTTCTGCTTTTGCCATAGATGAATTATTCTTGAGAAGGCATGTAGTCAAATCTGAGTTTGCTCTTGGGTGGGTGCGGGTGTTTAGAGAGCCTGCTGGTATAGGAGCAGAAAGCCATCAACCCAGAGTCAGTCCTAACGCTGGACTGTAGCCAGCCAGAGCCTGCTTTGTAGGCACTGTTAAACACCCTCTGCTTTCTTGCCCTTTCTTCTGCAGGCTATGAGCTGTTATTCCAGCCGGAGGTGGTTCGGATATACATATCACTTCTCAAAGAGAGCAAGAATCCTGCCATCCTAGAAGCGTCAGCCGGGGCCATCCAGAACTTGTGTGCTGGGCGCTGGACGGTGAGAACCTTATACAAAGCTGATTCAGGGATGGAAGGACTCAGCTTACTCGTCTGCTATCGTTTGTAATTTGTTTTGCTTCTTTCCACGTGCTGCTTGTAGTATGGTCGATACATCCGCTCAGCTCTGCGTCAAGAGAAAGCTCTTTCCGCCATTGCTGACCTCTTGACCAATGAACACGAGAGGGTCGTGAGAGCTGCATCTGGAGCCCTGAGAAACCTGGCTGTGGATGCTCGCAACAAAGAGTTAATTGGTAAGGAGCTGGCTGTCAGCCGTTACCCAGCATCTGGCAGCAGGTACTAAATCTATTTGTTGAAACAGCTGAGGAAGAATCCTGGTCCCCCATAGTTTGTGAATCTGGGGCATTAGAGAGGGTTATATTTTAATGGTTCTTGGAAAGAGAAGAGGTGATGACTCTTCAAAAGTGGAAAAATAATAACTTATTTGTTGAGCATTGTACTTTGTTACTAGGGATTGTTAAGCATATCTGTATGTTCTCATTTAAATGTCACCATTTTACAAAGGTACTTTTTCTTGTTTTTTTTTTTAAATAGAACAAGAAAACTGAGAGTCGGGACATTAAGTAATTTCTCCAGAGTTAATAAAACAGAGCCCAGTTTTTGTTTTTGTAAAGTTCACAGTGACTGTCCTATTAAACGGTAGTAATCAGTATGCCATTTTCATCAAGATACCTGACTGGACTCTGTAGCATATTTGACGTAACGTGTCCAGATTGCTTTAGCGTGGCTGAAGGGGAGAATGAGCAGACGATAGGAAGGACGGCGCGTTCGCGGCTGTCCGGCCCTTTGCCCCTCTGCAGTGACCGTCCTGCAGGAGCCTGAAGCTGGTTCTCGCGGACGGCCCCTGTGCTTGGCGCGGGCAGCGCAGTGCGCGTCGGGCCCCTCAGACCCTCCCTGTGTGCATGCCTCCCGTCTTACCGCTGCAGGTAAACATGCCATTCCCAACTTGGTCACGAATCTGCCAGGAGGGCAGCAGAGCTCTGCCCAGGATTTCTCTGAGGACACTGTGGTCTCTGTTCTGAACACCATCAACGAGGTCATCGCTGAGAACTTGGAGGCCGCCAAAAAGCTCCGGGAGACCCAGGGTATTGAGAAGCTGGTTTTGATCAACAAATCAGGGTGAGATTAATTAACACTTAACCATCCCAGCTGGGAGCATGTGAATACGGGCGAGGGGGCTGGGGAGGGGCTTTCCCCTATTGATTTCCCCTTATTTACATGTAAAGAGTGAAGGAGGTACTGCTTTTTTTTCTGTCTTAATGATTGATAAGACTCTTCCATCAGACAGTTTTTTTTTTACTGTTTGAGTTAAAATACAGCACTTGGTGAATACCTGATCTTGCCCATTTGGGGACTTATGTTCTTATGTTACATTGTACTAGGAAGGACAGGTTCTCAGCTTCTTCCCTGGTCTTACATTCAAATTCCATCTGGTGTTATTTCCCTAAAAGGAACCGTTCGGAAAAAGAAGTTCGAGCAGCCGCGCTTGTATTGCAGACAATCTGGGGATATAAGGAACTGCGGAAGCCACTGGAAAAAGAAGGCTGGAAGAAGTCAGACTTTCAGGTAGAGTGACTCGGGACCGAGGCTTTCCCCTTTCTCCCCTTGGTTTCAGGTAATGCTTCTTTCTGTCTTTGGTTCTTCTGTTTCACTGTCACACTGAGTCCACTTTTGACCCACGTCTCTGTGTGTAAAGAGTCATTTATTTTCTTTTCCCCCAAATGGCGCCTGAAGTAGTCTTGGTCTTGCACTGTGTCGTAGTGCAGCGTAAATGCTGCTGGCAGTGTTGAACGGTGGCCTTTGGGCTCTTCTCCAAATCTGTCTCAGCCCTTGGAAGGAGTTTGCCGTTTTCTGAGACTGTATTTCCTTTTGATAGTGTGAGTGTTTGGTACCTTTGTAATCGGTTCAGAAACACAAATCAAAGCCATAATATCCTACTTTGTTTCACTATACAGGTGTTTATTTAACCCTTGTGAGTTAGCTTTTGGTAAGAATTGTATTTGGGAATAAGGCCCTAAAACTCTGAGCCCATTGAGGAGTAGGATGTGGGTGAATCCGGCCCTCTGTGACGTCCCTGCGTTTCCGTCCGCCTCCAGGTGAATCTGAACAATGCCTCTCGGAGCCACAGCAGCCACCCCTATGATGACAGCACTCTGCCTCTCATTGACCGGAGCCAGAAGCCAGGTACAGGGTCCGGGGACGCACCTCTGTTCCATTCCGCCTCTGCTCTTCTCTCGTGGGCCTGCATCTAACTAAATAAGATACGTGTTATTTTCTGAACAAGCGTGTCTTTTGGTGGAGGAGAGTTATATTTCACCGCGGGATTGTAGCACGGAACTTTAGAAACTAAGAGCGCGTCAGAAGATGGGAGAGTTAGCCTGGGTGTGACCCCCCAGCTTTGCCTGTGGACTTCAGATGACCGGAGAGTGAGCCCTGCTGTTTTCTCTACTTACGTTGTAAATTTAAGATGTGCAGCGCAATGACTTGACATATGTATATAGAGAGCCCCCGATTTAACGATGGTTTGATCTGTGATTTTTCAACTTCGTGGTGGTGCAGAAGTGATGTGCGTTCAGTAGAAACCACACTTCAGGTTGAGTTCTGACCTCTTCCCTGGCCGGTGAGACAGGGTCACTCTCACGGGCAGCAGCGGCGTCAGCCACAGAGCCCAGTCAGCCGTGTGGTCCGGGCGCGAGCGGAAACCGAGAACCGAGGACCGCTCTGTGCGCAGACAGCTGTTCCCCTTTCGCTTTAAGTGCCGTTTTCAGTGTATCATCTTGTGAGATGGTCGGCTGTATCGTCAGGTAGGCTCTGTTAGGTGAGTTTGCCCACCTGTAGACTGATGTGAGGATTGTGAACACGTGTAGGCTGGGCTAAGCTGTGACGTTCTGTCAGCCTAGCGGTAGGTTTATCAGGATGTAACCCTATCGTCAGTCTAAGGGAGATCTGAGTATTGCAAAAGGATTATTCTTCCCTCTTAAATTCTCATATAATACCAAGTAGTGTATGTTTACTGTGGAAAAATTAGAAATATAGGCAGACGAGGAAAGGGACAGCAGCACGCACCTCACTCCTGTCGTCCAGAGACGCCTCTGCTGCTCCGGGTTACGTCTTAAATACTGCCGTGTGCGCAAACACGTTTTCCTCAAAAGACAAACCATGTATTTTGTTTTGTAAAGTGATTTTCACTTGTGTCTTTTGTAATCCTTATTGTCTTAATGACACTGGGATTTTGCCTGAGATGTGGTCTGAGGATCATCAAATCTGTTGACATTTGTGCTGACGGTACAGAAGCATGGATGGTGCCTGCTTCATTGCTGGGGGCTGAGCATAAACCAGGCAGTGACACCAAACCAGGCCAGCTCGCGCCGTCTTTGTTGCCGTGTACTTGCCGTTACGAGAGGAGCCAGTTTGGGAAGGGTGGGGGAAAAAGCCAGTCTCACTGAAGAATGTGCTCGATGGAGCTGTGACAGTTATTAATTTTACTGTTTCTATTCTTGAGTGCTCGTCACTATTCTGCACCGATACAGGGAGCACTCAGGTGGCACCTGTAGCACACCAGAGCCTGATGGCCACCTTGAGGGGACGCACTGGTGCTATTCGTTTGCGTTACTAGATGCACTAAGCCACCTGTTGGGTTTTTTTTGGAAACACCATTTTTACTTAAAAATGACAGACATTTTCTTGAAAGTGAATGCAGAGAGCAGTTTGGGAAAAAGTAACTGACAAGTACTTGCTGCCTAAATTTTCAAGTGAAAATTTTAATTTTGGAAGACTTGTATCTGTCACTGTGAGCCTGATAAAATCCCAATACGTAATATAGTTTTTGATGAAATTTTTGATGATTTTAGTGAGCGTGATTTTTTTGATGTATCATGGAATGTGTTAAGTTTAGAAGATCTGCATAACTCTGTGAACCAGTATATTTTCCAGGTGACCAATGCATGATTTTCAAAATCACACAGGGTTAATTGATCCATTCAAAGTACAGAACAGACCAGTGGGTTTTAATTTAACAGAAGATGAAGAGGGCATTGGCTTGGATTCAGATTGCACATTGTTCTGACCTTAAAGAAAACTCTACGTGTTGAGTACTAGTGTACTATCAAAGAACAGTCACCATCATCTGAAAATTCTCCTCCCTTTTCCAACTGCTTTTCTGTGTGAGGCTGGATTTTCTTCCTACAGTTCATCCAAAATAACATCCAACAGATTGAATTACAGAGGCAAATATGGGACTCTAGCTACCTTCTCTTAGGCCAGCTTTAAAGATGTACAAAAACGTAAAACAATGCTTTTTTTAAAAAATTAAAAGTATGATTTATGTTAACATGGAATAGGTTTATTGTTATTTTTAAATGAAATGAATAGTTAAAATTTTTTCACACCATAACTGTTAATACAAGTAACCTGCACCAATGAACACTCTTCGGATCCTCATAATTTCTAAGAATATAAAGGGACTTTGAGACCAAATAGTTTGAAGCCCGCTGGCTTAGAGTGAATGGTTTCTTATATTAGAGTCTGTAGGAGAGGGATCTCTTTTATCTAGAGCTTGGCACTTGTGGGTGGTGCTCAGTAAAAATTTGATGAGAGGGAGGGGGAGGAAAGATGACTGAGATCGCTTTTTATGATGAGTGTGAATTTTGAAGAGTTGGTTTTTGACCTGGATAACTTTCTGACTCCCTATAGATAAGAAACCTGATCGGGAAGAAATTCAGATGAGCAGTATGGGATCAAACACGAAATCACTAGGTAGGTGATTGATTGGTGCCTAAGCATGTGGAGGAACAGGCTGCTGGGACGAGGAGGACTGTCCGGCGCTGCACTTCTCTCCAGCAGCCTCAGTTTGCCGTCCTCAAGAGTGCTGGCTGCACATTGCACTGGAAGGGTTCGAAGGCATTTAGTAAAACCTGATCTGTTTACCTTTCCCCACATTTCCAAAGGTTCAGAGGTTTAAAAAAAGCCGCTTTATGCCTCTGCATCACCACAGAATCTTCTGTGTCCCTGAACTGCGCTCACGGCCTTTCGCAGTCTGCCGCTGGGTCTCTGCCGCCCTGCTCTCCATGTCCTCTCTCTCAGACCGCCTAGTCCCCTTGCTATCCTATTTTTCCACTCCTTACTCTCTTTATTTTGCTCTTGTAATACCTCCTGTTGGAATGCCCTTCCCAACGGCTTTCTAAATTGTCTTCGTCCCTAAAGGCTTGGCTGAAGTCCTGTCTTCTTCATTAGGTCTTGCCTGACTATTGCAACTCACCTTACCTCACTGTCTTCTCCTAATTCCAGTACTCTGCATAGACAGATCTTTTCAGTTTAGCTTTATTATTACTTGTGGTATATATTGCCCTCCTGGTTAGATATAAGTTTTTTTATGTCAAGGACTGCCAGACCTTAATGCCTTTCTGGAGCATTTGGTAAAGTTCAGTGTCCAGCAGAGGTGCCTGATTCCCATTTGTCTGCTTAATATGTATTTTACACTAGAGGGGAGTACCATGTCTCTGTGTACATTTTTTTCTTTCCTTTTTTGTAAACTAGATAACAGCTATTCCACGTTGAATGAGAGAGGGGACCACAGCAGAACACTGGATCGATCTGCAGATCTGGGCGAGACGGAGCCGCTGAAGGGGGTGCCCCTGATGGTAAATCCTCTTCATGGGCTGTGTCCTGCTAAGGCCAGCTCTGTTTTGAAGCCTGCATGTTCTGTGACTTAGGGAAAAAGTCTGTAATGAAAGATAGCATCCTTTTCTTGAAGCATTTTGTTTTAGGGAAAAAGTAGGACTTTTGATTCACATTGAGATTTCTTGGGCCATAATTCTATGATGGTCGAGATGGGAGAAGCAAGGTTGTTGTGAATGTATTGCGTGTATGACTAACGCCGACTGATCTATCCTCACAGTACTTGTTTTCTATTCCTGCCTTTTCTCGAAAATCTTGCCGTTCCCTTACTACTATTGCCTCGTTTTGTTTGAGTTTACACATGTGGGGGTTTTCCCTGGGTCTGGCACTCATTCGTGAGGTTCCTGTTTTCTTACTCTCTTACTAACAAATCGCATGTGTTCACAGCAGGACGAGGGGCAGGAACCTCTGGAGGAAGAGTTGGATGTGTTGTTTGTGGATGATGAGGGGTACCCCATGTCTTACCCCCCCATGGTATGTCCTCTAGCCACCCCCAAGATCATCCCCGAGGGATGAGGACCCTGTGTGCCAGCAGTTTGCCAATCATGCCAGTCTGATCACTTGGCCACGCGAGGTTTAGGGGGCGCTGCTTCTGTGATTGTCACCTCCTGAGAGGCCACTAGTAATCTGATTTTCCATTTATGCCACCTCCTTCCCTCCAGATTTGTTCGGCTGCCTTTTGGTTCTCCTCACTCCCAGCTGTGCTAACGTGCCTTTCTCTTTTTCCTACAGCAGAAGATTTAGCGCCGCCCTCCCCGCCGCCTCCGGGCTATAATGTGTGTGCTTTGTTCTTGGTGAAACGGACTGATGATTTCCCCTTTCTTCGCTGGACTGTGTGCCAACTGCCAGGCTGCCTCCTGCCCCGATGGCCCTAAGTGGCTGCCTTCTCTCCATCAACTCCTAGCGTCTTCCAGTGAAGCTTAATTGTCCCTCTTCCCTCCTCCAGACCCTTCCAGTCACTCCCAAGAAGCCTGACTCAGTTACAGACATATCTTGAGAAACTGCTGCAGATTAGCTCTTTTTGCCAGCTCTCCCTGGAAATCTTGGCCTTGTGTGGAGGGAGGGAGAAAGTGGGACTCTTCACTGGAAGCCTTGGGAAGAACCAGAAGTTACATGCTATACATGCCATGTCCAGCAGTCTGATAAACTGATGATTCTTAATCAAGATTTTTCTTTTCCTGGTGGGGAAGGGACCTTTTTTTAAATTTTTTTTTTGAGAATGGAAAGTGTGAGCTCTTCTTTTATTCCTAATGACTATTTTTGAAGCAAAGAAGGCCGGCAACATTGGCACATCCCACTTGGCAAGGGCCCTTGAGTAAGTGAAGGTTTCCTAGAGGGGAGAGTAAGACTCCTTGCCCTCCTCCTCTCCGGGGCGGGACCATCCAAGGACCTGCAGCCCCCATCTCTTCCCCAAGCCCCCTGCCAACCCCGGCTGCCCCTGCTGAGGTTGTCCTGAACCCTCCTCCCCCAGTCCGCGGTAATGTCGGCTGACTCGGTCTGGCCCTTTGCAAGAGGCTGTAGAAAGAGGAGAATGTGTCAAGGAAGACTTTTTTGGGTGTGAAGGAGCAGAAAGATGTCTTCTGGGGAGGAGAAGAGCCTCTGGGAGGAGCTAGTAGGAATGTACATGATTTATTTAGTCTGAAACTGGCAGGAAGCTTCTCCGCTGGCTCCCCCGACCCTGCTTTCTCCTCGCCCCGCCTCCGCCCTGGACTGGCTGGCTGACTAAAGGACGTGATGTACATACTCCTGCCCCCTCTACCCTGAAAAGGTGGGGTTCGCCCCTGGCTCTGCCTCCTCTTTGTGCCTTTGGCCTGGGGTGCATCTCCTCCTTCCCTTCCATGTGCCTTTCTTTGCCTCTGCAGTCTCATTTCTCATGATTTTGCAAATTATACTTTGTTGCTTTCTGACCTACTGTTGGCCCCAAATAGCAGAAAGAGGAGAGGGGACCTAGAGACCCTCCATCTCTCCACTGGGAATTGGAACAGCCTCTGATTTTAGCCATAGAAGGATTTTGCTCAACTATATATGTTGGGGTTTTGCAAAAGTCCTGTTCTGATGAGTCTTCAGATGAGGTTGGTTGCCCAGGATCACCTTCATCTCTGAAGGGGTTACAGGGAAGGAGAGTCCATCCCCGCCTCCCGCCCCCGCCCCTTCCCTTCCCTTCCCTCATCCAGTTAGTGTGTATTTGCAGGTTGTGCTAGAGGAATCAGCTGCTATGCGGTTGATTTTTTTTTTTTTAACCCTGTCCCTTATTTACTTTTTACTCCTTCCCTCAATCTAAAAGCTGTTCAAATGCAACTGGAAATCTTTATTCTCCTCCCTCCCCCTTCCCTAATATATTGAGGCTTTGGGGTAGGAGAAAAGTGCACAGCCCACCACCCTCCTCCCCCCTTTCCCTGAGCATTACAGTTCCTTATTTACCCCTCTGCTCCTCACACTGCTTGCCACTCCTTTTCTGGCAAAAAGGAGCCTCTTCCCTCTGTGGCTCAGCAGACTGCGCGGGGGAGACCGCCCGCCCAGGCCTGGCTCCACTCTTGGTTTCTCTCGTCTTCCGCTCCTTTCCTGGTGCTCTTCTTGTCGGTGGGGTGTGGGCAATAGAACAGCCATAGGCTTCGGGGACCTTTAACTGTTTCTTCCTTTTCATTTATAAAAACACTAAACATTCAATTTCAGAGAACCAAAAATCCCACCTTCCCACCGAACACTACTAGGGGCGTGTCTTCTGCTCCATACCTTTTCTGTTTTTCTTTCTTTCTTGTTAATGCTTTTAAAAACAAATGAGTTTTTTTATATAAATAAAATTTTTAAAGTGTGTATGTGGGGGGTCTGTGTCATTTCTTCCTTTTAAGCTGTATCTCTTTTCTCCTATTCATCTTGATTACTTCATTATATATCAGTGTCCTTTTTCTCTCCAGAGCACCCAGAAGGGGATTGTACCAGGATGGATTTATTTTGAGCCCAATCCCAGCTCTTAACAAGGAACATTCTTTTAATTATATATGAAACACTTTTCCTCTGAAGAATCTTAAAAATTAAATGTAGAGTATGGGAAGTTTATTGCTTAACTTACAGATCGGAAACTGAAGTATAAAGAATTAATACATTTCTTAGTCACTGGAATTCTTTTGTGACATCTGACAAAACTAATGTTGAATAAAGCTCTGCAATACATGACCGTCTTGAACATATTTATGAATAGAAGATTAGAAGCTACCAACTCCAGCTGTCATCCTATTAAGTATGGAAATGTAGAATTAAAAGGCTCACTGGGCCACTGAGGTTGCTTCTCAGGCTGTCTGCCATCCTTTAGTAAGATGGTAAGGGGCAGGCCTGTGTCTTCCTCCATGTCCTACCAAGTGACATGTGGGTGGGTAGCAAATAGTCAGATCACCAGGGGTTGTCTATACTGTAGAGGCCAAGGATTAAGGCCTCCGGAAAGGGGCCTTGTCACCTTGTTAAGATGAGAATTGATGTAAAATGCTTTTTGTATGCCCAGTCTTTAGATTAAAAATGTATAGCTGTTTCTGGTGATGGCTCATGTCTCAATTTTGTTGAACTAGGCCTTGGGCGTGAGAACTTCCTTGGGCTAGTAAGACCTGGACATCTCGTTATAGCTGATAACTTTTAACGCTTGATTTGTGTCCGGCAGTTGTAGTTTTAGAAAGGTGAAGCACAGAGCCGGAAGGCGCTCAGAGTTTGCCTTATGGAGAGTTGGTAGCCCTGCTTGAGTGTTTTTTTTCAACGTAGAAAAAGCTGGCTGTTGGTGAATAGCCTTCATTTCTGTTATATTTATTATCCACTGGCATTGAGCTACACACAAACCTTACTCTCCTCTCCCTGGATTGGTCCATTTGTTTTATCTCATTCAATAAATGTTTCCTCAGCGTCTTCCATGTATCAGGCATTGTTGTGTACACCAGATTTAGATGAGAGAATGAAACAGGTGGATCTTTTCTCATATCGATAGCAATCCATGAGAATTTGTGCTCTTTTTAAAAAAACATTCCTCCGCCCTTACCTAAAACGTGATATTAAAAAGAATGATCTATGCAGTCCCTATATCTTGTTTCTTGACACTGATTTAGTAACGCCTTTGAAGCCTCTTGGTGTCTCTTAACACCAGCTTTAGGAATCCTGTGTATTTTGTCAAGATTTGCCAACTTATTCCCTGGTCTTTACAGCCTGAGTTTTTATTCCCCACTCCCACCAGAGGTAGTGATAGGTTATGCCCAGCCGCCCTTCTGCCTCGGTGATGCTTTTGTGAACAAGTTTGTGAAGTAGCTACAGTGAGTCTTGCTGTGACATTCTTTCTGACAGAGCTCAGAGCTGTGACCTCACTTGGCCGCTGATTTCTTCCTGAACTAATGCGCTTTGTTATCAATTAGAAATATTTTACCCAGGAAGAGCTAAGAGCCAGTTATTCTCGACTTATTTTTCACTGTTTATCTCTGAAGTACTGGATGGTAAAGATTTATCTTGGTATTTTCATAGATAGTTGTAGACCACCTACACCTAGTCTTACAGATCAGAGCAAGTACACAGGAATTACCTGGGAAGCTTGTTAAAAATGCAGATTTTCGTGCTGCATTTCCAGAAATTGCTTCAATAGGTGGGACTCAGGAATCCTGAAATCTTAAGTAACCTAGGTTACTCAAATGCCTGTAGTGAGTTAGTTGCAACTTGAGACACTGATCTGAAGACTTGCTTAAGATTTCAACCTCAGACTATAATAGAATCCAGGGTGACTGGCCTCAGCTCTACTGGCAGTAATACTAGTTTCATGGTGGGTGTGGTAACAGCCACAGAAAAGAGTTCATTGAGGAAATAATGTTTATCTCAAAGGTGTGAATTGATGACTGTAGAATTTGAGATACTAGTGACAGGCTGATCCATTGCGTGTAGTTAGGAGAAACTTCTTTTGCAAAATCATGTCATCTCTGCTGATGGGAGATAAACTTCTCCCTTGATATGGGCCCCTCCAGAGCAGTAGAGAATTCCCTAACAAATTTTAACAGAAGTGTCACTTCTGGCTACAAACAGAGTATCCCAACTGGGGAGCAAGTGGCGGCATTGACCAAAACCAGGGAGATGTGTCTGGAAAACAACATTCTAGGAGCAAAGTTTTGTTTTGTTTTTTCTGGCTGCACCATGTGACTTGTGGAATCTTAGTTTCACAGAGAATTAAACCCAGGCAATGGCAGTGAAAGACTGGACTCCTAACTGCTAGAAATGATCAGGGCCTCCTACCCACAAATGGGTTGAGTCAAGAGCTTTATACCTGCCAGTGTAATTGCAGGAGACTTTAATACTGTAAGCATGTGGCAACCAGCTATTTAGCTGAGGAAAAAATGCCATGCTTCTCACCACATACGTTTCTATCTTTATTGTTTGAAAAGGCAGATTCTTCCAGTTTTATTTAGGATACAGAAGGCATTATTGCTGTCTCTCCCCAGGGGTTTCTAGTGTTCATGGACGGTAGTTTGAATGCCACAAGGCATTTGTGCCTGAGGAAAAGAAATAGGAGAATATTCATGGTAATGTGCTGGGCACCTCACTGCTCTAGTCTTCATTTCCGTCCTTTGCTCCATCGTTAAGGCAAAGTTAGCACTGGCCTTTTGCAAACTTGGCACTCTGGTCCTTTTTACAGCCCACTCTTGTCAGACTCAAGGGTCAGAAGAATGTACTGTGTATAGCTGGAACTAATTCAAGCTTCTGTTTTTTGGCATTGTGGATTGGATACTCTGGAAAGTACTTTCAGCAAAAACAAGATGCTGGGTAAAATGTATTTGTTAAAAAAAATAATTATAAACATTGCTGAGTATGCACAAAAGTAAGAAATTCATAGATCTTCAAAATGCAGGGAAAACTGTAGGAAGTAAGCGACAGCTAGAGCTAGCTTTTGCTCTGCTTTTGCTGAGCTCAGCAGGCTTTCAGTACCCGTTTAAGTTACTCTGAAGAGAATGTTGCTTTCTGTTCAGTAAGTCACGTCTGACCCTTTGTGACCCTGTGGACTGTACACCTTTGGACTCTGTCCATGGAATTTTCCAGGCGAGAATACTGTAGTGGGTTGCCATTTCCTACTCCAGGGGATCTTCCTGACCCAGGGGTCAGACCCATGTCTCTTACATCTCCTGCAATTCCTGCATTGGCAGACAGATTCTTAACCACTAGCACCACCTGGGAAAAATAACAGTGGAGGGTATGGGAAACAGGAAATGAATCTAGAAGGTGATTCCAGGTGAAACTGGGGTACCCTCAGGGTAAAGGGCAGCAAGGAACTTCATTTGTCTGAACCTTGATGGTATTGCCCTAAAACTGGACTCACCTCTTGGTGGGAGCCCAGCCAAAAGATAGCCAGGTCAAAGATCTGAAGGAAAGATTCTTGCAGTGAGGAAGAACACCATGGATCTTGCCCAAAGCAGTGTCTCTCTGAACAGCAAAATTAGGGAAGTTTTAAGCTAAGGGTACCTACATCTTCATGAAGGGGTCTGAGCATGAGAATTCCTCCTAGAATTGGGGCTAGATTTGACAGAGTCCAAGCTTTAGTTGACTGAAGCCAGTTTAAGTCAACTTCATCATCCCTTGGGTTCCAGTTGCTCTGGTAGTTGAGTGCCCTGAAAGGGGAGAGGGGTTAAATTCTGAAAAACAGCTCAAGAAAGAGCTTCAGACTGTTAGAACCGGGAAGTCTCTACAACTGATGTATTACTTTTGCTATTGTTGCTTCTCTTGCAGGATAACAACTGGTTCTTCTGTTCCCTTTAGATCGTTATTACCGTGGCCTGTTCAAGGGTAGGCATAGTGGCCAGGTGTAGGTCACCAAATGGCTTAGGCCTGAAGTGGCCTCTCTTATGTCGGAACGCTATCTCTGGCTCTTTTCCGGACCGCCCACTCTGTCTTACAGTTGCTTGTGACTTCAGGTGATTTCCAGGAGCAGATGCAATCCCTTGAAGGCCTCAAATCCTGTATATAGACTCCCAAAACGTAAACGGCCCAGCTTAAAGACTATAAGATGCCTAAGAAATAAGACACCATGAGTGGAGAAGGGGCCAAAGAGAACTTTTTGATTAATGAACTAAAGTCTGATGGTAAGAAATGACAAAAGACAACCCAGCAGATGTTTTGGGGAAAAAAGGAGCCGTTCTGCATTAGAAGCGAAAAGCACAAATTTGAAATAAAAGTGATTAAGTTGATTGGAGCAATTGAGGGGGTTCTACTGAGTTGGAAGATTTCAAGAAATTATAGAGAATGCTGTCCAAAGAAATGGAAAGGAAGCACGGAAGACAGCAGCAAGTTGAGAAGCAGACAAGAATAAGATCTAGTGTGGTATGGAGCTCCAGGAGACGAGGTAATATCCAAGGAGGTCATCGTTGGTACGTTTCAGGTTTGATGAAAAGCACTGAACCTCAGTTTTACCAGTCCCAGTGAATTCCAAGCAAGATAAAAAGCAACTCATATCTAGAGACTGAGGTGAAATTCTCTCTTGAGCAGCTAGAGGTAAAATGCAGATAGACATTAGAAAGCAACCCAGCTGGGTGACTTGTTAACATCAACAGTGAAAGCCAGGAAACACTGGCTTTCTGACCTTGCATCCTATTAACAAAAGAACGGTTATCATGGAAGCTGACACTTATTAAAACTTTTTTTTTTAAAGAGGGCTAATTAGAAACGTTTTCAGACAAAAGCAGAGTTTGCATAGGTGTTAATAATACAGGATTCTTGAGGCAGAAGGAAAATGATCTTATATGGAAAATCAGAGGTAAGACGGAACACAGTGTTGGTAAGAGTAAGTTAGCATTAACTGCAAAAGCAGCATACAGTTTGTGGAAGGGAAATATGGACCACAATGAAAGTACTGGACAATAGCACGTAAATGGGCTGAGCAGGACGAATTTCCATGTGTTCATATTCAGGGGGAAAGTGAGGATATTGAGTAACTATGGCTTTTGTGAAACATATATTAGCTAGAATAACCAGTAAAAATATAGAGCATACCGCCTTCAAACAAGGAGAGAAGAAGAAGCCAAGAGGTGGATGGGGGGCAGATCTGGCCCTTCCTCTGACGGAACAATCTCCGCTTCCAGGGCAGCACTTACAGGGAGGGGCGAGGAGCCTTCCTCTATAGGACAGGTCAGGGGGTGAGGCGCCTTCCTCCAGGACAGGTCAGGGGGTGAGGAGCCGTCCTCTATAGGACAGGTCAGGGGGTGAGGCGCCTTCCTCCAGGACAGGTCAGGGGGTGAGGAGCCGTCCTCCAGGACAGGTCAGGGGGTGAGGAGCCTTCCTCCAGGACAGGTCAGGGGGTGAGGAGCCGTCCTCTATAGGACAGGTCAGGGGGTGAGGCGCCTTCCTCCAGGACAGGTCAGGGGGTGAGGAGCCGTCCTCTATAGGACAGGTCAGGGGGTGAGGCGCCGTCCTCTATAGGACAGGTCAGGGGGTGAGGCGCCTTCCTCCAGGACAGGTCAGGGGGTGAGGAGCCGTCCTCCAGGACAGGTCAGGGGGTGAGGAGCCTTCCTCCAGGACAGGTCAGGGGGTGAGGAGCCGTCCTCTATAGGACAGGTCAGGGGGTGAGGCGCCTTCCTCCAGGACAGGTCAGGGGGTGAGGAGCCGTCCTCTATAGGACAGGTCAGGGGGTGAGGCGCCGTCCTCTATAGGACAGGTCAGGGGGTGAGGCGCCTTCCTCCAGGACAGGTCAGGGGGTGAGGAGCCGTCCTCTATAGGACAGGTCAGGGGGTGAGGAGCCGTCCTCTATAGGACAGGTCAGGGGGTGAGGAGCCTTCCTCCAGGACAGGTCAGGGGGTGAGGAGCCGTCCTCTATAGGACAGGTCAGGGGGTGAGGAGCCGTCATCTATAGGACAGGTCAGGGGGTGAGGCGCCTTCCTCCAGGACAGGTCAGGGGGTGAGGAGCCGTCATCTATAGGACAGGTCAGGGGGCGAGGAGCCTTCCTCCAGGACAGGTCAGGGGGTGAGGAGCCGTCCTCTATAGGACAGGTCAGGGGGTGAGGCGCCTTCCTCCAGGACAGGTCAGGGGGTGAGGAGCTGTCCTCCAGGACAGGTCAGGGGGTGAGGAGCCTTCCTCTATAGGACAGGTCGGGGTGAGGAGCCGTCCTCCAGGACAGGTCAGGGGGTGAGGAGCCGTCCTCTATAGGACAGGTCAGGGGGTGAGGAGCCTTCCTCCAGGACAGGTCAGGGGGTGAGGAGCTGTCCTCCAGGACAGGTCAGGGGGTGAGGAGCCGTCCTCTATAGGACAGGTCAGGGGGTGAGGAGCCGTCCTCTATAGGACAGGTCAGGGGGTGAGGCGCCTTCCTCCAGGACAGGTCAGGGGGTGAGGAGCCGTCCTCTATAGGACAGGTCAGGGGGTGAGGAGCCTTCCTCCAGGACAGGTCAGGGGGTGAGGAGCTGTCCTCCAGGACAGGTCAGGGGGTGAGGAGCCGTCCTCTATAGGACAGGTCAGGGGGTGAGGAGCCGTCCTCTATAGGACAGGTCAGGGGGTGAGGCGCCTTCCTCCAGGACAGGTCAGGGGGTGAGGAGCCTTCCTCTATAGGACAGGTCAGGGGGTGAGGAGCCGTCCTCTGTAGGACAGGTCAGGGGGTGAGGAGCCTTCCTCCAGGACAGGTCAGGGGGTGAGGAGCCGTCCTCTATAGGACAGGTCAGGGGGTGAGGAGCCTTCCTCCAGGACAGGTCAGGGGTTGAGGAGCCTTCCTCCAGGACAGGTCAGGGGGTGAGGAGCCTTCCTCTATAGGACAGGTCAGGGGGTGAGGAGCTGTCCTCCAGGACAGGTCAGGGGGCGAGGAGCCTTCCTCCAGGACAGGTCAGGGGGTGAGGAGCCTTCCTCTATAGGACAGGTCAGGGGGTGAGGAGCCTTCCTCCAGGACAGGTCAGGGGGTGAGGAGCCTTCCTCTATAGGACAGGTCAGGGGGTGAGGAGCCTTCCTCCAGGACAGGTCAGGGGGTGAGGAGCCTTCCTCTATAGGACAGGTCAGGGGGTGAGGAGCCTTCCTCCAGGACAGGTCAGGGGGTGAGGAGCCTTCCTCCAGGACAGGTCAGGGGGCGAGGAGCCTTCCTCCAGCACAGTTCTGGGGCACAGTGTGTGCAGAACAAGAAGAGCCAGTAAAGTGTAAGAGGGGCAGAGGACAGGTCCAAGATAATCTCCATCAAAGCAAAGTTAAAATTTAAATAAAAATTATTTGCTGGCTTGTGTGTGGATTGGTCAGCCTGATTTAAATTCAGAAGTTCAGGACAGAATATCTTTTTTTTTTTTTTTAGTCTCAGGTGCCCTCCCACCCTGGGCCTCTCCAGGCCCACCCCTCAGGACAGAATATTTTTATACCTGCTGACTGAACTGCTGACTCCTGGAATCCTTCAGGATATGGAACCTTCGTTTTTATCAGAGGAAGAAGAGTTAAAAGGAAATGGAATCAAAAAGACAAGAGAAAATTGAGTCCATACCCTCTGTGTTTCCAGACCCCAGAGCAAGATCCAAATAAGTAGCATAGAAGATCAGAAGGAAAAAATAAATCTAAAAATGAAACATCAGGCAAACCCTACTCTCTGCTGCTCGTTATTTCTCTTTGCCTTAGGAAACCTTGCAACTTCTTGAAAAAAAAAAAAAAAATTGCTCCCAAGCCAGAGAATTCTCTAGTTTCATCACCAGCATTCTAGGAAATGAATTCTCTAGTTCTTTTTGTCCTCCTTCAGGACCTACTTTGCTTTTTTAAATATTGATGTACCACCCGGGTTCAAATTTAGCTTGCTTCTGACTTGGTGATGGAATTCCCAGGAAAGACCTGGTTCAACCTGATTCTTGCCATATCTTCTTTGTATTTTTTAAAAGGTAGGCCCCAAAATCTTCTCGTGGTGTGGTTTAAGTTTGATGGCGGACACTTGGTAACTCAGCTCTACTCCGCCTTTACTTGTAATGTGTCTTGAATTCTGCTCTTGTTCTAGTGATGGTTATCTCATTGTGAGTTGCTTTTTAACTTGTATTGTATATAATGTCACCTATATAGTAACTTTTCTAAAGTGAAACCCTGCACATATTTGTTCAATAAATACTTTATGCAGATGCTAGAGCCAAGGCCATTTCTCTTTTGGGCCCCAGGGCTAGAGGCATGAAATTTGTGAATCCGTGAGATAAGTGTTATTATAATGATATGTTTCTAGCATTAGAAGAAGGGTGAACTCTGCTGGGAGGGAGGGCAGCGCTTCACTGAGATGATGTTTAGTTTGGTTTGAAAGGATAGCTAGCATTCCGTCAGCTGGAGGAGATGTGTCATGCCGGGCTGACAGAATAACGTGCAGAAGTACTGAGGTGTGGGCATCCTCGTAGGTGAGGGGAAGTTTATTTTATAAAAACATTTCATCTAACAAATGGAGTGATTGAGATATCGCCATTTTGCCATCCTGAATAAATAGATCTTGGGCATTGAGGATCAGCCGTTGCTAACATCACAAAAGGAGAATCAGATAGCATTACAAAGTGGTTTTTCAAAACCAAAGTCAAATCAAACCTCTCTATCTGATTACTATTTTATGGGAAATACAGAAGATGTGGGAAATGTTAAAACTACACCATGGGGATGCAATTAGCAAAATGGGTTAAGAATTACAAAACAAACGACCTAATTTTTAAAATAAGTTAATTGCAAGAAGGAAAAAGATGGAAGTATGCATGCCTATAGACTGAAAGATAACAATCTCTAGATTAAAAGACACGATCACAATGCATGAAACTTAATTGGATCATGATATAAAAACATTTTATGAGAAAACTGGAACACTAGTTCAACTCTAGTGTTACTTGAACATTAGATACTTGGTTTTACTAAGGGGTTATATTTTAGATGTGACACTGGTATTGTTGGTTATAATTAATTCCTTGCCACACTGAGCAGTGTCATGAAATTCTAGTGGAAGGAATGTTAGGAGGAAATTTACTTCCAAGTCGTGTGGGCTAAGAGTGAATGTTGTGTAATTGCTATGATAGGGAGGTAGAAACGAAACAAGATTGGTTGTGAGCTGATAACCATTACAACTGGGTTGTGGGTAGATGGAGGTTTATTATAATATTTGATTGGGTTTTTATGTATGTTTTTATGTATGTTTATGTATTCCTTGTAATCAGAAGTTTTGACGCATAGTGAAAAACAATTTGGGAGCTAATTGTTCTAGGTATTTGCAGCACAGGGGTGCAGAGAGAGTAGCAGGAAATGGTACTGGGGAGGGGGGTGGAGGCACAGCTGTAATGCTTGAGTTATAAGGACTTTTGCTGCTGGAAGGGGGCCAGTGGGTTCCAAACCACCCAGGACCCCTAGGGTTCCGTGGTGTTGCCTCCAGAGGGGACATCAGCTCACTGACGCATTTTAATAAGAACATTTTGCTTCTAACTTTTTAAAATGGGGCTTCCAATTTAATAAATTTCATTTAAAACAGGATTCTGAAGCTTTAAAAATCTTCTCTATTAGGGGAACAATTAAAGACTATCCCTTGAGCTCTAGTGCAAACGACTGGAAGTAGGGAAATGAGCTATGAAACTGCTGTGATATCACAAATGAAGTGAGAAGTTTGTTTTCAGGGGAGTTTAGTTAGTGAGAATTTGATCCAGGAGGCAAACTTTTTTTTTTTAACTTTTTATTCTATATTGGAGTATAACCGATTAACCACGCTGGATAGTTTCGGTGGACAGCAAAAGGACTCAGCCGCACACCTATGTGTCCCCCTTCTCCCCCAGATTCCCAGGAGGTAAACCTTTTATGATAATTTGTGATCGTTGTTTCCCAGGCCGCCAAGGACCACAAGGAGGGTGTGGAAGCGATGCTCCCCCTTCTAACCAAGCCGGTGTCTCTGAGCATCTTCTAGAGTGCCGGCTGGAGCCCCGGCGCCTCTGCTACCCCCTTCTCAGCAGCGCTCCAGGAGGCCTCCTTGCTGCAGTCCCGGCGTCTCCCCTCACAGCCTCTGGCCTGGCCCCGCTGCGCCAGGACTGATCGTGTCGGGGGGTAGGGAGGGCGGCCTCTTCCGTCATTCCTGCCCCTTCGCGGCTGAGCTGTCTCAGGTGTGCCCCCACACCTGAGAGCTTCTTGCAGCAGCTGGACTGCAGACTGAAAAACCCAGCGGGTAACCACCTTTTCTTCCCCCGTCTCCACAACCCTGGGGTCTCCACTGAAGCAAACCCGCTGACCTTCCCCCGGTACTGTCCCCTGTAGCTGATGGCTCCCTGACCCCCGAAGCCGCACATCCACCCACCACACTCCTGGGGCTAATAAACCCAAGCTGCTAACCGTCCAGACTGGCAGAGGAAAACGATTCCGGTTCATCCTCAGCCTCCTCCACCTCATGGACTTTGACTTCGCTCCTCTTTAGTTTTGTTTGGTTTTAAGGGCTTGTTGGCTTTTGTTCTTTCTGTTTTTAAATGTTGCCCTTGCCCCTCTGACTTAACGCTTGAGTGAAGCTTCCCCGATTTTCTTCGTGCTCATCAAGACAGGTCTTAGCCATCTTGAATCGCATGACTCCCTGAGAATCTGATGATAGCGATGAACTTTCTCCAGAAAAGTGTACACACACACTGTGTTTTGCCTATAATTTCGGAGTTTTTAAAGCTGTGCTCAGTGCATTGGGAAGCCTTTTTGGTGGTGGTGATGATGGGATTGCTTGATAAAAATGCAGTGTTCTTTGGTTCTACCCCACACCTATTAAATCAGAATTTTTGGTGGTAGAGCCTAGGAATCAAGAATTTAAGCAGTCTCCCTGGTTAATTCTTAAGTGCGGTAAAATCTGAGGACGTGTGCTGTAGAGACCCGGTTTATTTCCACCGTGTGTCTCATCTTCCCCTCCCAGGCACGTACCTGCGGCCACAAGGGTCCCACTGGATCCTGGTCCTCTAGGCTGTAGTGAGGCCGCCCCCCGCCTGCACCGGTGTCGGGGAAGCTCTGGAGTCTCATAGTGCAGTTAAGTCTCATTTCCAGGAAAGTTCTAAACTTAGACAGCTGAGTCACGTCCAAGGAAGCCACTTTGCTCCCTTTCCTTTGGTCTTAAGCCCCTTCTCTATGTATTCGCCTTCCCTAATCCCGAGTGGAAACGCCCCAGCTTCTGGAGACGCAGATCCCTGCCCCAAGCAAGGTGTCCTGGGCTCCTGCACGCCTGCCTTATCTCAGACGCGTCTCCTGTGGGTAGCCGGTGGTTCTGAGCGAGACGGCCTCGTACATGGGGTGGAAGGGTACAGGAAACAGGTTTGCAAGATTCCTCCTAAAATGCTGGCAAGTCCAGGTACATTCTTGAGGTTTAAAGCTGGTGACAGCGTAGAGAAGGTCACTGAGGAACTTGGTTTTGATTGACTGTTTTTACTGGCTTTAAGCATTTTAAAAAATATCATAGTTGGAAACAATTTAGAAAGTACAGAAAGTTGTGTTTGTTTTTTTTTTTAAGCAGAGGCTATATAGGTCAATTATAATCATGGGTCCTGCCATCCAGAGGCATGCTTCCATCTAGTATTTTCCTCTTAAAAAAACATAATAGAGCTTATACAATGCCAACCACACACTTGCCTGCTTCTCTTGTCTCACATTGTTTTTTAATATTTCCCAGTTAATTCTTCAAAACCGTATTTTGTCTTTGGTTTTCATGGCTGCATGGTATTTAATCAAATGGATATACCATTATTTATTTAACTTTCACCTAGTTGTTGGATACTTAGGTATGCTACTTATGTATAGTACTATAAATATGCTGTAACAAATACCTTTGTGCGTGAATCTTTGTCATCTGGACTATTTCCTCAGAAGAGGAACTTCTGGGTCAAAAGCTAAGAGGCGTTGTCAAGGCTCTTGATACACCGGAACCGAACTATTTTCGAGAAGGGCTGGCTCGCGGGAATGTCTCACCGCATGCAGAAGTTGCACTGCCTAATGAAAATCCTTCAGAGGGTTTGCATGCAAGCAGGTTACTACAGTGAAGTGTGGGTAGACAGGGTCAATGGAAGCACCCCTTGCTCTGTCCTGAGGAGGAGGAGGTCTGTTCTGTTAATATTAGAACAAAATCCCGCACCACATCCTCTCAGAGGCTCCAGGCTTGAGCAAATATTATGTCAGCGTTTTGGACCGTGAACCCCAACCCAGGTTCCTGTTGGCATGCTGAACTCTCAGGAGACTCGCCTCCTTTGTACTTGTTCTTTCTGCCGTGGCTGCAGTGATTTCCCCTTTGGCACCTCTGCTCAGACCACTGCTGTCATTTTCCTGTGCTATTCCTGCCTTGAAATGGCAATAAAAGTTTCTTCCTTCGGCAAGAAGAAGTCCTCATTGGCCAACTCTGGACCCTCGACTTCAGTGATGACCCTCCACCCACCCAGCCCTGCTCAAGGGTGGCTTTACCCATCTGCTTTTTTCGTTTCTTAGAGTTCCCTCCATTCTAGAACTCAGAGACTGGGCTAGGGGATGGGTGCAAATAGATCTCCAGGGTTCTGTCTTCTCTGAGATTTCCTGAGGTTCATTTGCTTATTCAGTTCACTTCAGTCGCTCAGTCGTGTCTGACTCTTTGCGACCCCATGAATCGCAGCACGCCAGGCCTCCCTGTCCATCACCAACTCCCAGTGTTTACTCAAACTCATGTCCACCGAGTCAGTGATGCCATCCAGCCATCTCATCCTCTGTCGTCACTTCTCCTCCTGCCCCCAATCCCTCCCAGCATCAGGGTCTTTTCCAGTGAGTCAACTCTTTGCATCAGGTGGCCAAAGTATTGGAGTTTCTTTCAGCTTCATCATTAGTCCTTCCAATGAACACCCAGGACTGATCTCCTTTAGGATGGACTGGTTGGATCTCCTTGCAGTCCAAGGGACTCTCAAGAGTGTTCTCCAACACCACAGTTCAAAAGCATCAGTTCTTCTGTGCTCAGCTTTCTTCACAGTCCAGCTCTCACATCCATACATGACCACTGGAAAAACCATAGCCTTGACCAGATGGACCTTTGTTGGCAAAGTAATGTCTCTGCTTTTTAATATGCTATCTAGATTGGTCATAACTTTCCTTCCAAGGTGTAAGCTTCTTTTAATTTCATGGCTGCAGTCACCATCTGCAGTGATTCTGGAGCCCCCAAAATAAAGTCTGACACTGTTTCCATTGTTTCCCCATCTATTTCCCATGAAGTGATGGGACCAGATGCCATGATCTTAGTTTTCTGAATGTTGAGCTTTAAGCCAACTTTTTCCACTCTCCTCTTTCGTTTTCATTAAGTGGCTCTTTAGTTCTTCTTCACTTTCTGCCATAAGGATGGTGTCATCTACATATCTGAGGTTATTGATATTTCTCCTGGCAATCTTGCTTATTGGGTCCCCCTTTTTCGCCTGCTACAGCCCAATTAATCAATGAACACATTTCTGAAATTTTCTAATGTTAAACCATTTGAAAAATTGGAAGATTTAGATTATCTTTTGACACAGGTGATAAAAACTTGGGTACTACCGCTTTCTCTAACCAGTTGCTTGGCTGCAGTTTAGTCTATGTACTCCCTAGGCCCTCAATTTCCTCATCTAGAGAGTGAGTCATTCGGGTATTGTCATATTTAGGTTTCTATCACTGCAGCAACTAGGGACACAGAAAGGTAAGAATAAATAAACTGGGTGATAACTTGTAATTCAAAATGTTAAATGAGTTAGCACAGAAATAGGTCCTTCTGTACATAAGACTCAGAGAAGGCAATGGCACCCCACTCCAGTGCTCTTGCCTGGAAAATCCCATGGACGGAGGAACCTGGTAGTCTGCAGTTCATGGGGTCTCGGAGAGTCGGACACGACTGAGCGACTTCACTTTCACTTTTCACTTTCATGCATTGGGGAAGGAAACGGCAACCCACTCCAGTGTTCTTGCCTGGAGAATCCCAGGGACGGGGGAGCCTGGTGGGCTGCAGTCCATGGGGTCTCGGAGAGTCGGACACGACTGAGCGACTTCACTTTCACTTTTCACTTTCATGCATTGGGGAAGGAAACGGCAACCCACTCCAGTGTTCTTGCCTGGAGAATCCCAGGGACGGGGGAGCCTGGTGGGGTCTATGGGGTCGCACAGAGTCGGACACGACTGAAGTGACTTAGCAGCAGCAGTACATAAGACTATTATAAAACATCACAAAGAGGGAAGAAGAGTCAGCAGATGGTGGTGAGATGATGGAGTTAACAATTAGGAAAAAAAATATCTAAGGATTTTTTTCCTCTCACACCATGTACTTCATTTACTCAGGTTTTTTAACTTACTGTTTTGACTGTGCTGAGTCTTTGTCGCTTTGTGTAAGCTTTTGCCCTGTGGCCTGTGGGATCTTGGTTCCCCAACCAGGGATCGAACCTTCATCCCCTGCATTGGAATGTGGGTTCTTAACCACTGGACCACCAGGGAAGTCCCGATTTTCTTAGATTTTAAAGTTATATCTAAATATATTTATATTTTTTTAAGTTATATTTAAAAACAAGTGAATATTGGATTTTGGGGAGAAGAGCTTGCAAACTCTTTGGAAAAAAGGTAATAAAATGTTTTTCAGTGCAGTTAGAGTACAGAGGGCTTCCAGATACCCCCTCACTTACTGTCTCCCCACTTGCCCCCTGTCCTCTTCCCCCAAAGCGGTTTCCTCTCTTATTAATATTGTGTAATCATGAGCCAACAGTGGTTGATACACTGTTATTAGCTAAAGTCCGTCCTTTACATGAGGGATCCCTCTTTGGGTGAGTTTCTCTTTCTCTGGGTTTGACAAATGCATGGTATTTCCACCTCTACAGTATCCCATGGAAAGTTTTCACTACTTGAAAAATCCTCTTGAGTTGCTCTAATCCCTTCCTCCCTAGTCCTCGGCAGTGGCTGTTTTCTGTTGCGATTTTGTGATTTTTCTGGTTGTTTGTCTTTTACTGCCTCCATAGCTTTGCCTCTTTCAAAATGTCTATAGTTAGACTCATGTACGTTTTTCAGATTGTCTTATTTCACTTAGTAATATGTGTTTGTTTCCTTCTTGTCTTTTAATGACTTGATAGCTCTTTGTCTTTTTTTTTTTAAATTGCTGAATAAGGCCGCCCCCCCGACCCACTCACCCTCTGTGATGGCCCACAACTCTGTTTGTGGAGCGTGTTTGCCTCTGAATATGAATAAATCCACTTCTCACCTAAAAAAAAAAAAAAGAACAACAAAATTACTGAAAAAGTTTCCATTGTACGAATATACGATGGTTTGTTTATCCATTTACCTATTAAAGGACATCTTTGTTTTTTTAATCAATCCTAACCTCTCAGGAAGCTTCTCTGAAATGTCAAATCTAGTCAGTGTCTGCCCAGACCTCAATTCCTATATTTATTTCAACCAAGCAATTTAGGCTCTAACTATACAGAGGTAACCCTTGGACAAGGTGGGGTCAGGTGCTCCAATGCTGCGCACAGTAAAAGAATAATTATATAACTTTGCAGCTGTCTTTCTATAGCTGAGTTTCCACATCTGCAGACAACCAGCCGTGGGTTGTGTTATACTGCGGTACATATTTATTGGAGAAAATCCTCATAGAAGTGGACCCATGCACCGTTAAAACCCATGTTGTTTGAGGGTCAACTGTATTTTCACATTAGTCTCTAATTGTTTTACATGATTAAAAAGCGTCAACAGATTATGAACTTTTTAATAAAATCGAAGTATGGTTGACATACAATGTTTTAGGTGTCCTACGTAGTGATTAGACGTTTGCATGCGTTATGGAACGATCAGTGTGGTAAGTCTAGTAGGCATCTGTCCCCATAACAAGTTACTGAAATATTATTGACCATATGCCTATGCTGGAAGTCATCCTTGTGGCTTACTTATTTTATAACTGGAGGTTCATATCTCTTAGTCCCCTTCACCTATTTATCCCACCCTATCCCCTTCCCCTCTGGCAACTAACTACTCATTTATTCTTACTATCTGTGAGCTTGTTTTTCTTTTCTTTTTCTTGTTTTTTAGATTCCACACATAAGTGATATCATGCATTATTTGTCTTTCTCTGTCTTATTTCACTCAGCATAATGCCCTCTAGATCCATCCATGTTGTTGCAAATGGCCAGATTTTTTTTTCAACTTAAGGCGCATCCATATCTTGGCTATTGTAAATAATGCTACAATGAATATTGGTGTGCAAATAAATATCTTTTCAAATTAGTTTTTTGCTTTTCTTGGGAAAGTATTCATAAGTGAAGTTGCTTGATCAGATGGCAGCTCTATTTTTAATTTTTTGAGGAAGCTCCAAACTGTTTTCCGAAGCGGCTGTACCAATTTACATTCCCACTAACAGTGCATGAGGGTTTCCTTTTCTCTATATCCTCACCAACACTAGCTGTCCGTTTGATGATAGCCATTCTGATAGGTGCGAGGTGAGATCTGATTGTAGTTTTGATTTTAGTTTCCCTGATGATTAGTGATGTTGAGTATCTTTTCATGTGTCTTTAGCCATCTGTATGTCTTCTTTGAAAAAAGGTCTGTTGAGGTCCTCTGCCCATTTTAAATCAAGTTTTTTTTGCTGCCTAGGTGTTTTTTTTTTTTTCTTTCTTCTTTTTTCCAGCCATGCCTTGCAGCTTATGGGATCTTAGTTCCTTGACCAGGGATCAAACCAAGGCCCTTGGCAGTGAAAGCGTAGTCTTAACCACTGGACCAGCGTAAAGTTTCCTGATGTTGACTTTTATGAATTCTTTGTATATTTTGGATATTAACCTCTTATTGGATATATCATTTGCAAATATCTTCTCCCATTCAGTAGTCTGCCTTTTTGTTCTGATAGTTTGCTTTGCGGTGAAAAAGCTTTTTAGTTTGATGTAGTTCCATTTGTTGTCACTTTTGTTTCCTTTCCTGAAAAGACAGATCCTACCCCATCCCCCACCCCTGCCAGTTGCTAAGCCTGTTGTCAAAGAGTGCACTGCCTACATTTTCTTCCAGTAGTTTTATGGTTTCAGTACTTACGTTTAAGTCCTTAGTGCATTTTGAGTTTATTTTTGTATATAGTTTATTTCTGGACTCTCTCTTCTGATTCATTGATTTATGTGTTTGCTTTTGTGTCAATACCTAGCTGTTTTGATTACTGTAGCTTTGTAGTATAGTTGAAACCAGTAAATGGGATACTTCCAGATTTGTTCTTCAAGATTGACCTGGCTATTTGGGATCTGTTGAGTTTCCATGCAAATTTTAGAATTATTTGTTCTGAAGTGAAGTGTGAAGTCGCTCAGTCGTGTCCGACTCTTTGCGACCCCGTGGATTGTAGCCTACCAGGCTCCTCCCTCCATGGGGTTCTCCAGGCAAGAGTACTGGAGTGGGTTGCCATTTCCTTCTCCAGGGGATCTTCCTGACCCAGGGATCAAACTTGGGTCTCCCACATTGGAGGCAGATGCTTTACCATCTGAGCCACCAGGGAAGCCCAAAGTTTTGAATAAAGCTGCTGTAAACATTCATTCATGCAAGTATTGTGTGGACATAAGTTTCCAAAGTCATTTGGGGAAATACCAAAGATTGTGTTTATTGAATCATATGGTGAGAATGTGGTTAGTTTTGTGAAAAGCTGCCAAACTGCCTTCCGCAGTGTCTGTGCTGTTTGTGTTCCCATTAGTAACGAGCGAGAGAGTTCCTCTTGCCCTACATCCTCATCAACGTTGGTGGTGTTGGTGTTCTGGATTTCACGCGTTCTAGGAGCTGTGTAGAGGTGTTTCATTGTTGTGTTAGGTTGTAATTCCTTAAGTGCTCATCTCATACCTTTGTCTGTCACTTGTATGACCTCTCCTGTGAGGTGTCTGATCAGGCCTTTTGCCCATTTTTAGACTGTGTTGTTTGTTTTTTTATTGTTGAGGTTTAAGATTTCTTCAAATATTTTGGATAATATTCCTTCTTCAGGTAACTGTCTTGCAAATATTTTCTTTCAGTCTGTGACCTTTCTTTAATCTTTTATTTTTTTTTAACTTAACGAACTTTTAAGCCATGAAAATAAATTAAAAAAAGAAAAGACACACTAGATTACACCAACATTTAAAATTTCTTTATGCAAGTAACCAATATAAAATGATACACACACAGAGTAGCAAAATTATAGCAAAGTTGACAAATGGTTAATGTGTTTATTATACAAAAAGTTCATGTAATATATACTCAGAAGACTTGATTACCATAAATTAATGATAAAAAGTTATACAAATAATAAATTTATGGAAAACTGTTTACTCTTGCCAGTAATAAAATAAGTGCAAATGAAAATGTTAATAAAGTACTCTCACTTTAGGAGCTTATTAAAGTAGCCAAAAATTTCCAATGCTGATAACTAATAGTGTGCTGAAAGATGTTCATACATTGCTGAGAGATGTCTAAATTGGTAAGTTCAGTTCAGTTGCTCAGTTGTGTCCAAATCTTTGCGACCCCATGGACTGCACCACACCAGGCCTCCCTGTCCATCACCAACTCCCAGAGTTTACTCAAACTCATGCCCATCGAGTCGGTGATGCCATCCAGCCATCTCATCCTCTGTTGTCCCCTTCTCCTCCTGCCCCCAATCTTTCCCAGCATCAGGGTCTTTTCCAATGAGTCAACTCTTCACATCAGGTGGCCAAAGTATTGGAGTTTCAGCTTCAGCATCAGTCCTTCCAATGAACACCCAGGACTGATCTCCTTTAGGATGGACTGGTTGGATCTCCTTGCAGTCCAAGGGACTCTCAAGAGTCTTCTCCAACACCACAGTTCAAAAGCATCAATTTTTCAGCACTCAGCCTTCTTCACAGTCCAACTCTCACATCCATACATGAGCACTGGAAAAACCATAGCCTTGACCAGATGGATCATTGTTGGCAAAGTAATGTCTCTGCTTTTTAATATACTATCTATGTTGGTCATAACTTTCTTTCCAAGGAGTAAGCGTCTTAATTTCATGGCTGCAATCACCACCTGCAGTGATTTTGGAGCCCCCAAAAATAAAGTCTGACACTGTTTCCACTGTCTATCTATTTCCCATGAAGTGATGGGACCAGATGCCAAGGTAACTTTTAAAGAAACAGGAAAGTCTGACTCATACACAAGATAAAAAATAGGCAACAGAAACTGCCTGCTAGAGGGAGAGATGTCAGACTTAACAAAGACTTCAAAGGATTCACTGTAAATATATTCAAAGAGCCGCAGGAAGCCACACTTACAGCAGTGAAAGGGGATATGATGACAATGCCTTACTATCTGCAGATCCACAGAATTCCAAGGGAAATTACAGAAAGAATCTAATGGAATAAGTGAAGCTTTAAGTAAAACAACTAGAAAACTCACTGCAGAGGACCAAGAGTAGATTTGAACTGGGTAAAGAAAGAATTAGTGAACTTGAAAATAGGTCAAAAGAGATTGTGAAATCCAAAGAATAGGAAAAAAAAAAAAAAAAAATTAAGAACATGAACAGCACCTCAAGAGAAATCTGGAGGGGTTATAATAATACCAGACAATAGATTTAAAACAAAAAAATATAAAGACGGACATATTATAACGAAAGAAGGGCCCATCCATCAAGAAGACATAACAACTACTATATATATATTCATATACTAACAACAGAGCCCCAGAACATAGGAAGCAAAAATTGACAAACGTAAAGTGAGAGCTAGACGATGTGACCGTAATCGTTGGAGACTTAATACTTCACTTTCAATAACAGGACAACTAGGCAGAAGATTAACAGGAAATAGAGCTGAACGATATAAACCTGCGACTCCCAACAGACATCTGCAGCACGCTGCGCCCCGCAGTAGCAGAAGACAGATTTTTCTCATGTGCACAAGGAACATCCTCCAGATAGACAACATGCTAGGCGATGAACCTCAAGAGCTTTGGAAAGATTGAGATTGGTTAGTGATCTCTAACCACAAGGAAACGAAATTATAAATCAATGACTGAAAGAAATTTTGGAAATTAACAGATAGGTGGAATTAATATACTCCTTAATAATCAGAGAGAAATCACAAGAAAAATTAGAAAATACGAGATGAATAAAATTGAAGGCACAATATAATAAAGTTTTTGGGATACAGCTAAAACAGTACTTTGAGGGACATTTACAGTTATCAACACCAATCTTATAAAAGAAGAATAATCTGAAATCAATAACTTAAACTTCCAAAGGCATTTAAAAGGAAAAGATGAGCAAAAGCTAAAGCAAACAAGAGAAACAAATATAGAATGAAAATTAAATAGAGAACAGAAAAATACACAGACTAAAGGTTGGTTCCTTGGAAAGATCAACAAAACTGACAAACTTAGTGAAACTGATGAAAAAAGGAAAGCAGACTGAAATGACTAAAATTAAGAATAAGGGGACATTATTACTGACATAATATAAATCAGCAGATGCAGAAAGAAACATTTGAGAAAAATACAACACATTTTCTTTATAAAAACATTCAACAAATTAGGAATAGAAGGAAATTTCCCCAGTCTAATGAAGGACCTCAACGAAAAACTCATGGCTAACATAATACTTACTAGTGAAAGAGTAAATGATCTTCCCCTAGAATAAGCAAAGAGAAAAGGACGTCTGCCCTCATAGCTTTTATGGTACTGGAGTTTCTTTCCAGCGATTTTAGCAGTGAGGGTGATGAGCGCTGATGGAAGTGAAGGCTGGGGTGGGGAGAATGTGTATTCTGAAGAATCCACCCAAAACTATTAGAATGATAGAATTCAGTAAGTTAATAAGATATAGGATATACAAAAATCAACTTACTTCTATCATTGAATGACACACTTCAAATGAGTGAAATGTATGGTTTATGGATATCTCAATAAAATTGTTAAAAATCAACATGTTTATGTACACTGCAATGACCAAAGTGCAGTTAAGAAAACAAATTAAGGTCACATCAAAAAAATAAAATACATAGGAATAAATTTAACAAAGACGTGCAGAATTTAATCTGAAAATGACAACATACTGTTTAACAAAATGAAAGATCTACATTCACTGAAAGATGTACCCTGTTCATGGGTAAGAAGTTTTACTATTTTTAAAAGAACAATACTCTCCAATTAGAGTCTACAGATTTAACTCAATCCTGATCATAATTCAAACTGGCTTATTGGCAGAAATGGAGAAGCTAAAATTCATATGGAAATTCAAGAGACCAAGAATAACCAAAACAATCTAGGAAAAAAAAGTTGAAAGACTCACACGTACTAATTTCAAAACTTAGTATAAAGCTCCAGCAATCAAAACAGTGTGGAAACTGGCACAAGAGTAGGCATACAGATCAACGAAATAGAACAGAGAGCTAAAAAATAAACCTATATACTTATGGCCAATTGATTTTTGATGAGTGCCAAGAGTATTTAATAGAGAACAATCTCTTCAATACGTGGTGCTGAGACAGTTGGATATCCACATACAAAAGAGTGAAGTCAGATCTCTACCTCACACTATATACAAAATGAGCCAAAAATGAATCAGAGATCCAAATCTAATAGCTAAAACCTAAAAACTGTTAGAAGAAAACATGGAGGTAAATCTTCATGACTGACAAGTCTCAGAATGGGAGAAAATATTTGCCAATGAAGCAACCGACAAGGGATTAATTTCCAAAATATACAAACATCTCATGCAGCTGAATATTAAAAAAAAAAACAAAAAACTGTAACAACAAAGTCAGAAAATGGGCAGAAGACCTAAATAAACATTACTCCATAGAAGACATACAGATGGCCAAAAAACAATGAAAAGATGCTCAACATCACTAATTATTAGAGAAATGCAAGTTAAAAGTATAATGAGATATCACCTCATACTGGTCAGAATGGCCATCATCAAAAAACCTACAAACAATAAGTGCTAGACAGAACTTCCTTGGTGATAGAATGGATGAGAATCTGCCTGCCGATGCAGGGCACATAGGGTTGATCCCTGGTCTGAGAAGACTCCACGTGCAATCGGGCAGCTAAGCCCGAGTGCCGCAGCTGCTGAACCCGTGGGCTTCAGCCACGGAAGCCGAGGTGCCTGGAATCCATGCTCCGTAGCAAGAGGAGCCTCGGCAATGAGGAGCCCGCCCACCACACTGAAGAGTAGCCCCTGCTTGCCGCAGCTAGGGAGAGCCTGCGTGCTGCCAAAAGTAAGCTAAATAAATCGTTTAAAAAATGCTGGAGAGGATGTGGAGAAGAGGGAGTCCTCCTACACTGTCGGTGGGAGTGAATGTTGGTCCAGCTATTACAGAGAACAGTATGGAGTTTCCTTCAAAATCTAAGAATAGAACTACCATATGACCTAGCAATTCGACTCCTGGGCATATATCCAGAGAAAGCCATAATTTGAAAAGATACATGTGCCCCAGATTTTTCATTGCAGCACTATTTACAATAACCAGGACATGGAAGCAACCCAAATGTCCATCAACAGAGGAAGGGATAAAGGAGATGTGGTATAGATATACAATGAAATACTACACAGCCATAAAAAAGAATAAAATCATGCCACTTGCAGGGACATGGATGGGCCTAGAGATTGTTTTACTGAGTAGAGTAAGTCACACACAGAAAGACCAACACCATGATATCACTTATCTGTGGAATCTTAAAAGGATAAAAGGTACAAATGAACTTATTTATAAAACAGAGGTAGAGTCTTGGATGTAGAAAACACACTTATCATTACCAGGGGATAAATGAGGTAGGGCTATAATTGGGAGGCTGGGGTTGACATATACACACTGCTACATATGAAGTATATAATTAATAAGAACCTGCTCTACAGTATAGAGAATGCCACTCAATACTCTGCACTGGCACATATGGGAAGGGAATCTTAAAAAGGACGGAATATATGTGTGCGTGTGTAACTGACTCACTTTGTTGTGCAGCAGAAACTTACACGACATTGTAAACCAACTCTATTCCAAAAAAATTAGAAAAAATCTCCATGACCTTGGATTTGGCAATCAATTCTTCTCCCCCCCCCCCCACCTGCCCCCTGCCCCGCCGGCCCCCGGCAATGGATTCTTAGATATGACACCAGTAGCATGAGAAACAAGCAAACAAAAAATAAAGAAATTCTCAGCTCAGGTTGCCAAAACAAAATGCCATGGGCTAGGTAGCTTCAACAAGAGAAATTCATTCCTCGTCACCCCAGAGGCTGGGAGTCTGGGTCAGACTGCTAGCACAGTCAAGGTCTGGTGAAAGTTTTCTTACTGGCTTGCTGACAGCTGCCTTCTCACTATGTCCTCCAAAGAAAGAAAAAGAAAGAAAGGAAGGAGGAAACGGGAAAAGAACAAGTGTTCTGGCATTTCTTCTTACGAGCACATCCATTTCACCACGAGGGCCCTTCCTTCACGACCTCATCTAGATGTAATTATCTCCTGAAGGCACCATTACCTAATACTATCATATTAGGGATCAGGGCTTCAACATCTGAATTTTTCTGGGAGGAGCTGAGAGTGACAAAAAAAAAATCAGTCCATATCAATAGGTAAATTAGACTTCATCAAAGTTAAAAAGTTTTGTGCATCAAAGGACACTTTCAAAAGAATGAAAAGACATCTTATTGAATGGAAGAAATATTTGCAAAAAAAAAAAAAAAGAAATATTATCTGCAAAAAGATTTTGTATCTAGAATATATAAAGAACACATAAACTCAGTAATGAAAATAACCCATTAATAATAGGCATTCAATCTGAATATACATTTACTCCAGAAAAGATATACAAATGGTCAATAAGCACGTAAAAAGATTTTTTGACAGTTTTGGTCATCAAGAGAATGAAAATGAAAACCACAGCAAGACATACCACTTCACATTCATGAGGAGGTTTTTAATGGTGAAAGACAGATATGAACAAGTGTTAGTAAGAACGGGAGGAAATTGGAGTCATCAGACACTGCTGGCGGGGATGTAAAATGATTCAAACACTTTGGAAAACAGTCTGGTAGTTCCTTGACAGATTAAACATGGGGCTTCTGTATGACCCAGCAACTCTATTCCTAGAGAATTAAAAATATGCGTTCATACTGTACATGAATATTCCTAGCAGCATTATTCATCATAGTTAAAAGGTAAAAACAATCCAAATGTCTGTTAACTGATGAGTGGATACATTAAATGGTGTAGATTCAGTGGAATATTATTCAGCCAGGAAAAGGACTGCCCACAGTCCACTGCCCATACTCCAGCGAGGGGAGAGGGAATGGAATGGATAACTGATCACGCCTACAAGATGAAGTCTCCATACAAATTTCAATGATATGGAGTTTGGAGACCTTCTGGGTTGGTAAACACATCTACGTGTTGGGAGGATGGGGCACCCCAACTCTCCAGGGACAGAAGATCCTGTACTTGGGACCCTGCTGGACCTTGCCTTATGTGTCTCTTCTTTGGCTGTTCATCTGTGTCCTTTCTCATACCTTTTAAAAAACACTTGTTTCTTTGGCTGCAGCGGACCTTGCGTGTGGCGCACGGGATCCCTGTTGCTTTCCGTGGGACCTCTCGTGTGGCACAGGGTCAGTAGTTGCAGCTCATGGGCTAAGTTACTCCTCGGCGTGCGGGATCTCCCTTCCCTGACCAGGGATCAAACCCACGTCTCCTGAACTGCAAGCTGGGCTCTCAACCACTGGGCCACCAGGGAGGTCCCCTTCATACCTTTTATTTTATGATAAACTGATAAACGCAAGTCAGTGTTTCCCTGAGTTCTATGAGCTGTTGTAGCAAGTAATCGAATCCAAGGCGGAGGTGAGGGTGGTCATGGAAACCTCCAATTTGCAACCAAGTCAGCCTGAAGCTGTGGCGAACCTGGGGTCGACTGCTTGGTTTGGTGTCTGAAGTGGAGTGCAGGCTTGTGGGCCCAAGCCCTTACCTGCAGGTCTGGGCTGACTTTGGCTGGTGACGTGTAGAACATCTGCTGATATCACAGATAATCGTGTGGTGTGCGGGGGAACCCCCTAACATCTGGTATCAGAAATTTTGTGAGTGTGATAGTGAAGGAGAGACAAAGGAAGAGGAGAGGTGTTGACTTTTTGTACTTAGATGAATTGTAGGATACGGGAATTGCTTTTGGATAAAGCCATTACAAGGCTTCCCGGGTGGCTCAGATGGTAAAGAAAGTCCTGCAAAGCAAGAGACCCAGGTTCGACCCCTGGCTTGGGAAGATTCCCTGGAGAAGGGATTGGCTGCCCACTCCAGTGTTCTGGCCTGGAGAATCCCATGGACAGAGGAGCCTGGAGGGCCGCAGTCCATGGGGTCAGGAAGAGGTAGACACCACAGACTGACTAACACTTTCACAACTGTTAGAAGTAGAATTGTTTTCATGGTTTCCACCTAGACACGTGAAGATAGGTAAGGGTGAACAAAAGTGGAATGAATCAAAATCCAGGTAACCATTAGCTTTTATACAACGGTCCTTTCCTATATAGTGGCACCTCTGAACTCCCTTCGTGTACCAAATTTGACTTTTTATTTCCGTAGACAGCCATTTTATGGCCCCTCAAAGTGCTGCTGTCTGTCAGCCCACAGTTTCGTCTGGGTAGGGCCGCCATCTAATATGGCAATGCTTGTGTGCCCACTCGAACACTTTGTTGCATATTTACCCTTATTTATAGAAGTGCAGTGGAAAATGGAAAAATAAAGTGCTGATGTTAATGATTTTACAGCCGAGACAAAGAAAGATACCATTGGGAATGCCAAAAAAAGTAAATTTGATGCTTATTGAATTTAAGTAAGCTTGACAACTGTATTCAATTATAAACGAGAACAACAAAATTTAAAACACATGTACAAAATGTTGTACATATATTTCCAAAGTTTGTGGCTAAAAGATGAGGTGTAGTGGTGGAGAAAATGTGTCGGTGTTTACATTTAGATATGGTAGAATCTTATTTTGATACACTGGTTGTTTTAAATAATTAAACAAACAAACAAACAAACTCAATGATCTTCCCCTCTTCAAACCAGACCTCTTGGAGCCACACCTCGGGGTAGGGTTTGCATAGTGCAAATACCAAAAAAGCCAATCCCTGGCCTTTGAGGTTTAAAATATGTTTTGGAAACTCAGGGCAGAGATAAAACTTTTGTGATAAAAAGCTTTTGAACTTCAAAAGCTCGAGTCTTCAATGACCCAGGGCATACACTTGTGCCTTAACCACAGGCACACAAGAATAGGCGCTCAGTCAGAACCAGGTTTTTCCAGAGCTTTTCTTTCTCTGCAGATAAAAATTCCCTAGGCTTGCAAGTTAGGAAAGAGCCGTAGTGAGCTTAGGGGTTGGGCCGCTGAATCCAGAAGGAATCCTGTGTCCAGTCTCCAGAGCCGCCATACCTCCGGAAGTAAGGGGACGGTTACTTCAAGGAGCGGTGGAAAGAAGTGGGGTTATGGCAGTGCTGCCCAGAGACCCGCATGGCATGGGAGAGGGGGAGTGCGGCCAGCCCCTCTGAGAGTGTGCCAGCAGCAGCTACAGAGGCATTCGGATTTGGAGGCAGGCCCATGACGTCACGGCCTGGCCACTGGAAGCCAGGTGAAAGAGGAAGTCGGGGACAGGCCGGCAGGAGGGACCACGGCAGAGGAGCGGGCACTGCTTCTGCCCTCCCAGCCCCGCTGTTGGCACTCTGGCTCTGGGAGGGGAAGCAGTGTGTGTAGGGGTGGGCGTTAGGGAATGGCCGGAGGGTACTTTTACACTGCCTGTGATTGAAATCTGCCCAGAGATTGCCCGAGAATTAAACTGCCCTGAATTGCCCGAGAGAACGATTTTGCCATCTGGCAGTGTGTGTGCATCTGTCGCTCTGTCACGTCCGACTCCTTGAGACCCCATGGACTGTAGCCCTCCAGGCTCCTCTGTCCATGGGGACTCTCCAGGCAAGGATACCGGAGCGGGTTGCCATCTCCTATTTCAGGAAGGGCTTCCCTGGTGGCTCAGATGATAAAGATTCCGCCTGCCATGCAGACCCAGGTTCGATCCCTGGGTCGGAAAGACCCCCTGGAGAAGAGTATGGCTACCCACGTCAGTATGTTGCCTGGAAAATCCCATGGACAGAGGGGCACGGTGGGCTACAGTCCATCATGGGGTCACAAAGAGTCGAATGGGTCTGAGAGACCAACTTTCACTCCAGGAAGAGGAACTCAAAAAACCTTGCCAAGAAAGAGTCAACTCTTCACACAGGTGAATTTGGAGCAGTCTGGATAACCCCCATTCCTAAGAAGCTGACTGGCAGCCTCAGCTAACCCTCAACAGAGGGAGGTTCACAGTCCTCCAAGCTGCAGAGTGTGGCTTAGCTGCTTGCAGTCTCCTTTATGAAGGGAGAGAGACAATCAGTGTTACATTTCCTCTTTACAAATTTTAAAAGAGCAGTGGAAAGTCCTTTCCATAGTTCCACAGTTTCCTACTCTATCATTTGCCTAATTACTATCAGCAGATCTTTATATCCAACATTAAAATTAGATTTTCTCCTTTCAAATACCATTTCAAATAAACAAAATGAATCAGGACTTGTGAATTGCAAAGTTCCAGGAGAAAATTAAATTCGAGAGAATTCCCTGGTGGTCCAGCAGTTAGAACCTGGTGCTTTCACTGTGGAAGCCTGGGTTCCATCCCTGGTTGGGGAACTAAGATCCTGCAGGCCATGAGGAAAAAAAAAAACGAAAAGAAAATCTGTTTATCAGTATTCTTGCCTGGAAAATTCCATGGACAGAGGAGCCTGGCAGGCTACAATCTATGGGGCTGCAAGGAGCCTGACACGACTGAGAGTATGCACATGTGTTATCAGTATTTAAAGTGTACTCTCTTGTTAATAAGTTAAATACTTAGATATACAGTGTATGCTGCTGCTGCTGCTAAGTCGCTTCAGTTGTGTCTGACTCTGTGTGACCCCATAGGCGGCAGCCCACCAGGCTCCCCCGTCCCTGGGATTCTCCAGGCAAGAACACTGGAGTGGGTTGCCATTTCCTTCTCCAATGCATGAAAGTGAAAAGTGAAAGTGAAGGCCCTCAGTCGTGTCTGACTCGTCGCGACCCCATGGACTGCAGCCCACCAGGCTGCCCCGTCCCTGGGATTCTCCAGGCGAGAGCACTGGGGTGGGCGCCATCGCCTTCTCCGTATACAGTGCATAGCCTTCAGATATAAATGAAGTGTTTACGTCATACTTGAGACTTCATAATATTTTTTCACTCTCTGAATTGTATCACTTCTCTCCCTCCTTTCCTTCCAAACTGATAAAACATGTAAGTATAACATTTAAATTTTAGGCATTTAAATTTCAGGAACATTTTTCAGGGGAAAAAAAATTTCCAGAGGCAGGGATTATCTGAGTAGGAAAATAACTTTCCTAGCCCACCCCTGAATATCTAGGTAAGAGTGATCAATCGCCAAAGCTTCCAGTAGTCTTCTGTTTTCATTGCGGCCTTTGGCCCATACAGTTGCAGGAAGAAGTGGAAATTGATCGATTCCTGGGGGTCCATTCATTTACTGCCTTGGGGGCAAAGGCAGGGAAGAATGGAAATAGCCGTGGATTTTGAGTCTAAATATCTGAGTTTGGTTTTAGTTCTTTGTCATCTTCCTTTTTTATATATGTGATCTTTGTTTATACATTTATTCTGAGAAATATTTAAAAACTATTCAAGCTGTATATGGAAAAAATGTTCTTAATTGCAAAACACACAAGTAAAAGTGTATGAAACCTACACCGTTTGAAGAATGTTGCTGAAGTAAACACCCGTGTGTGCACCACCTGGGTGTCCCCGGGTGGTAAAGAATCCGCCTGCCAATGCAGGAGAGGCGAGACGCGGGCGTGGACCCCGGGGTAAGAAGAGTCCTCCAAGGAGGGCACCGCCACCCGCTCCAGGATTCCTGCCTAGAAAATCCCAGCGACGGGGCCGCCTGCTGGGCTGCGGTCCACGGGCTCAGAGTCACAGCCACTGAAGGCGCAAGCACGCGCGCCGTCTCCCTTAAGAGCAGAGCTTCACAGGCCTCTTGAATGTGGTCACGAGTCGCCTGAGTCCATGTTAGAACGCAGACGCGGAGTCGGGGGCTTTGGGGAAGACCGGAGGGTCTGCGCTCCTCAGCAGCCCCCAGGTGGCGGGGACGGTGGGGGTCCAGAGTTTCCGGCTCCTGTGGGGACCCAGGGGCGTGCCTGTGAGCCTCCTCATGTTGTGGCCAGAGGGCCGATTCTGACTCCACGGTGGAGCTGCTTCTTTGACTTGCTCTCCTGCTTTTGTTAGCATCAGACATAACGGTCTGCCTCGGGGAACCCTGCCCCCTGACAGACTGTGGAACTGCAGTGCCTTTGTTCAGGACCCCGTCCACCTGTGGACGGCAGAAACAAGGACAGGAAGACATCCCGTGCCGAAGGCGGGCGTCCTGGAAGATACTCACAAGACTGACATGAATGGCCTTTTCACTTTGGTTCCTCACGCGCCCTCCCCATCTCCCTTCTATAAAAGAATCCGGCATCGAGGCCCCCGTAAGACGGTTATTTTGAGACAGTAATTTGTCATCCTCTCAGTCAGCCAAATATGACGGAATAAAGTCGCATTCCTTGGCTCAACACCAGTTTCTTGGATTTATTGGCCCGTCCATGGGGGTGAGCAGAGTGAGCTTTGGACTTGGTAACAATTTCACCTTCTTTTTCTCCCCAAAGAGAGGTAAGCAGTATCCCAAATTTTGTGTAATCACTCCTTGCTTTATTTTAAGCAGCTTTACCACCTATGAATACGTTTCTAAATACTATAATTCTTTAACTTTAATTTTAATTCTTTAAATTTAACATTTAAATTTTTTAAACCTTTAAAAAGCTTACTTTCCCCTTCCAGTTACTACAGAATGTTGGCTGGGCCCCTCACGCTGTGCAATGCATGCCCAGTCTATTTCACACCCAGGGGTTTGTCCCTCCGTCTCCCCACCGTCTCGGTAACCCTCTCTCCGCTCCCTGCTCCTTTTCTGTTATAGTCACCAGTTTGTTGTATGTTTCAGATTCCACCTATAAATGATGTCACACCTTATTTGTACTTCTCTGTTTGACTCTATCACTTAGCGTAACGTCCTCCAAGGACACCTGTTTTGCTGCAAGTGGCAAAACTTTCTTTTCTGTTAGGGCTGAGTGTTATTCCATTGTGTGTGTGTGTGTGTATACATACCACTCATTTTTATCCATCAATAAATGGATAAATTTTTATATAAATAAAATGTGTTTTTATATAATAAATTCTTCTCTATTTTTATCTGTTGATGGGCATTTAGTTTGCTTCATACCTCGGCAATTGTAAATAATGCTGCTATGAACATTGGAGTGTGTGCCTATTTTCAAATGAGTGTTTTTGTTTCTTTTGGAGATATATATTTACATATATACCTATGTACAAACCCAGGAATGATTGCTGGGTCATTATCTATTTTTAAGCTTTATAAATGGAACAACACTCTGTGCATGCTTCTGTTGCTTTCTTATTTCATTCAATCTTATGTCTTAGAGACATTTATTTTGGTACATAACCTGTACTTCTTTTATTTTTGCTGCTGTTTAGTTTTTGTTGTATGAATATGCGCTATTTCATTCATCTGTTCCTACAGTTTCTTTCACAATTTTTTGCTATGAGAAATAGTGTTGCTTTAAGCATTCCTGGTATACATTTCAAAACGCGAATGTGCAAGAATTTCTCTTGATTATATGCCTACTCACTGAATTGCTGAATCATAGTGTATGTCCATATTCAGCTTTTTAACTTGATGCCAAATTGTTCAGCTCACACAGATGCCCGGTTCACACAGAGCCGTCACAGTTTCTGATCTGCTTGGTCTCCTGTGTCTCCCTTTCTCAAAAACTCTCAGGCGATGACGCCGCCGCAGCTCCAGGGAAAGCAAGCTTGTGGAGGCCGGCCTTTCAGGAATCGAGGGTGCTGCTCAGCTGTCTGTAACGTGCCGGGCGTTGTTTCGGACGCTGAGGACACAACAGTGAAACTACTCTGCCACTCCTCGGACTGAAAGTATAAATATTTGTTCAACATGTGTTTAGTGAAGGTGGGCAGCACCTGATCGTCTATTAATTTTAAATTGTACCAGAGAGTTGTATCATACGCACATTTACCTTTATTTTTTGTTTTCTGACTTTATGTTTTCAAAATGCTTCCCTTTTTGTCGTTTCTTATTCTCTCTTGAAGAACGTAAGTGTTTGTGCATATACACTCATGGGTGATACATTGCAGGGTTTAGACTTAGATTAAGTTCCCTCTTAGTAAATACTACTGTGTCATGCAGTAGATTTAGAATTTCAGGGAAGTGTGACCTGCAACTTGAGGCAGCTGTTGACTAGCAGGTCTCAGAATTCATTCTGTTGCTTGTAGTGGCATCACGATCTTAGTGCGCTGTTCAGAAAATGACAGAGGTGGGTCGGCACGAGCAAAGATGTTCAAACATTTCCACCCTCAGAAACGGTTCACCTCAATTATGTACAAGCATAAGCTAGCCTGGAGAGGGGCGCAGCAACCCACTCCAGCACTCTTGCCTGAAGAATCCCTTGGACAGAGCAGCCTGGCGGGCTACAGTCCCTGGGGTCGCAAAGAGTCGGACAGACTGACTTGACTTAGCAGGCATGCACATGAGTTAACCAGAAGCTAATTTGAGATTTAATCTGGTGGTGTGTTAGAACTCTGTACAGAAGATGGTGTAATCAACTGCCCAACTGGCGAGTGACAGAGACAAAGCGATGTGTTTATGAAATCTCATTTACTTTTCCTATGTCTGGACTAAGAAGGCTGTATTTCCTAGTCTCTTCTGCAGTTATGCTAAAGCTATAAGAGGCTGAGGTGATGTGAACCAACCTCAGGCCAGGTAGTTAAGAGCTCTCTCCATGACCTTCTTGATCATTTCTCCCCGACAGTCTTGGAGGGCTCTTCAAGTTTGAGATGATGGCATTGTCGGATGAAAGGGGTCCAGATGCTGATGGGTGGATAAAGTCTGGTCACCTGGTGTGTCTCCGGTTTAGCACGGGTAAAAGCCTTGGTGGTGTTAACTGACAGACATTGTGGGGTTTGTCACTGTAGCATAAAGCTACCCAATACGTGTTCTGGGTATTAACCTGGGTAGGTCCTACCACGCTGATGACCTCATACATATTTTTACAGCCGAGTTAGATTAATTTTTATCAAGTCTCTTCACCATAATGTTCTAGTCCTGACCTTAATGGTAGGTGTGTACTAAAAACTTGGGTTATTTATTTATTTATTTTTTAAACTTGGTTTATTAGTTAAAGGAATGTGACGCGCAGGAAGAATTTAGTAAACATTCACTTTCTGGAAGGAGACACAAAAAAGTAAGATATTTTCATGATTAGTTTACTGGAAAGGATTTTTAAATTATTCATTTTTAGAATAAAATATCAAAATTGAACATTCTCATTAAAAAAGTTTTGTAAAATGTTTGAGGAAAATCGACAAAGCTCTTCCCTGAGCGCCACTACCCCAGGAGGACCATCAGTTACCATCATTTGCATGTTGCGTGTTCCTCCGGGGCTTTCCTAGTCCTTTTTATCACACTGTTGCAATCAGACTGTTCTGACCTCCTGTTTTCCATGTTATTATGTCGTCTCCATAAACATAACATTGAGGGGTTCAGTTTTTTCCTTCTTTGAGTATTTAGGTTTCTCCCAAGTTTTTGTTTTCAAACATGATGCTGTGATAAGCCTCTTTGTATAGTAAGATTGTCTATATTAAGAATCACATCCTTCAAAAGTCTGTGAAGACGTCAAAAAGCCTCTTGATGATCCAAAAATCTGAGTGAGGCCCGCACAGTCCGGGTTCAGACTTTGTCTCGGACCTCCCCGGTGGTACAGGGGGCAGGAGCCGGCCTGCTGATGGAGAGGACACAGGTTCTATTCCTGGTCTGGGAGGATTTCACAAGCCAGGAAACAGCTGGGCCGGTGGGCCTAACTACTGAGGCCGCTCTGGAGCCTGTGAGCTGCGGCCGCTGAAGCGTCTGCTCCGCAACAAGGGAAGCCGCCCCAATGAGAAGCCTCTGCACCGCAATCAGAGAGGGCCCCGCGCCCAGCAGCTAAGCCCCAGGAACCAGCACAGAAAACCGCCAAGCGGCAGCGTTAACAACCTTTGCCTGAGTTTCAGAGCCTTCCAGTCCGGCGTCCAACCTTGAATTACCTCAAGTTCATGCTCCTCGTTCGTGCGATTCTCTGAAACGCACATACTCACCATATAGCATGCATATTTATTGGCTTATTTTAAATATTCATTTTTATTTGACTGTGCTAGGTCTTAGAGGATGAGGTGGTAGGATGGCATCACCAATTCCATGGAGATGAGTTTCAGCAGACTCAGACAGATGTGAAGGACAGGGAAGCCCGGCGTGCTGCAGTCCATGGGCTCGTAGAGTCGGACACGACTGAGCGACTAAACAACAGCGTCTTAGTTGGCATGTGGGATCTAGTTCCCTGACCAGGGATCAAACCCAGGCCCGCTGCACCGGGAGCACAGACTCTTAGCCACTGGGCTACCAGAGAAGTCCCTACATGAATATTCAAAGATGTCCAGGCTAAATATAATTCTTCATAATTCCAAATATAATACTTGCTCTGTCACGAATTGCTTTAGGTTATTAACTTATGTTTACTGAGTGAAATATCCTTCGACTGTAGAATGAGATCATCCTTAGGGTGGCTGCTTCACTGCGCAAGGCAAAGACTGAATATGATAATAGATGCAAAGTTGCTTTAGCAACCCTCTGTATAAAGGATGGTATCTGCTGTTTCTTTCTTTCTCCCTCCCCATCCTTCCAAACCAGGCTGCTCCTGGCTGGGGCAGCTCACAGTCTGATCTGGAAGAGGCTATGCCCTCCTCTCGCCAACACACAGCCTCACAGGTTTAGCAGGAGCTTCCTCTGCAGGGCCTTCTTCACCTCCTTGTTGCGGAGGCTGTAGATGAGGGGGTTGAGCATGGGGGTTATGATGGTGTAGCAGACAGACACTACCTGGCCGCTGGCATCATCGGTGGATCCACGGGGCTGGACGTAGGTGAGAATCACGGTGCTGTAGAAGACGGCAATGGCCAGGAAGTGGGAGGCACACGTGGAGAGCGCCTTCTCCTTCCCGGCTGCTGAGCGCATCCTCCCAATGGCCAGCAAGACCAGGCCGTAGGAGGTGAGGATGAGGGCAGCAGGCAGGATGGTGGCCAGGGCAGAGAAGACATAGAGGACCACACCTGCCATGGCTGTGTTGGCACAGGCCAGGCGGAGAAGGGGTTGGATGTCACAGAAGTAGTGTGGTACCTGGTTGGGCCCACAGAAAGGCCGGGCGAAGACATTCCCCGATTCAAGAGCAGAATTAGCTCCACCGAAAGCATAGGAAGCGGCCACCAGCTGGACACAGGTGCCCCTGGTCATGACGGAGCCGTAGTGGAGAGGTTGGCAGATGGCCGTGCAGCGGTCGTAGGCCATGGAAGCCAGCAGGAAGCTCTCAGCTGTGGCGTGCATCACAAAGAAGGTCATCTGGACCACACAGCCCTTGAAGGAGATGGACCTGTCAGAGGCCAGGAGGTCGGCCAGCAGCTTGGGTGTGACCACCGAGGAGTAACAGATATCGAGGAAAGAGAGGATGCTGAGAAAGAAGTACATGGGGCTGTGGAGGCGGGAGTCTGTGAGGATGAGCGCCATCATCCCCAGGTTGCCCACCACGGTCATGGCGTAGACGAGCAGGAAGCCTCCGAAGAGAAGCTTCTGGAGGTCTGGGTCGTTGGAGAATCCCAGCAAGATGAAGTGGGTGACGGGGGTGTAGTTTCCAGCGGCAAGGGCTGGTTCTCCAGGCGTCATCTGCAGAGGTGACAACTGACCATCACTCAGACTCTTACTACTTCCATAAGTTTGAGCAACTCACTTAACCATTCTGAGACTCAGTTTCCCTAACTGTAGAACAGGTGATGTATTCTAACCTATTTCATGAGGTTTTCGTAAGGATTCAGTTGGATCATGCATGTAAATTATAGAGCAGAACTAAATTTGTGTTGGTAATAATAGTATTGCTATTCCTCCTTTCTCCCCTCAATGTAATTACTGACTCTACAAATAATTAACCTTTATTTTCTGTTTGGTTTCATGAGGGGAATTATAACTACCTTTGTGGGGAAAAGCCAAGTCCTCTATCCCTAGACTAGTTAAGTAATACATCCACTTTACATTTGGCCGTTTTTCTTTTGTTTTTTAACAGGTATTTTTGCTGAGTGCGTCCGCCTCAGCAAGGTACAAGGAGGAAGAACGGCAGGCGAGGGTCAGTCTTCTGCAAGACGCACGGAGGGTCAGGCTCTAGTGGCAGGACATGGGCTGGGAAGGCAGATGGACCTGAGTCTTCATTTCAACTCGCCTCTAACTGGTTGTGTCTCCTTGGATAAGCTGTATCTTTGAGTCTTTTTTTCCTTACCTGTGAAATAGAGATCATATCTACGTAGGAGTGCTCTTTGGCCTAGATGAAGTGAATGAATGGAAAAGCTCTGAGTGTCTGGAGCACAGAAAGTCATCAGGAAAGGTGAGGTCCCTTCGCCACTCCCGTGCCTGCATCCACGCACACAGGCCACGGGACGCAGCGCTGACACGCAGGCTCCCGGCGGGGGGCGGGCTCCGGTCACACGACTGGACCGCGGCGCTGCGGCCCTGTGCTCCCGCTCCCTCACCAGGGGCTCTCGGTGAGCCTCACCTCCGCTCCCCCTCGCTGCTGTCTTGGTGGAGGGCTTCATTTCGCCCAAGTGAAAATGTCCATGAGGCTCTGCTCCACAGTGAATGTTGGTTGCTTTCTTTTTCTCTCGTAAGACGACAGCCAGATTGCCTTGCCGCACACAGACACACAGACACACACCCACCCACACTCACACACACTCACACACACACACTTACACACACACTCACTCATACACTCACACACACACACAAACTCATACACACACTCACATACTCATACATTCACACACCCACAGTCACATACTCATACACACACTGTCACACACACATAAACACACACACTCACACGCACACACTCACACGCTCACACACACACACTCAAACACACACTCATACATTCACACACACACTCACACGCATACTCTCACACACACTCACACACACACGCTCATACACATACTCTTACACACTCACACACACATGACACACACACGCTTACACACTCACTCAAACACACACACTCATACATTCACACACACTCACAAACTCATACACACACACACACACTACATTCACACACACACACTCACATAAACACACATACTTTCACACACACACACTCACTCACTCGCTTACACACACACACTCACACACACAAACACACACTCTCTCCCACACTCACACTCTCACACACACACACTCATACATTCACACACACACTCACACACTCACACACACACTACAGACACTCACACACTCACACACACACAATCACATAAACACACATACTCTCTCACACACACACTTACTCGCTTACACACACACACTCACACACACAAACACACACTCTCTCCCACACTCACACTCTCACACACTTACACACACTCATACACTCACATACTCACACACTCACATACTCACACATGCTCACTCACACACACTCATATAACACTCTCAGACACTTACACACACACTCGCACACATTCTCAGACACACACTCATACACACACACTCTCACACACACACTCTTACACACTCACTCACACACTCACACACAGAGTCATTCAGCTCTGGGTTTAGACTGAGCCCCTTCATCCTGCTTCCCAGGAGGTGAGGTCTCTGCTCCTCCTCTCCCGCTCCCCATATCTTTCCATCTTCCCTGCGTCAGACAGACTAGGTTCCCTCCCACCTACTCCTCCCGCCCGACTCCCAGAGGAACTCAGGAGTCCTTCAAAGGCCCATCTGTGATCATCCTCACTGATGACCTTGACTGACAGCCTTGCAGATGGACCCGCGGCTCCCAGCTAGTGAAGGGCCTCGGATGTCCTGCCTCAGCCCTGCTGGGGCCTCCCCTCACCCGGCTGAATTCCCTTCCGTGATGAAGGTTGCATCTGACTCACAGGGATGCATTTAGAATCGCTTACAGGGCTTGGCCAACATTTCCAAATCTCCTTCCCCCTGCTGGGTTGTTTTGTTTCTCTATCACACTGTAACTTCTGAAAGCAGAGACTGTTTTAAGTTTTGTATCAAGAGAATAGCAAATATTTGAACAGTTACAGTTATGCAAGAATATTTGAACAATTGAGGTTGTTCAGCAGTATTTAAACAATTACTGTTCAAAATAGCATAAAGCATGACTTTGACCATTTAGGATCTTGAAATAATGTTGAAAGACAAACTGACTCCTGTGACTCAGAAGTGAAGGAACCTGGGAACCTTTGTAGTGACCAGTGAGGGCTTCAGAAGAGAAGGGACGGGGCTGGACCTGGAAAAATGAGGAAGGTGGAGCCTTGTGGAAGGGATGAGGGTGTGCAACAGCCTGGAAGTGGGAATTAACCTCCTCTGTAAATGTTTACTGGGCAAAAAATGCACGGCAAAGACTGTTTGAGCTTCAGCTTCCTCGGTTTTCGTGAGGCAGAAAGACAGCACGTCACTATACTTAGCACGGTTCTGGAAACAGGGTAACACGTTAACTTTCATGCCACTCCACGTTCGATTATGACCATGTAGTGGGTGGGAGCTGGGAGATTGCCCGGGGACCCCTGACTGCAGTGGGGGCTCAGGAAATGCTGACAGGCTGGCAGAGTAGGGGGTGGGGCGCGTGCAGATTTGGGGGAGAGGAAGGAGAAGAGAACAGGCGACCTCAGCTCTCTGAACCCGCTCTGCTGGGGGACTCTAGGCCTTCCGATGGACCATCACCCACCTCAGCGGGCGGTGCTCGCCCGGGCGCGCCTCCAGCGGGAACTCAGGCACCTCCCCGCCTGGCATGCGGGGGATCCGAGGCTCACTGCCACTCCACCTGTGTCTTTGGGGTTCTCTCTAGAGCTGTTTCTGGAGTCCGAGCTGATGGCAGGGCACCCGGCTCAGGTGAACAGAGAGCGGCCCCCAGGACTGAAGCTGAGGGCGCCCCCGTTCCTGCCAGTTTATCAGGCTGGCTCTGCCCTGTCCTGACCCCAGGTGCGGTGGAGGCTCAGAGCGCCGGGGAGGCCCTGAAACACGCCGGGCCCACACCCTCTCCTGGGACCCCGGGAGGGGCCGTCTCAGGGCAGAAGGGATGATCAGAGCTCCGGGGAGGCCTTGAAACACCCCCGGGCCCACATCCTCTCCTGGGACCTCGGGAGGGGCCTTCTCAGGGCATAAGGGATGATCCTCTGCAGAATCTGGTCACTCGCTTTGGTCTTGAAGCAGAGAGAAATTAGGGTCTCCTTGAGGAGCTGGCGCTTATGGTTCCATCTCGGCCGCAGGGAGACTCAGTCGGAGAGGTGAGAGCCGTCCTGCCTCCTCCCTGGACTCTGAATTCTGGGTGAAGAGACGTTATCCTGCCCCCTTGGGGGCTTGCTGGAATCTGGAGGCCAGTTTGCCCAGCTATTCTACTAAAGGGCCCAGGGGAGCTTGGCTGGACACTGAAGACCTGCCCTGGGCTGCAACCCTGGAGGCCGAGTCGGGGCGCTGAGCCCCACGGGGAGCGAGTCTGGGGGGGTCAGGCCGGCTGCGCCCCGTTCCTCTCCGGCCCCGTGTCCCAGCCGCGGGGGAGCGCTGAGCGGGCTGGGGGCACAGGGGCGGGCATCCCGGGGCCTGACCCGCCCTGGGAAGCTCTCCTGGCTTCAGCCACCAGGGACTCGTCTAAGCAGGCGCTGGGGGCCTTGTTAACGGAATGGGTGGTTTATCTACATTAGCAATTAAAAAAACTATTTTCAGAAGCGAAGCTAGCATTTAAGCACAGGAACTGCCAATGGGCGCAAGGAGGAGCCAGGGGAGTGGTTAACCAGGAGCAGAAACCACCTGGGTCATCTCCCAGGTGTGGCTTTCCCCTCTTTTCCTCTCCCTGACTCCGCTTTGTGGGTGGTGGGGAGCGGGCCTGCTCTCTGTCTATTTGTCAGCTGACTCTGCTCCCCTGAGCCTGTCCCCTGATGGCTCAGCTGAGGCTCCTGGAGTGGGGGTGGGGAAGGTTCTGGAATCATGAGTGTCTGAGATGAAGAGGAGGACAGGGCACGTGACCCAGAGGCTCTCAGCTGAGATGCGATGGTTCCACTCTGCTCTGAGTCAGGCCTGGATTGCCCAGTGGGAAGACCAGGAGCAAAATCTAGGCATCAACATGAAATAAAAAATATATATCGTCATGAAAATAAAGTAGCAGGACATGGAGACTTTCTTTAAAATAATCTGGATGGTTGCACGGTGAAAAATGTAAACAACATTTTGAAGATAATTGACAAGATCTGAACATGAACTGTGAATTGGCTAACAGTACTGTATCACTCTGAAATGTCCCAATTTTGACAACTCTACTGTCTGTTCTTGGGAACTGCTCATTAAAGTGTTTAGTGATAAATGGTTTTGAATAAATTATATGTGAATATTTAAAGTGTTTTATATTTATAAACAAGTGGGGCACATTAGAAATAATTAGTAACTCTAAAGGGCACAATGTTCTTGTATTATTCTTGCAAGTTTAAAAATTATGTTAAAATACATTATAAATGTAAAATATTAAGCTATATTGAAAGAGAAAAAAAAATCTGAGTGGGAGAAGTTGTAATAGTAGTGAGGTTATAAATTGTTCGCTGTTGAAGCTGGATGATAAAGACATAGGCACTCTGGGGTTATTTTTTTCTGCAACACAGGTTTTACTTGCATTTCTGTGGGGTAAAAATCTGTAAGTTAGTATCTATAGTAACTTCACTGAATCTGGAGCTTTTAATAAAGAGTAAATAGTGAATGAAGGTAGATTTATTTTCCTAAATTAATCTTTGGGAGGTCTTGGTAGGCAATGTCTCAGAATGACATTGAAAAGACATGTATTCACTTTTTCCCATTATTTACAAGTTTTGGACAGTTTTTCTTAGCAAGTCTTTATTTGTATATTTTAATAGAGTTATGAATTCATAAATAATATTGATGATAGTAGTTACCGTTTGTTGAACATGTATCTATGCCAAGCAGTCTCTTAAGGGTTTTACATGTATTAAGTGTGTTTTAGTTCCTCAATACTAGTATTAGGTACTATTTTTAATTCTCATTTTATAGTTGAAAAAAACTGAGGCACAAATCTCTAAGATCATACAGTTAGAAAGTGGAAAAACTATGATCAATCCCAGACTATCTGGTATCAGATTGTACATATTATTTGCTGTTTCATTCAGCTGCAAAATCAAATTGTTTGTATCATATTTGAGACTTCACAATTTTTTTTTTTTTTGGATTGTGAATTGTATTGCTTCTCTCTTTCCTTTCCTTCCAAACATAAAACATTTTAAGTACAATGTTCAAATTTCTAGGATTCCACTTTCTGAAACATTTTTCAGGAAAATATTTTCAAGAGAGGCAGGGATTACCTGAATAGGTAATAACTTTCCTAGCCTACCCCATAATATCTAAGTAAGAATGATCAAATCACCAAAGCATCCATTAGTTATCTATTTTTATTGTGGCCTTTGGCCCATGCAGTTGCAGGAAGAATTGGAAAAGGATCAATTCCTGGGAGTCTGTTCATTTAAGGCCTTGGGGCAAAGGCATAGTACAGTGGAGATAGCTTTGGATTTTGAGTATAACTATCTGGGTTTGGTTTCCGTTCTTTGTCATCTTTGTGGTCTTCCCTTTTGTATATGTATATATATATACACACATATATATGTGGTCTTTGTTTTTATGTTTATTCTGAAAAATATTTTAAAACTATGTGAACTGTGCATTTAAAAATTGTTCTCAATTGTAAGATACACTTGTCAAAGTGTATAAAATCAACCCCATTTGAAGAACACTGTTAAACACCTATGCATACCTTATTTGGGGCTTCCCAGGTGGTTCAGCGTTAAAGAATCTGCCTGCCAATGCAGGAGATGCAGGAGACGTGGGTTCGCTCCCTGGGTCAGGAAGATCCCTTGGATGGCAACCCATTCCAGTATTCTTGCCTGGAGAATCCCATGGACAGAGGAGCCTGGCGGGCTAGGTCCATAGGGGGCAAAGAGTCAGACACGACTGAAGTGATTTAGCAGGCATGCACATGCACTATCTACCTTAAATATATGTTACAAGCATCTTTAATGTGGTCATGAGTCACCTGGGGATCATGCTAAAATGCAGAGGCTGATTCAGTAGGTTTGGGAGGATCCTGGGGGGTCTGTGTTTCTAACCAGCTCCCTCCTGGCGGAGATGGTGGTGGGCCACAGATTCCAGGCTGTGCATCCTGCTCTGAGAACCTCCTGTGAGCCTCTCGCTAATTTCAACCCCCCTTTTCTCCGCAACAAGAGAAATCCCAAATTTTGTGTAACCACTTCTTGCTTTATTTTAAATAGCTTTGCCATCCGTGGATACATTTCAAAATATTACAGTTGTTTAGTTTTGCTTTTTAAAATTTTTTTCTTAAGTCCGATGACTTTTAAATACAATTTTAGAGGGTTATTTCCGTTTAGAGTTGTTACAAAGGAAGGTTGTGGTCCTCACTCTGTGCAGTGCGTCCTCCAGCGCGTCGCACGCCCAGTCCCCGCTCTCTCCCACCCCCGCAGTCCCCACTGTGGTTGCTCAGTCACTTTAGCGGTGTCCGACTCTTCGTGACCTCCGTGGCCTGTGGCCCGCCAGGCTGCGCTGTCCATGGGGTTTTCCAGGCGACAGGACTGGAGTGCGTTGCCCTTTCCTCTTCCCGGGGATCTTCGCAACCCAGGGATGGGACCCGCGTCTCTTAGCTCTCCTGCATGGGCAGGCGGGTTCTTTACCACTAGCGCCAGCTCTGTGAGTCTGCTCCTTTTCTGGTATGCTGCTATTTGCTGTATTTTTATTAATAACGTGTTTTTAAATTTTAGTTGCTGTACGTTGGCTGCACTGGGTCCTCCTCGCCGCACGGGCGCTCTGCTAGCTGCGGCCAGTGGGGGCTCCTCTCTGGTTGTGGTGGGCGGCCTTCTCATTGCGGCGGCTTCTCCTGTTGCCAGGCGAGGCCCCGGGCTCGTGGGCTCCGGGAATCCGTGGCAGGGGGCTCCGCAGTTGCGGCTTCCGGTGGTGCGCAGTTTTAGCTGCTGCGCGCGGCTGGGATCTTCCTGGCCCAGGGATTGAACCCGTGTCTCCGACACTGGCCGGCAGAGGCTTTAGCACCGAGCCACCAGGGAAGCCTGCTGTATTTTCTTATATCATGCAGTATTTGTGTTTGTCTGACTTATTTCACTTAGCATAAACCCCTCTGAGTCCATCCACGTTGCTGCAAATGGCAAAAATTCATTCTTTTTTTTTTAGCAACCGAGTACTATTCCATTGTACACACACACACACACACACCCCTTCTTTATCCATTCCTCTGTTGATGGGTACCTAGATTGCTTCCATGTCTTGGGAATTGTAAATAATGCTGCTGTGAACATTGGGGTGTGTGTATCTTTTCAAATTAGTGTTTTTATTTCTTTTGGACACATATAGCCAGGAGAAATTGGTGGGTCATTTCCTGTTTTCAGACGCTATAAATGGAATAATACTGTATGCATTCTTCTACTTTCTTATTTCACTTAACCTTATGTTTTAGAGACATTCGTTTTGATACGGAATGATATGTAATGAATGGTATGCTATTTTGATGTAAACGAACCTGCAGTTCCTTTATCTTTGCTCCTGTTTAGCTTCTGTTACGAATAAGCTGCACTTTATTTATCCGTTCCTAGTGCTGCCAGCTCTTTGCGCTGCTTTCACTGTTTTGCTGGGAGAAGCAGAGCGGCTGTAAGCATTTCGGCTACATGTTTCACAATGCAAATGTGCGAGAGTGCCTGTTTTATAGAAATTCTGCTCATGCTGGATCCTAGAGTATGGGTTCAACTTCTTAATCTGTTGCCAGTTATTCTCAGAAGCAGAAGCTCAGAACAGCTCAGTTGGGAGAGCGTCAGCCTGGAGGGTCCCTGGCTCGATCCCGTTCCGGCGGCGGCGTCAGGCGTGCGCCCCCGCGGGAGCCCCGCGGCCCGGGCGCCCGTCTCCTCTGCGGTCAGGCAGCGCCCGGCCGCCAGGCTTCTCCCCGCGCAGGGCCGGCGACCGGCTTGCGTGCACACGGAAACACTGGCCGATTTTCCTTGGACAGAAAGGAGCTCAGACCGGTGCATCCGAAAGGAAATCAGCCCTGAGTACTCATCGGAAGGGCTGATGCTGAGGCTGAAGCTCCAACACGTGGGCCTCCTGATGCGGAGACCCGGCTCCCTGGACAAGGCGCTGATGCAGGAAGGACTGGGGGCCGGCGGGGAGGCAGCGGCAGGGCGTGAGGTGGTGGGTGGCCTCCGCGACTCCATGGGTGCGAGTCTGACCCGGCTGAAGGAGACGGTGGACGGCCCGGGAGCCTGGCGCGCTGCGGCCGTGGGGTCGCGAAGAGTCCACACGACTCAGGGACCAGGCCGCAACGCGATTCTCAGCGGCGGTCAGTCCAGTTTACACGGACCGTCCCTAACACTGGGACTGTGCGCTTCTTAGTGTTCACTGCCTTGGGGGGTATACTGGTGTATCTGGGACTTTAATTTCTCTCTCCCTCATTGCTAGGGAGGGTTTCGGGTGTTCAGCCAGATCCTGCCTGCCTTCCCGCAGGCTGTGAGATGCTGGGTGAGTTGCCTAAGTTAGCTCCTCTTTTCTTCAGCTGTAGGAGGAAGCCAACAACATTCACCTCGCAAGATACAGTACTTTCTAGGGAAAGACTTGCCGCTGTCAAAATGCCATCGACCCGGCTTGCTTTAGGTTTCACTTTGACCGGCACTCTTCCTGGGTGTAGGAAGCTGGAACCAATGCAGAGATGACGGAAGCACCCAGAAAGGCAGCCTGGGTCTAAGGAGAGGAGTCTATCAGCTTGTGAAAAACGCCCAAATACCCTCAAGTTGCGTGTTTTAGTTAAGGAAACTCTAATAGCTTTAATCAACAACCCCCAAATTTCAGTGACCCAACAAAATGAGAGTTTATTTTTTGTTGCCACTGACAAGGCAGCATTTCTCCACGGACTTAGGAATCCTGGTTCCTTGCATGTGTCTCGGCGATGCCCTTCAGAAGCTCCCTGTTCCACCTGTCTGCGGAGGAAAGAGAGTCAAGAAGTCCTAACACCCACCCACTTCTTAAAAACCCGCCCTTGGGCTGGCATGTCTCCTCCAGTGGCACGCCTTTGGGGACCTGCTCACGGCGCGGCACCTGCATGCGAGGGGGCCTCAGAAATGTGGCCCCGAGTTGCGACAGTCCGCTGGCCAGCAGGACGCCACGCAAGGGAAGCCACGCGACACCCGGTGTTAACCATGGTGGCAGCTCTCCCCACCATGGTTAAGGCAATGGCAGTGAGATTGCCGTCCTATCAGCCCACCCTCAGGAAACACGACGCCCTTGTTCACATTGAATCTCCTCTTCATGCTCATTTTAAGGTAGAGCAGGGGTCCCCAACCTCAGCATCTGCTGCCTGATGGTCTGAGGCAAAGTTAATATAATGATACTAGAAATAAGTGAAAGTCGCTCAGTCGTGTCTGACTCTTTGTGACCTCATGGACTATATGGTCCATGGAATCCTCCAGGCCAGAATACTGGAGTGGGTAGCCTTTCCCTTCTCCAGGGGATCTTCCCAACCCAGGGATTGAAACCAGGTCTCCTGCATTGCAGGTGAATTCTTTACCAGTTGAGCCACAAGGGAAGCCCGAGAATATTGGAGTGGGTAGTCCATCCCTTTTCCAGCGGATCTTCCCGACCCAGGAATTGACCTGGGGTCTCCTGCATTGCAGGCGGATCCTTTACCCACTAAACTATTAGGGAAGCCCCAGTAGAAATAAAGTGCACAACAAATATAATGCACTTGAACCGTCCTGCAACAATCCTTCCACCCTGGGCCATAGAAAAACTATCTTCTCTGAAGTCGGTCCCTGGAGACAAAAAGATTGGGGACAGCTGATGTAGGTTTCACTTACATCTCTATTAAAGTGAAAGAGGAGAGTGAAAAAGCTGGCTTAAAGCTCAACATTCAGAAAACTAAGATCATGGCATCCGGGCCCATCACTTCATGGCAAAATAGGTGGGGAAACAGTGGCTAACTTTATTTTTGGGGGGCTTCAAAATCACTGCAGATGATGACTGCAGCCGTGAAATTAAAAGACGCTTACTCCTTGGAAGGAAAGTTATGACCAACCTAGACAGCATATTAAAAAGCAGAGGCATTACTTTGTCAACAAGGTCCATCTAGTCAAGGCTATGGTTTTTCCAGTGGTCATGTATGGATGTGAGAGTTGGATTGTAAAGAAAGCTGAAAGAAAGTGAAGTTGCTCAGTCATGTCCAACTCTTTGTGACCCCGTGGACTGTAGCCTACCAGGCTCCTCTCTCCATGGGATTCTCCAGGCAGGAATTCTGGAGTGGGTTGCCATTTCCTTCTCCAGGGGATCTTCCCGACCCAGGGATCGAACCCTGGTCTCCCGCATTGCGGGCAGACGCTTTGACCTCTGAGCCACCAAAGCTGAGCACAGAAGAACTGATGCTTTTGAACTGTGGTGTTGGAGAAGACTCTTGAGAGTCCCTTGGACAGCAAGGAGATCCAACCAGCGCATCCTAAAGGAGATCAGTCCTGGGTGTTCATTGGAAGGACTGATGTTGAAGCTGAAACTCCAGTACTTTGGCCACCTGATGTGAAGAGCTGACTCATTGGAAAAGACCCTGATGCTGGGAGGGATTGGGGGCAGGAAGAGAAGGGGATGAGAGAGGATGAGATGGTTGGATGGCATCACTGACTCAATGGACATGGGTTTGAGTAAACTCCGGGAGTTGGTGATGGATAGGGAGGCCTGGTGTGCTGCAGTTCATGGGGTCGCAAAGAGTCCGACACGACTGAGCGACTGGACTGAACTGAACTGATGAAGGTTATAGACAGTGGTGAAGGGGTCAGGGAAGAGGATATAGTTCTGTCATTTCCTGGTTTTTGTCCTGTTTTTCCTCAGCTAGGAATGTGCTCTCAGGGTAAACTGTAAGCCCTGGGAGGAGAATTGCATACCTTGTTTATTCTTGAGTTTAGAGCTCGATTGCTCTCAGAATTTAATGTGTACCCCAGTCACCTGGGGGTCTTGTTAAAATGCAAATTCTGATTTGGTAGGTCTGGGTTGGGTCCCAGACTCTCCATTTCTCAAAAGCTCTCGGGGAGTGACCATGCCACAGGTCCAAGGGAAACAAGCTTATAGAGGCCTGTCCACTCGTTGATGGAGCATATTTTAATGAGTGCCTATAATCAATCAGGCATTGTCCTAGATGTTGAGGATAGAACAGGGAATGGGACAGGACACTAATTTGCCACTCCTCAGACTGAAAGTATAAATATATGTTCACCATTGGTATAGTTGAGTAGAGATATATCGTATATATATTTATCTTGTAGTTTCTGTTTTCTGACTTTCGTGTTTTCAAAATGTTTTCCTTTTTATGATTTCTCATTCTCCCTTGAGGAATATAGGTGTTTGCAGGTACCCACTCTTGGGTGATACATTACAGGGTTTAAACTTAGATAAGGCCTCTTAGTAAATACTACCAGATTGTGCCTTGTTAGTTTTATTAAAACAATTTTTTTTGAGAAAATGAGTTTTTTAAAAAATGCATGTATCTTATTATTGTTGTTTGGCTGTGCTGGGTCTCCATCACTACGCGCGGGCTTTCTCTAGCTGCTCTGAGCAGGGCTTTTCTTCCTTGCAATGCTTGCTCTTCTCATTGAGCTGGCTTCTCTTATTGCTGAAGAACAGGCTTTAGGGGAGTGGGTTTCAGGAGTTGTGGCCCATGGGCTGGGTTGCTCCACAGCATGTAAGGGCTTCCCAGGTGGTGCTAGTGGTAAAGAACCCACCCGCCAATGCAAGAGACTTAAGAGACGCAGGTTTGATCCCTAGATCGGGATCCTCCCTGGAGGAGGGCAAGCTAATCCACTCCAGTATTCTTGCCTGGAAAATCCCATGGACAGGGTGGCCTGGTGGGCTATAGGCCATAGGGTCACAAAGAGTTGGACACGGCTGAGGAGACAGCACGCATGCACATGTGGGGTCTTCCCAGAGCAGGGATCGAACCGTGCCCCTTGCACTGCAAGGCGGAGTCTTAACCACTGGACCACCAGGGAAGCCCCTTTATTTAGTTTTAGAATTCAAGGGAACTGTGACCTCCAACCTCAGGCAGCTGTCAACTAGCAATTTTACTGCTTGTAGGGCATGAACTTAGTCTGTGATTCAGAAAATACTCAACAGAAGTAGCTCAGCTCAGGCAAAGGAAGCTTAAACATTCCCACCCAACGAAACGGCCCACGTCAGTTATGTAGACGCATGAGTCAGCCAGCACTGTATTTCCCCTTTAAACTGGTGATGTTTTAGAACTCCTTACAGATGATGGTGTAATCAACTGCCCAACTGGCCAGTGACAGAGGCAAAGCTGTGTATCTATTAAATATCATTTAGTTTTTTTGTCTCTGGATTAAAAATATTTCCCAGTCTCCATTACAGTTATGTTGAAGCCATATGATTGGGTTTCAGGCGAATGGCATGTGGGTTGAAGTGACATGATCCAACCTCAGGCCAGGTAATTTAAAGCATTCTATATGACTTTTTTTTTAAAAAAATATTTTTTTAAAGTCTAGTTGATGGACGTATAGTTGATTTACAATGTTGTATTACTATCCGGTCCACAGTAAAGTGATTCGGTTATATATATATATACTTTCCCAGTTTTCTTGTTACTCATTTTTATCACACTCTAGATGTTCTGACCTGTTGTTTTCCCTGGATTGTGTAGTCTTCATAACATTTAGGGGTTCTATCATAATCCATGCAGGGAGTGATTCTTTAAATAGTATTCCTTCTTTAAACATTTACATTTCTGCTAATTTTTTTCCTTAAAAAAATGATGTTGTGATAAACCTATTTGTAGAGTAAGATTTTCAAATTTAGAACAACATCCCTAAGGTGGATCTGAAAAAAGGCTTTTTAATGATTCCGATTATCAGGGTGAATCTGACTCAGTGCAGATGAAGACTTTGTGTTAACTTAGGAGCAGGCCTTCTAGTCCAGCATTCAACCCTGAATTAGGTTAAGTTCAGCTTTTTTATTTGTATGCTTCTCTAAAACACATATATCCACCACATTACATGTATAGTTAAAAATATTCAGGCCAGATAGACAATTTTTTGCGGGAGGAGTTGCCTTGAGCAGCTTGCAGGATCTTAATTCACTAGGGATGGAAGGCATGCCCCCCGTGGTGGAAGCACCCGGTGCTAACGGCGGGGCAGCCAGGGAATCCCTAAGACAGAATTGTTTGGGATCAGCCTCCTAAAGCACCGTATCTTAGACAAAGCTGTATCTGCCTAAATGTCTTTCTCTCTCTCTCTCTCACACATACATACACATACACACACACACACTCTGGAGAATTATAAGATGTACAAATGTTTGTCTAGAAAAACAGATGTTTGGGCAAGTTCTCTTTTGGTCCTGAGGTTTTATTTAACAGGACAGCTCATCAAAAGACAGCAGCAGTGAGAAATAAGGACCCTTCTATCCAGGCCATCCTTCTTTGTGGAACAGGGAGAAAGAGCTGAGCCCCCGTAGCCTCCCCCCACGTCACTGAGTCAGTGGGAAAGCCGCAATAATTCTGTTGCCCCTGGTGTGACGTTCCCCGGGAGTCATGATGAGCAATGATAAACGGCGTGTGGCTGTGGGGTAGCTGAAATAGCTCTGATGTTTTTGTGGAAGCTCTGATTTTGAATACTCACCCTCTCACCAACTGCATGATTTTAAGTAGTTTGTTTTTACAGAGTGAAGTATCCTTCACTGTAAAATGAGACCATCACAAAGGATGGTATCTGCTGTTTCTTTCTCACCTCCTCCCCTTCCTTCCAAACCAGGGCGCTCCTGGCTGGGACAGCTCACAGTCTGATCTGGAAGAGGCTATGCCCTCCTTGTGCCAACAAACAGCCTCGCGGGTTTAGCAGGAGCCTCCTCTGCAGGGCCTCCTTCACCTCCCTGTTGCGGAGGCTGTGGATGAGGGGGTCGAGCATGGGGGTTATGATGGTGTAGCAGACAGACACTACCTGGCCGCTGGTATCATCGGTGGATCCACGGGGCTGGACGTAGGTGAGAATCACGGTGCTGTAGAAGACGGCAATGGCCAGGAAGTG